>NW_028270187.1:23317499-23674266 GCF_037043375.1 Chiloscyllium plagiosum | reverse complement strand
TATGTTCTCTGATAAGGGTGAGTCGCCCTCTGACCACCTAATGCCAACCGAAAAAGAGTTTTAAAGACTTCATCGAGTTGCAAAGGTGTCAGCACTATAAGTATGTTTTGGTCATTGTTGATTTTCTTTTCCTTGATGAGTTGAAGCTTACCGCACTTCCAACGCTACTGCTAAAACTGTTGTAAATATTTTACTCAAGGAGATTATAACCTGCTTTAGTATTTGATTTTGTCTACCTTCTGACAATGTGCCCCCCACCCCCCCACCCCCCACTACCACCATCCCAATTTATTGGAGATATAAATGAGGAATTATGCTCTCATTTTGGGATCCACCACCAACTTCATTGTGCTGATTGCCCAGAGGCTGCATGGCTCGTGGAGAATGGTGACCAGAGTCTGTAACTAAACTTACCAAATGGACTTCTGATACAGTTCTTTCCTGGGTTAGGGTGGTGCCGCTGGTATTGTTTCACCTATAATAAACCCCTGTGGGGAAAACTCGCTTGGCCTTTTCGAGCGCTCTCACTCTGTATGATCTGAATGATAAAGTGCACTGTATCTGATCCGCAAGACACACTGCAGAAATTATCCCATTCCAGCGGACTGAGCTGCCTCCATTGATAGAGCTGTCTCCATTGGTACAGTATCATACAGTAAGAGCGAATATCTTTTGATGTCATCCTCGAAGGTACTTGCTACAAAAAAGCTGAAGACTGCGGGAAACTGCTGTGATCACCGCTAACACAGAGGCGCAGCGAGAGCCGAGTGGGCCCATACACCAGAAATCAATGGATAAAAAGATTCTTCTTTTTAGAAGAATCCGATTCTAACCATTATCTTAACACTTCCTGGGGAGAAAATGGATGTGGCAGAGCGGAGAGTCTCAACTGGTTCCAGCATTTACAACCTTGGTGCGTGTGACAACAAAAGCAGAAACCTGGAATTGTTTATCTTGCTTCGGAAAAAAACAGGTTAGTAAATTTTGATGATCATAGATATTTCTTCCTGGTGTTCATGAAATGATCTAGAGCAGAGTACGGATCCCTGAGTATGGTCTGACTTCTGTGTTATGGACTGTGATATTCTGCTCACATCATCTGAACACATACAAAGAAATGACTCAGTGACAAGATCTGCTGAATCGGATTCTGTGAAGAACAGAAGCCGATGTAATGAAAAGAGCCATAAGAGTGGGAATGTAGCAAATTATTTTCCAGACTCGAGGAGAGTGCATAGTGCTGTTTCCAGGAGTCAATATCTGTATAAATAGACTGAAACAGCGTTGGACGCTCTTGTACTGCATCTTTTGTATCATGGTGCAAAAGCACGGGACTTTTGTTTCGAGGGGATAACTTCAAAATCCCCAATGAGGCAAAACACACAAATGAGGTAAACAACAAAGTAACCACACAATTTGGTATTTCGTCATGGGGTAAACATCCCTGCTCAAATTTTGCTCAAAATCGCTCTCTGTCTATTTCCTAAGACTGAGATTCGAGCAATGAATGGTCTATGTAAATAAAAACTGCTCTGGTCTCACAACTTCAGCATTTCATACGCCCCCTTATATATGTGTGGCAATAGTAATTGATCCCTCACTGCGTAACTTCAGCACACATAGAGACGAAATAACTATAAGAACAACAGTCAAGTATGTGACTGCGACTTGAACCGATTATGCTGCAGCCAATCGATTCAGCTGTAATTGGAATTGCTTCCACCTTTCCTGTGTCGGTAATAAGATTGCATAGCTTAGTGGTGAGTTTTCATGCATGGAATTAAACCCAGCATCCGTTCTCAGGTTGAAATTTACAGGGATATAAAGACATGAATAATGACACGGGCATCGTTTACTGGAATACAACGACGTTCGGAATGACACGGCCATGATACCATGTCGTTCGAAACGAAGGAAATGAGGTTTACTGGGAGATAAAGCCACTAGAAATGAAAAGAGGGCGGTTTAATGGGCTGATGGCATAGATAAAGAATAATGCGGGAGAAATCAGGAAAGACTTCACCATTCGCTTTCCACCCAACTCCAACCCCCACCCATTTATCTCCCAGCGCCAACCAACAAGCCTCATTCCTGATGAAAGACTTATGCCAGAAACGTTTAAAATCACTTGGCCTATAGCTTCGTCTGACTTGGCATCACAAAATTCACATCTGAATACTTCTGAAAGTTATGAGGATTTCTGCCTCTCCAACCTTTGCATGCACTGACTTCCAGTTTTCAACCAACCGCTGTTTCAAAACATTTGTCTGTGCATTCACTCAAATGTTTCCTATGCCACCCTACACCGCCCCCCCCCCCCCGTGATCGATCTCACCATCAAAGAGAAACGTTTATTTCAGTCTACACCATCCATATTCCTGATTATTTTGTACATCTCAATCATGTCTCCTCTCAATTTCTTCTGCTATAAGAAAAACTCCTCCAGACTATCCAATTTCTCTTCATAATTGAAACTCTTCTACCCAGACAATATCCTGGTAAATCTCTCCCGCATCATTCCCAGTGCTATCATATCCGTGGATATCATGCGAATTGCAGAACTGCTCACAATAGACTAGATAGAGCCAAATGAGCAAGTGAAATAAATGATGTAGAAGTCCACAGAAAGAGGTACTTTCAATTAAATTTTCTTTTCCTCACTGCTACCTCTGTCCTTTTCCTGAACCTGATGTTCCAATAATCTATGGTCCATGTTGTAAAAGCTACTACATGAGAAATGATCTCACAACCACGGTATCGAAATGGAATGATTGGTTTGAAAGTGAGGACGTAGTTCTTATATGATGGTACAGAGGCGCATGAAATGTCAAAGCTGGGAGTGTTCCTGGTCAAACGCGGGGAGGAAGAGCATATTTGTCTCCGTTTATTAGATTATTAAGATACAACAGCAGCATTAACCCGCACTGCAGATTGGCTCAGCGGAAGCGTGCTGGAGCCTTAAGCGAGAGGTCGATTAATTGAAAGCATTCTCTGAAAATTTCCTTAGCAATGCGCTGTTTTGTCACTTTGACAGTAAGAGCTGTTTTTGATCACATCGTCTCCAAATCAGCCTTTTGCTCCCAGTAAACACTCCAATCCAGCGTATATCTTTTATTCCAACACAGCCGCATGTCATATTCGAATTCCCTCTGTGATAATTGGAATTGACAATGTCATTCTCTGAGATGTCGCAATTTAGCATGCAGTTGGTCGTGTAGGGAACACAGAAGAACAGAGAAAACAGAAAATGTACAGCCCAAGAACAGACCCTTTGGACGTCGAAGCCTGAGCTGATCCACTGTCAAAACCTATTACCCAATTCCAAACCATCTGTATCCTTCTGCACCCCATCTACTCATGCATCTGTCCAGAGGCACCTTAAATGAATCTACCGTGCTAGCCTCTACTACCTCTGCTGGCAACACTATCCAAGTACTTACCACCCTCTGTGTAAAATACTTCCAACGTCGAACTCTCTTAAACTTTTCACCTCTCACCTTGAATGTGTGACATCTCATTATTGAATCCCTCACCTTGGGAAGAAGCTTATTTCTATCCACCCTGGCTATACCCTTCATGATTTTGTAGATGTCAATCAGGTCCCCCTCAATCTTGTTTTCTTTAATGAAAACAAACATTACCTACTCAACCTCTCTTCAGAACTGGCACCTTCCATACCAGGCAACACCCTCATAAACCTTCTCTGCACTCTTTCATAAACGTGCACATCGTTTTGGTAATTTGGCGACCAGAACAGTACACAACATTCTAAATGCGGTTGAACCAAAATCTTGTACAATTTTAGCATGCAGGCTCTTATGCTCAATGCACCGTCCAGTGAAGGCCAGCACGTCATATGCCTTCTGGTCCACTCAATCCACCTGTGCAGCTACATTCAGGGTACAAATGATCTGAACTCCCAGATCGTTCTGCTCATCAACATTTCCCAAGGCTCTTCCGTTTACAGTAGACTTCGCTCGAGAATTAGACTTGCCAAAATGCATTACCTCACATTTGCCTGGATTCAACTCCATCTGCCAATTTTCTGCTCAGCTCTGCTGTCTATCTGTATTCTCCTTCATTCTTTGTCAGTCCCCTATGCTTTCTGCTACTCCACCAATCTTCGTGTCATCTGCAAATGTAATGGCTATATTTGGGCCAGCAACCCTTGGAGAATGTAGCATCGCAGCTGGTAGTAATTAGGTTTGATAAATAAAATCTGGCATATAAACCCGCTCAGAGAAAGAGTGACAAAAAAATTTAATTTGCTGAAAACCCATTCCTTCATTTCCCTTCAAACAGGAAATCTGCCGTCCTTAACAAGACCAGCAAATATATGTCTCCAGTTGGTTCACCCATAAATTCCCTCTGACTCAGATCAAGGAGAATTAAGGATGCACAACAAGTGCTGTTCAGACTATGATGGTCACACTCCGTGGGAGAATAAGGAAGGATAAAAAAGACACATGGATGACGGGGATAATTGGGAGTCGTCTCAGCGTGGACTCAAATTCAACTGCTCATCCAAACCAAACAGACACAAGGATACCCACGCCGCAATGAAGTCAGGTCCATGGGGGCGGGGTCTGCAGGAAGGGATTCAATTACCCGCTGAAGTGCAAACTCATTTGCTCAGTCACAACTTGGACAGGTCATTCACCACTCCCACATGTGAAAGGAATCAGTCAGGAGACCAACCTACAGAGTCACCATCAGGTTTACCAATGATAGCAAGGGTCCGATTCTGCTGTTATTTAGGTGTTCATCCCATCCAAAAATGAACCATGTTTGGATGCATGTTTCCAGTGGAGTACCACTGTTTCCTGATGTAGATTTATAATTCAAATTTAGTTGTCGGAGTCATGGTTTAGAAGTTTACAGAAGATACAACAATTGGTTGTATAGTTGACTATGATGAATAATTTCAGGGACCACAGGGATGTAACAATCAGGTAGAAAGGAAAAATGGCGAATATAATTGAATCCAGACTAATAAGTGGTAATGCATTTGGGGAGTTGAAACAATAACAGTGGGGATTCTGAGTGGTGTACAGGAACAAAGAGATCTTGGACTGGGCATTCACAGATCTCTGAAGTTTGTTGGACAGGGAGATCAGTTGTTTGAGAGGGCTTTTGGATATTTTCTATTGTTGACCACAGGCTGAGGATGATATTCGATCTTTAGCAAGCGCCAGTTTAGGAAATAACCAAAGGAATGTGTGCAATTCTGGTCAATGCAATAGTCAATTCTTTTAAAATTGTATGATACAAAGTGGAGGGCTGAAGTATAACGCTTTGACCATCAAGACCGCTGCATCACTCAATGAATTTACCACTGTTTCCTCTCTAATCATGCTGGTATGTGCCTTGGAGGGTAATTTGCAAACGATGACATTTCAGTGCATCTTCAACCTTGTATTATAGTTGGTAAAGTTTTTGAACATTGAAGGTTCTGTCAACAAAACCTGGATGACGTACTCCAGTGAATCTTTTAGGTGGTGCACTCTGCTGCAAACGTGCCTTAGCAATTAAGGGAATAAATATTCAGGTATTGAAGAATGTGCAGTTAAGTGACTGCAATGTCGTGGAGGGTGTCCAGTTCCTTCAGTGGTATTGAAGCTGCACCCACCTCGGCAAATAGAGAGAGTTCTGTTAAAAATCTAATTTGTGCGTCGCGGACGATGTAGGCTTCACGGAGACGAGAATTGAGTTAACAATCAAACAAAGTCGACCAACGGACATGCTATTGTAGTCAACTTCTTTATGTGGGCGGTCAGGTTCCATTTCTCCTAAACACGAGCTCCCAGGACGATTACACGGAGGAATTCAGTTACAATGAAGCCATAGAATGTCAATCGAATATGATTAGATTCTCATTTGTCAGAGTTATCATTGCTGCATTTGGTCCTTCTGTGGATCAATCCAATTCCAATCACTTTCTGATTTCAAGTTCTAATTCCCATCCGCGCCTGAAATTTCAACCCGTTTCCTCGCCGAAATTTCTCCACCTGTCTTATAACTTCGTAAGGACTCTGTAAGGACTAGCAGAGATTTACAAACATGTTGCTAACTCTGTATAAAACGGAGCTTCGTGGAATGATTGGTTAGGCTGGGATTATTCTCCTTGAAACAAAGGAGGTGGAGAGGAGCTCTATAATCACATAATAACATTTATAAACGGTCAATATTCGTGGGATCTTGACAGGGTATATACGGGCAGGTGGCTTGCCCTATGCTCTGAGAAGAGCACCAGAGGACATAATCTCAGAATTAGATATTGCCTATTTAATTCAGAAATGATGAGTAATTTCTTTGCTCAGGGGTCAGAGAATCTGTGTCAGTTTTGTGGCACCCACTGTTGAGACTGCGTTGTTGGGTATTTTCAAACTGTGCCAGATAGTTAATCAGAAAGGTGATGGAACATTGTCGACGTAAGTGAGAAGAATCGAGTTGAAGATTATCAGATCAACCATGAGTTCGTTGAATGGTGGGGCAGACTCGATGGGCTGAGTGGCATACTTCCACTTTGTTTAACATTTGGTCTAACGCCTTATTTTATTCATAAGTTCAGAATTGTGAGGGAATGGGCTGGAGTGATAGGAAACTTTTATGAAACCGATCAGACAGATCAGGAACAAGCCTCATAAACTCAGGAAGAAGAAATGTGCTGTGCCCTGGGTGCAACAAATGACACTGGGCACAGTACAGTTGGCTGTATACTGAAGATGTGATTGCTGAAGAAAGTTGGTGGATCTTATACAGTTGGCAAGTCAGTGATCTCGCTGGATGATGGATCGTTGTATGGTTCACACATATCAGAAATTTGTGGAAGAATGAAAGGTTCGTTTCATTAGAGAAGTTTTCTGCGGTTCCAATTCCGAGTTACTGTTTGAAATACTGATCAGATTATTGTGTGAAGTGTTTGGTTAAAATACTTATGAACACGGTGGCACAGTGGTTAGCACTGCTGCCTCACAGCGCTGGAGACCCGGGTTCAATTCCCGCCTCAGGTGACTAACTGTGTGGAGTTTGCATGTTCTCCCCATGTCTGCGTGGGTTTCCTCCGGGTGCTCCGGTTTCCTCCTACATTCACAAAGATGTGCAATTCAGGTGAATTGGCCATGCTAAATTGACCGTCGTGTTAGGTAAGGGGTAAATACAGGGGTATGGGTGTGTTGCGCTTCGGCGGGTTGGTGTGGACTCGTTGGGCCGAAGGGCCTCTTTCCACACTGTAATCTAATCTAAAAAAAAAACCCACCAGATAAACCTGTGCTCCAGATCTCTTGTTATCTGTTTCTCTTTCTTTCGATGTAACTTCATAGAAATACAAGATGGAACGTGGGGCGGAAAGAAAAAATGCGTTCTTTCTCATTACACCAATTTAATGTATAATTGAATAGAATGACTGCTCTCGCTCTTCATTTCGACTTTAATGTGGTGTGTATTGCTCGTCAATCACCCGTGCAGTAAAGGGCAAGAACAAGATTCATGATCCAGTGTATAAACAGAGTGTGAGGTGCAAAGAAAAACTGCTGGAGCGGTTTGTGAAGTTAGCAACTAGAGTGTGACTCGGATCCGTGAATGTGGAGAACAACAGTATAATAACCCACCACCATAATCGCTCGGTCTCCTCAACAGATTTTGTGGAGAGGTGGCATGTGACCTCATCAGGTTACATGGAGTGAAAGCCATGGATGAGAAGTTTCCAGAAGGGAATCGAATCCCCACCAATGTGTTTCAGCTTTCACCAGAATTTTAATGACAGCAAATTCCAATAAATAGCCATGCTCGTCAGAATGAATAGCTGTCAGTGATACATTCTGAGTCAGAACTGTGTCAGAATCAATCAGACAACAAGACATTTACGTCATATTCTCACCTTCATTTGACTCATAATTTCTTCAGTGACTTTCTCTCTCACTTGGAGAAGCAGCCATGAAGAGGGAAATAAAGGCGATGTTGTGGCTCAACGGCCTGTCTCATATGGCTCAACCTGAATTAGATTAAACCGCAAGAAACGCTGTTTGTTCGCTTCATTTTAATTTTGCTGCAGCCTGACAATGTTCATTGTAATATCGCAAGTGAATTAGATTTATCTCATTGGAACGATTAATGTTGTATTCAAATTTGCTCCGACTTTATTTCAGGTTAAGGAGAATACTTCTTAGAAAAGCAGAGGGTTAAAGTCCAGTTTTGTTGCTCGTTACTTTGGCAGATTTCACTGAGTATCAAATGGACCAAACATCATGGTGTTTGTCCTCACATCTTTAACGCATATGAATAAAGCACGAAGTCGATCTCCAAGCAACTGGTCACTTCCTATTCGTTATGTAATATCTTCCCATCGTATTAGAAAAAATCCTCTCAGTTTCATTTACAATGCTTGAAGTAGAATATTATGCCAAATCTTTCAAAATTTAGAGTTTTAGAATCGAATCTTATTCAGTTGCATATCTTTACGAAAAGTCTTTACATTTAAAGTCAACCAAATTAGACATTGTTTCCCCGCAACTTCCGAACCGGCTACACCCCACCCCTACTCCTTTACCTATTCACACGCTGTCGCTCCCCTTGTGAAATTTATTCCTTGTATGTCACCAAATGTGCCTGTCCAAATATTTTGAAAAATAGATTCTAGGAGTGATAGCGATTCTGTTCTCATCATTTCTTTGTCCTTCAAAGGTTTTATTCAAAGGTATTGAATGCCTGACATCTAGATGTTTATTTACTTGAAAGAGGAAATTTTCCACCCATTTACTCTGTCCAAACATTTCATAACCGGAAAACCCCCCACTAAGTCTTCCTTGGTTCAGGGATAACTGTTCTCAATTTTCCAAGAAGACAAGTGAATAAAATCTCATCCTCAGTACACCTCGCCAGCAGCGTCTCTAATGGCTTTACACCCCAGTAAACACCATCATTATCCTCTCCGATAGAATCACAGAATCCTACAGTGTAGAAAGCGCGTTGCAGTCAATCGAGCCGGTGTCGACTCTCTGAAGGTCATCTCACCCAGAGCAAGCTCCCCTCTCTATTCCCGTATATTTCACCTGAGGAAAAGTGAGCCCTCCCCCTTATGATTTCAAATAAGTCTGTTGGGCTATAACCTGTCGTCCTATGACTTCTGACCTTGTCCCCGCGTTACCCATGGCTAATTCACCTAACTTAGTTAATTCACTCCCTGGACACGAGAGGGCAATTTAACTTTGCCAATCAACCTAATCCTCCGAGCGAACAGCAGTGCGAATTACTGACACAATGTTCCATCATAGTGAGCAATTGCTGTATCATTTTTTAATGGCTTTATACCCTGATAACTCAGCCTCATCAAAGCAAATCAACCCAAATTCAATGTATCGAAACACTACTCTGTCCATTACAATTTCATTCGTGCTGAGGGAAATGTTTCTGCAATCATATTTGAATGTTTTTACGCTGTTTCTTCCTCACCGTCCGGCTTCCAGTAAACACTTCAATCCAGTACAAGTCTGTCAAATGCTTTTCATTCCAACACAGATACAATGTACAGTTTTCTGAAGTCACGTGTTGTACTTTCACTGACACTCTGCCTCCCTGAGACCTGCAGCCCTTCCCCACACTGATTCAGGCAGCACTGTCCTTCCTGTGGCGTGCACCATCGAGAATGGAAGGACAGGTATCAATGCCCGAACTTGGGAATGGAGTGACAGTTTTAAAACATTTATACTGTTCCCAGCGGAGAATTGAGCCCTGTGACAGGCGGGGACACTAACCATTCTACTACCGAGGACAGGAGTGTCAAAGGAGCCCCTTCAGCCAATTGTGGCCACACTTGTCAAAAACAACTGCCGAATTAACTGAATCGGATTTCTCAATGCTTACCCCACAGCCTTATATGTCTTGGCATCACAAGATCACATATGAATATTTATTCAGGTTATACGGTTTTTGCCGCTCTGAACAATGCAAACAGTGTATTCTAAATTCCAACCACCCACTGGCTGATAAAGATTTTTGCACATCTTTTCAAACCTTTCTGCCTTTCTCCTTAAATCTCTGGCCCCTGCTGATCGATCCCTCCATCAATGGGAAACTCGTTCAGTCAAATCTGTCCATACCCTATCTCATTCATGACTTATCTACATTTCCTTTACAATGCGACAAACAGTCCACTCTGTCCTGTCTTTCATCACAACTGAAACTCTTCGTCCCAAACAACATCCTGGTAAATATCTCCTGCAATGTTCTCAGTGTGATGACATCCCTGCACACAACACTCTTGCTTGAGCCTAATGAGCATTTGTTTTAAAATTTCTGGATTAGTATGAGGGCGATTCTGGCTAAGCAGAATTTATTACCCATTCCGAATTGCCCAGAGGGCAGTTGAGACTCAACCATATTGCTATGAGTCTGAAGTCACATGCAGGCCAGACCAAGTAAGGATAGCAGGTTCCATCCTGAAATGACATCAGTAAACCAGATGTTTATTTTTCAACAATTGTCAATGGATCTATAGTAGTCATTAGATTCTTCAATGCAGATATTTGCTGAATCCAAATTTTACAATCTGACATGGTGGGACTCAGGCCCGAGTACCCAGACTATTACCTCGGTTTTAGGATTATCAGTCCTCTGAAATTACAGCGAGAGCAATGCAGAAAGTCACAAAAGCTGATCGTTTCCAATAAAATCTCTTTTTCCCAAAACTGCACTGGGTCTTTTCCATGAGCCTGACGCTCCAATTGTCTCTGGCCTATGTCAGTAAAAGCTGCTACATGGGGATTGATTTCACAACTGCGGTATTCAAATGGATCGACTTGTTTGGAGGTCCCGATGTTGGGATTGGGGCACGTTCACCCAGCAACAGTGACCGCAGGACAGACAGAACAGTATCAATGTGAAGAAGAGTGATGGATTGTGCATTGCCTCAGAGAAATGGGAGGAGGGACCGATAGGAGGATTAATGATCGTGGGAAGGAGAGAAATCTCCGACAACGGGTGTGTTTGAATCCTGATATATGAAACGCAGAGATGTGAGAGAGCGGAATTTGAAGATAAAACAATTAATTTCTTACCATGTGTCACAAAAAGGACAACGGAGAGAACACTTAGTGTCGTGTATGGTTTCGAACCGAGGTTGCTGTGGTCACAATGCAAAATACAGATGACCACGATCACAGCAACAACAGAACACGATGCTTGCAAGCAGCAATATGTACTAGCAGAGGAAATGATCGGAAAAACAGCAAATGTACAATATCAGTACTCAGCGAAGAGTGACAGGCATGTGGGAACTGAGAATGAGTTGAATCTTTAAATTCGATGTCTTCAGAGGCTGTGGAGATTCTTGAATGAGAATGTTGAAAACTGAGATTGATAGATTTCGCCAAAATATCAAAGACTCGGGGGACAGTACAGGATATTGTTGAAATGTATGTTTCAGTAGCATTTTAGCTTAACATCGGCGACTTCACCAGCTTCCACAAGTCAATAACCAGTGTTGCAGATAATCACACATAATCTCAGTTCACAGCCTCGATTCAGAGAAACTGCGGCACAGCCTCCCAGATCCAACCGGAAATGGGGATGGGATGAGTGCGCGATGTTACTCTCTGGCTCCAGTGATGCAATAGGTGACAGTGCGGTCCTTCTATGATGATATAGAGGCGCAAGAAATTCCTAGGTTGAGTGTGCTCCTGATCAAGGGAATAGTTGCCCCCGTTTGTACTATCACAGCGATTTATAGTGCATCTTGCTAAGACAGCTAAGTGGCACAATTGAAGCATGTTGAGCCGTTAACTTTGCAGTGGTGGGTTTAACAGATGATTTTGTTATTTGGATCTGTGTTTCCGACACTGGCGATGGAAGCTGCTTTTGCTTGCATCAGCTCAGAATCAGTTTCTTCCACACAGTCAAGACTGATACCTGGAGAAGGTAGTGTTGGGGTTTTACTTTGAACTGGTTGTCCTTGGGGGTTGGGACACGGCAACGGTGATGTTTAAGTTCGACGAATAACACCCCGAATGCAAGCCTGACCTCAGGAACAGAGATAATAACTTTAATTTCCTGCAATCCCATTCATTCATGTCCCTTATGCAGAATTTTCACCCAGTCCTGCCTACGAGAGACTCCAGGGCCAGAAAAACATGAGCTGAACCTTAATTCAAGAATCTCCATCGTTTGGGGAAGCTGGGTAGTCGGCCCTTCCAGTCCAGATGGTCCATCCGAATCGCATCCCACCAGGACCCACGGTATTCCCTATCCCATAAACCTGCATTTCCAATTGTTGATCCTTGTAACTGGCACATCATTGGTCAGAGGGAGAAATAAAAACGCAAACACACAGAGAATGTGCAGACTGCCCACAGACAGAGACCCGAGGCTCGGATCGCACCCGGGTGTGTGGCGTAGCCAGGCAGCAACAAACAAGGGGCGAACAATAAATGTTATCCAGACCAGTGATAATCACACCCTGTGGGTGAATGAGAAAGAATGAAAACACATTCACAACATGGAAAACAGGAATTGTATTTGTGTGGCCACAATTTGAAAGGATCGTTCACCCTCGGTAGAAAAAATGACACCAATACCACAGAGAAAGCAGGGCAATGTGGGAACTGCAGGAAGAGGTTCAATTAACCACAGAAATGGAAACTCATTTAATCAGTAACACTGGGGACAAGCCCGTTCACCAGTCCCGTGTGTGGGAAGGGATCACTGAGCAAAACAACCTCCGGAGACTCCAGCAGGATTACATATCCCATCAGGTGTTCGATTATGCTGTGAATGCTGCTGTTAATCCCAATCAGCTATTTGTTCCATAGCGTCAATCATAGAGTCATACAGCATGAAATCAGGCCCATCAGTGCAACCAATCCATGCTGAACGTACTGCTAAACTAATCTAGTCCCATCTGTCTCCTGCTGTACCCGCTGAGTGGTTATATGCCCTTGTAGTTTTACATCCCAAAAATCCAAATAATATTTTAGGGACAAAGGGTTCAGGTCCTGGCATGACAGATAGTGGAGTTTGAATTCAATAAGCAACTGGAATTGCAGAGTTTCGTGATGACCTGAATCAGTTGTGTGGAAACTCCCATCTGATTCACTCATACCAGTTCGTGAAGCAAACTGTCATATTCATCTGCTCTGTCCCACAGGAGACTCCAGATGGATAATATTGTGGTTGACTCTTAACTGTCCTCTGGGAAATAACTGATGTACTAGGCATGAATAAATTTATTTTTAAAATCCCACTTTCCCATTCATGTTTGGATCTAATTGTTCTTTAAATGTTGCAAATGTACCCTCATCCATCACTTCCTCAGCATGTAAAAAACCTTCTCTAAAAAAAAGCCTCACATGTCTTTTTTTAACTCTCTCTCTCTTTTCGTCTTAAACATTTGCCCTCTCGTCTTGAAATCCCCCTCCTGGGAAAAGCCAGCTATCGTTAACTAACTTGCCTCTCAAGAAGTCATAAATTTCTGTCAGGTCGCCGCTCAAGCCCCTAACCTAGAGTGAAAACAGTCTCAACTAGGAGAAAGTGAGAACTGTAGATGAGCGATCAGAGTCGATAGTGTTGTGCTGGGAAAGCACAGCAGGTCAGACAGCATTTGAGGAGCTGGAGAATCGACATTTCAGGGAAGAGCCTGATGAACGACATTTGCGCAAAAAAATGATTCCCCTGCTCCTCGCATGCTGCCTTACCTGTTGTGGTTTTCCAGCACCCCAATCTCAAATCTGAAAATAGTCTCAGCCTATCCAGCCTTTCGTTATAACTCAAACATTCCACACACGGCAACATGCGTGTATACCTTTTCTGAACCTGCTCCAGCTGAATAATATCATTCCTACAACTGGGCGACCGGAACTGGACATAATATTCCAGAAGAAGCCTCATCAATATCCTGCAAACCTTCAACATAACGTCCCGACTACTATACACAAAGGACTGAGCAATGAAGGGAAGTATGTTAAATACCTTTGAACACCTTGTCTGTAGGTGATAGAATTATGTACCTGCATCCCGAACTTCCGTGTTCTCCAACACTACGCAAAGCCCTACTCTTTTTGTTGTACCAAAATGCAATACCTTCCATTTATCCAGATTGATCTCCATGTTACATTTTTCAGTCCAACGACTCATTGGATTAATATCCTTTTGATTTTTTTATAATCTTCCTCATTGTCTACAATTGTGATGTCGCCTGCAAACCTACGCAACATGCCTGCTGTGTGTTCCACTGCTTTCTGATATAGATCAATGATTCATATTTACTTGTAGTGGCCGTGGTTTAGCAGTGTGCAGATCATACAACAGTTAGTCATGCAATTAACCATGAGGAAGAAAGCCGCAGACTGCAGGGAGATATTAAACAATTGGAAATAAAAATGGTGACAACAATTCATTCCAGGGAAGTGGGTGATGGTGAAGGAAAATCAAACTTCAAACCAGCCGCCCTCACTCCAGTTGTCGCACTCAGTTGTCTCAGCAAGGTGCACTGTAGATCGCTGTCATTATAAAGGGGAACAAATTTCCCTTCTGCCCTGCCTTTAACCAGGAGTATTCGCAACCACGGAACTGCTTACGCCTCTAAACCCTCATAGAAGTACCGTGCATACTCCGGTTGTGTCACTGGAGCCATCGAGTATCTCTGCGACCATATTCCCATCCCGATTTCCAGTTGGATCTTTGTGACTGCGCCACTCAGTTCCTCTGATTCTGGGGCTGGGAACTAGGATTCTGTGGCAGCAGTGGTTCCAGCCTTGTGTGGGGAGCTGGTGAAGGAGCCGATGTTAAACTGCATTGTTATTGCAGCATACATTTCAATAAAACCTGCACTGTCCCCGAAATCTTTGATGTTTGGAGAAATCTATTTATCTCAGCCTTCAGCATATTATTGATGGAATCACCCCAGCCTCTTTGGGCACCAATGTTAAACGGTCAGCCCATTCTGAGTTCCCACATATCTGCCACTGTTCGCTAAGCACTAATATTCTGTGTTCGGTACTCTGCCTAACATTGTCTATACTACTGTACTTATAGCGTCATGGTAGCGTGCTGATGTATGGGATGTCGCGATCGTCTAATGGTTAGTACGCTGCGTTGTGGTTGCAGAAACCACAGTTCGAATCTGAGTTACGGCGGTAGTTTCTCTATTTGCCCCAGTTTTTGTGAAGCACACAAAGGTATAAGTTGTTTTAACATGGTAATTTTGTCCAAGGCAATGGTCTTTTTCCTTCAAATTCTGCTCGCTCATAACTCGGTGTTTCATATGTCAGCATTCAAATCCGCCCGTTCTCAGAGACTTCTTCCCTCCTACGATCATTAACCCGACTTTCCGTCCAACACCCCCATTTCATTAATTTGAGGATGCCGGTGTTGGACTGTGGTGTACAAAGTTAATAATCACACAACACCAGGTTATAGTCTTACATGTTTAATTAAAGCACTAGCTTTCGGAGCGCTGCTCTTTCATCATGTCGCTGTGGAATCATATCCTATTTCATCAAGGCACTGACTCTCACATTGATACCGATCACTCTGTGCTGCTGTGGTCACTGTTGCTGGGTGAACGTACACCAACCCCACGATCGGGACCTGCAGACCAGTTGATCCATTTGGTTACCGCTGTTGTGAGATCAATACTCATGTAGCAATTTTTACTGAGACGGACAAGAGATTATTGGAGGGTCAAGCTCAGGAAAATGACACAGGACAGTATCGAGGAAAAGCAACTCCATTGGAAAAGATCAGTTTGACTGGTTTTTTGCAATGCCGAGCACTCTTACCACTGGACTGTTAACTCAGACACCAGGGACTCGGGTTTGACTCCGACCATGCTAGGTGGTAGAATGGGATTCAGTAAATATCTGGAATTACGAATCTAATAACTCCCATAAATCCATGGTCAATTGTTGAAAAAAAATAAAACCATCAGTTTCACTGGCGTCCTTTAAAGAAGGAAACTGCCTTTCTTGTCTGGTCGGGCCTCCATATGACTCCAGACTCACTGCAATATAGTTGAGACTCAGTGCCCGCTGTGTACTTAAGATAGCAAAATATGCTGCCGAGCCAGCGATGCCCTCATACAGTAACAGAATAAAAGATGTTTATTTGGCTCCAGCTCGAGTACTGTGTGCAGTTCTACAATTCACATTATAGCATGGATGTGATCGCACTGGGAACAGTGCAGGAGAGATGTACTGGGGTATTGTTTGGCTGAATAGTTTCAGTTATGAGGACAGACTGTGGTTGTTTTTCGCCGAGCAGCGGAGATTGGGGAAGAGATGACTGAGATGTTCGAAACAATTAGGGATACGGATCGGATAGATTGAAAGAAGCGTTTCCTGTTGATGGAGGGATCGAATACCGGGCCAAGAGATGGCGGGAAAAGAAGTAAGGTTAGAGTAGATGTGCGCAAAGGGTCACAGAGGCGGAAACCCTTTTCAGCTGAAAAAAAAATTAGATGAGACTTTGTGATGCCAAGACATATAAGGCTATGGGCTGAATGATGGAAAACTTGATTCAGGTCGTTAAGCATTTGTGTTGGAAAGTGTGGCCACAACAGGCTAAGGGCCTCCTTCGACGTTGTTGTCCTCGGCAGTATCGTGGTTAGTGTCCCCGCCTGTCACAGGGCTCAATTCTCCACTGGGGGCATCGTAAAGGTTTTAAACCTGTGACTCTGTTCCCCAGTGAAGGTTATTAATGCCTGGCCTTCCATTCTCGATGGGATATGTCACAGCAAGGACAGTGCTGTCTGAATCAGCGTGGGGAAGGACTGCAGCTCCTGGAGAGAGAGTGTCAGTGAAAGTGAAAACCACGTGATTTCTGCAAACTGTACATTGTATCTGTGTTGGAATGAAAACCATTTTATCGATTTGTTTCTGACTGAAATGTTTGCTTAAAGCAGGAACCTGAGGAAGAAAACAGGGTAAACCCATTCAGATCTGAGTGCAGAAACATTTCCTGCACCACGAATGAGGTTGTACAGCACAGAATCGCGTTTGGATGCATTGAATTATGGTTGATGGGCGCAGCTTGCTTTCACTAGCCTGAGTTACCAATGTGTAAAGATGTTAAACATGATGCAGATGGTTCTCAATGTTATGATATAATTGTTGAGTGGCTCGCACTGATTTTACATCTGCAGGTGAGGTGGATTGACCATGTTAAATTGCCCTGTCATTCCAGGGAGTGAAATCACTAAGTTAAGTGAATTAGCCATGGGTAATGTCAGCAGTCACACGATGCAATTGTTTATTCCAATAGGTTTATTTGAAATCACAAGCCAGGGGGCTGTTCTTTCCTCAAGTGAAATATATGGGATAGAGTGGGGGCTAGGTTTGGTTGTGATGCTCTTCAGAGTGACCCTATAGACTCTATTGGGTGAATTGTACTTTCTGCCTTGTAGGGAATCTGTGATTCTATCAGAGAGGACACTGCCAGCGTTTACTGGGGAGCTAAGACATTAGAGACGATGCTAACGGCGTTTAGTGGGGATGGTATTTTATTTATTTCTGTGTTGGAAAATTTGGAACTGAACCAAGGAAAACCGAATGGAAGTTTTCCAGAGTATGTGAGGTTTGGAGGGAGGAAATAAGTGGTAAATTCACTCTTTCAAGTTACTAAATTTCTGAACGTCAGGTATTCAAAACCATTGATATAGGACAAAGAAATGATGGGAGCAGAATTTCTGTCACTCAGAGAATCCGTTTCTAAAATATTTGGGAAGGCACATTTGAAGACACACAAGCAGCGAGTTTCACCAGGATAGAGAGACAGCCTGTGGCTGGGTAAAAGTGTAAAAGTGGGGTGTGGGGGATGGAAGGTGCGAGGAAGCAATGTCTAATTTGGATAAAATGAAATGTAAAGAAATATCAGAAACGTATGCAGCCGAATAAGAGTCAGCAAAAAATGCAGAATTTTGAAAGATTTGCATTAATATTCCACATTAAACATTATAAATTGAACTGAGCAGATTTTATAGATTGTCAAGGAAAGATATTCCATAATAAATAGGAAGTGACACGTCGCTTGGAGGTCGATTTTCTGTTTTAATCCCTTGCCTTAAAGACGGGCGGACAATCGCCATGATGTTGGGTTCATTAGATACCCACTGAAATCTGCCAAAGCAACTGAGCATCAAAACTGGCTTTTTCTTTGCAGTTAAACTTTTAGTTTTTCTCATCAGTATTTTCTTAAAGCTGAAATAAATTCGGATCAAAATTGAATACAATATTAAACATTCCAATGATATAAATCCAATTCACTTCCGATCATTGCAATGAGCAGAGTGAGGTTGATTAATAAAATGAAGCGAAATTAATAAAATGAAGCGAACAAAACTGCATTTCCGGGAACTTTACCCAGTTCAGGTTCAGCCATATGAGAAAAACCATCGAGCTAAACCATCACCTTCACTTCTGTCTCCATATATACTTCTTCACGTGAGGGACAAACTGTCTGAAGAAATTATGAGTCAAGGCTAAATATGCGTGTGAATGTGACGGGAATTTCTTGTTCGCTGGTTCATTCTGAGACAGTTCCAACTCGGAATGAATCAATGACAGGTATTCCTTCCAAGGATGGTGTCAATTCCTTGGATTTTGCTGATATTATCATTCCTCTGAAAGCAGAAACATAATGGTGTGGATTCGATTCCGCTCAAGGAATTTCCCATCCCCTATTAGCACCATATGTAATCTTGACAGGGTCATAAGTGAGCTCCTTTACTATGCGAGGAAATGACCCCGAGGTTATGGCGGCGGGTTGGTAATTCATTGTTCACATGTGGGTTCAAATCCTACTCTGTTACTTTTATTAAACGCAGCTATGGTTTTCCTTTGTGACTCGCATCTTTAGTATACATTAGATGGAGAATCTTGCACTTGCACTTCATTGCACCGGGGATTTGCGATAAATTGATACCACATCAAAGTTGAAACAAACCAATTTGATTCTGTTGTAAGTTGAATTGGGATAATGAAAAGGAGTGCAACTTTTGTTTCATCCCTTCATTCCGTCTTGACTTTCTATGAATATACATCGAATGAAAGAGAAACAAATAAGGAGAAATCGAGAGCAATAGTTTATCCAGTGGGATTGTGAATGAGTATTTTGATGTAACATTCCACACAAAGGTCTGATCAGTATTTTAGACAGTCAATTGGAATTGGAACTGCAGAAAGCTTCTCCAGTGAAACAAACCTTTCATTCTTTCACAAACTATTGCCGTGTGAATCACACTGCGATTCATCATCCAACGTGATCACCAAGTTGCCAACAGGATTAGATCCACCAATTTTCTTTAGCAATCACAACTTCTGCACATACCCATCAGCAGTGTGCCCAGTGCCTATTGTTGTTTCCAGGCCACAACACATTTCTTGTTCATGGGTTTATCAGCCTTGTTCCTGATCTGTCTGATAAGATTGAGAAACCTTTTCTATCACTTCATCCCATCCCCTCAGAATTCCAAACTTATCAATAGAATAATACGTTCGACCGAATGATGTAGGATTGGAAGTCGGCCATTCAGCCCATAGAGTCTGCTCCACCATTCAATTAACTCATGGCTGATCTGATAATCCTCAACTCCATTCTCCAGCCTTACGTCAAAAGAGCTTCATCGTCTTTCTGGTTAAATATCTGTCTGGCACATTTTGAAAATACACAATATCTCAGACTAAACAAAAGTTTCTGGAAAGGGTTCCACAGAATCACTGGACTCTGAGCAAAGAAATTACTCCACTTTGCTGAATTAAATTGGCAATAACTAATTGTGACTTCATATCCTCTGGTGCTCTCCTCATACCAGAGGGCAAACAATCTGCCCGTAACTACCCTGTTAAGATCCCATGAATATTGAACGTTTATAAATGTTATTATGTGATAATAGAGCTCCCGTCCACCTCCTTTGTTTCAAGGAGAATAATCCCAGCCTAACCGATCATTCCACGAAGGTCTAGTTTATCCAATGTTGACAATTCCTCGCAAATCTCTGCTGTCCCCTGCAGCGTTCTTACATATTATTAAGGCAAGTAGAGAAATTTATGCGAGGAAACGAGTGAAATTTCATGCACAGACGGGAAATGGAGCTTGAAATCAGACATCGACTGGAATCAGATCGGTCCACACAAGGACGGAATACAGTAATGATAACTCTGACAAATGAGAATCCCGAGGGGAGCACTACCCCTGCTCATGGCTCTACCCCCATTCCCCCACCATCACACCCACTCCAGGTACTGGCTCCGACCCCACTCCCAGCTCTACAACCACACCAGCTCCCAGCTCCCAGCCCTGCCGAGTTTTCACCATCCCTCCAGACCTCCCCCTCACTGAGGACGAACGATCAGTCCTCAGCAAAGGACTCACCTTCATCCCCCTCCGTCCACGCATCAATGAATTTAATACACGCCGTGACATCGAACAATTCTTCCGTCGCCTCTGCCTCCGAGCTTACTTTCACAATCAGGACTCCCGCCCACCTTCCAAGGACCCCTTCGCCCACCTCCAACACACTGCATCCACCTGGACACTCCGTGCTGGCCTATTACCTGCCCTCGACCTCTTCATTTCCAACTGCCGCCGGGACATTAACCGCCTCAACCTGTCGACCCCCCCCTCCCACTCCAACCCCTCACCCTCACAACACGCAGCCCTCCAATCCCTCTGCTCCAATCCTGACCTCACCATCAAGCCAGCGGACAAAGGGGGCGCGGTGGTAGTCTGGCGCTCTGACCTCAACATCGCTGAAGCCAAACGCCAACTCGAGGACACCTCTTCCTACCGCCCCCTTGACCATGACCCCACCCCCCACCACCAAACCATCATCTCCCAGAACATACAGAATCTCATCACCTCAGGAGATCTCCCACCCACAGCTTCCAATCTCATAGTCCGGGAACCACGCACTGCCCGGTTCTACATCCTTCCCAAGATCCACAAGCCTGACCACCCTGGCCGACCCATTGTCTCAACATGCTCCTGCCCCACTGAACGCATCTCTACCTACCTCGACACTGTCTTATCCCCCCCAGCCCAGGAACTCCCCACATACGTTCGAGACACCATCCACGCCCTCCACCTCCTCCAAGACTTCCGTTTCCCCGGCCCCCAACGCTTCATCTTCACCATGGATATCCAATCCCTCTACACATCCATCCGCCATGACCAGGGCCTCCAAGCCCTCCGTTTTTTCCTCTCCAGACGTTCCCAACAGTACCCCTCCACCAACACTCTCATTCGTTTGGCCGAACAGGTACTCACCCTTAACAATTTCTCCTTTGAATCCTCCCACTTCCTCCAGACCAAAGGGGTAGCCATGGGCACACGTATGGGCCCCAGCTATGCCTGTCTCTTTGTTGGCTACGTAGAGCAGTTGATCTTCCGTAATTACACCGGCACCACTCCCCACCTCTTCCTCCGCTACATTGATGACTGCATTGGCGCCACCTCGTGCTCCCGCGAGGAGGTTGAGCAATTCATCAACTTCACCTACACATTCCACCCTGACCTTAAATTTACCTGGACCATCTCTGACACCTCCCTCCCCTTCCTGGACCTCTCCATCTCCATCAGTGACGACCGACTTGACACTGATATTTTTTACAAACCCACCGACTCCCACAGCTACCTGGATTACACCTCTTCCCACCCTACCTCTTGCAAAAATGCCATCCCTTATTCCCAATTCCTCCGCCTCCGCCGTATCTGCTCCCAGGAGGAGCAGTTCCACCATAGAACACAGCAGATGGCCTCCTTCTTTAGAGACCGCAATTTCCCTTCCCACGTGGTTAAAGATGCCCTCCAACGCATCTCCTCCACATCCCGCACCTCCGCCCTCAGACCCAATCCCTCCAACCGCAACAAGGAGAGAACGCCCCTGGTGCTCACCTTCCACCCTACCAACCTTCGCATAAACCAAATCATCCGCCGACATTTCCGCTACCTGCAAACAGACCCCACCACCAGGGATATATTTCCCTCCCCACCCCTCTCCGCCTTCCCCAAAGACCGTTCCCTCCGTGACTACCTGGTCAGGTCCACGCCCCCCTACGACCCACCCTCCCATCCTGGCACTTTCCCCTGCCACCGCAGGAACTGTAAAACCTGTGCCCACACCTCCTCCCTCACCTCCATCCAAGGCCCTAAAGGAGCCTTCCACATCCATCAAAGTTTTACCTGCACATCCACTAATATCATTTATTGTATCCGTTGCTCCCGATGCGGTCTCCTCCACATTGGGGAGACTGGGCGCCTCCTAGCAGAGCGCTTTAGGGAACATCTCCGAGACACCCGCACCAATCAACCAAACCGCCTCGTGGCTCAACATTTCAACTTCCCCTCCCACTCTGCCGAGGATATGGAGGTGCTGGGCCTCCTCCACCGCCGCTCCCTCACCACCAGACCCATGGAAGAAGAACGCCTCATCTTCCGCCTCGGAACACTTCAAACCCAGGGCATCAATGTGGATTTCAACAGCTTCCTCATTTCCCCTTCCCCCACCTCATCCTAGTTTCTAACCTCCAGCAAAACTGTCCCCTTGACTTGTCCGGACTTGTCCGACCTGCCCAGCTCCTTTTCACTCCACCCTCTCCTCCCTGACCTATCACCTTCATCTCCTCCCCCACTGACCTATTGTACTCTATGCTACTCTATCCCCACCCCCACCCTCCTCTAGCTTATCTCTCCACGCTTCAGGCTCTCTGCCTTTATTCCTGATGAAGGGCTTTTACCTAAACGTCGATTTCGAAGCTCCTCGGATGCTGCCTGAATTGCTGTGCTCTTCCAGCACCACTGATCCAAATGAGAATCTAATCATATCCCACTGACATTCAATGGCATTACTGTAATCAAACTACCCCATGTAATCGTCCACAGAGCTAGTATTTAGGGTAGAAAGGATATAAACTGGCTATATAAACACTTTGACAACAAAAACATGTCCTTTAGTAGATATGTTTTGATTAGAAACTCAACTCGTGTCACCGTGAATCCTAAATTTGTTGCAACTCACAAATGAGACGTGGAACACGACTCTCTCCATTTGCTTAGATGGATGTAACTTCAATAACATTTTAAGGAACTGGATACCATTTACGACAATGCAGTCACTTGATTGTATCTTCTTCAATACTTGCAATATTCATTCACTTCACCGCTAAGGCACAATTCAACAGAGTGCACCAACTACAAGATGCACTGGAGTAAGTATTCTAGTCATTTTGACAGAGAGTTCAAAGCTCAACAGCTGTACTGACCATAAGGGCAAGGTTGGAAGAAGCAATGAAACGTCACCGTTTGCAAGTTACCCTCCAAGGCTCATAGCACCCTGACTTGGAAAGGATTCAGTGATAAAATCATTGAGTGGTGAACAGTCTGGATGGGCAACATTGCATATTTCAGCCTTTCATCATTTATCTTACAATTTTTAAAAAAATGTTGATTTATGCGGTGACCAGACTTGTGCTCAGTCCTTTAGCTGTTCCCTAAACTGGTGGTTGCTAAAGTTCTACTATCATCCACAGCCTGTGGTCAACAACAGAAAATATCCGAAAACCCTCTCAAACAACTGACTCGCCTCAAGATTAGAGTGGTGTTGGAGAAGCCCAGCAGGTGAGGAGCAGGAAAATGAACGTGTCGGGCAAAAGCCCTTTATCTGAAATGAGACTGGGACCATATGGGATGGAGAGATAAATGGGAGGGGGTGTGGCTGGGGGGAAGGTAGCTGAGAGCGCAGTAAGTGGATGGAGGAGGGGGGTGAACATGGTATGTCAGAGAAGAAGGTGTAGTGGATAGGTGGGAATGAGAATGCATAGGTGGGACACGTCAGAACAACTGTTTTGAGCTGGAAGTTGGGAACTGGGGAAAAATAGGGGAGGGGAAATGGGGAAACTGGTGAAGTCCAAATTGATGCCATGGCGTTGAAGGGTCGCAAGACGAAAGATGAGGCTTTCTTCTTCCAAGCATCGGGTGGTGAGGCAGTGGCGATGGAGGAGGCCCAGGACCTGCATGTCCTTGGGAGAGTGGAAGGGGGAGTTGAAATGTTTGGCCAAGGCACACTGGGGTTGATTCTTGCGGGTGTCCTCGAGATATTTTCTGAAGTGATCTGCGAGAATACATCCAGTCTCCCCAGGTTAGAGGAGACAACATCGGGAGCAACAGATACAATAAATGACATGTGTGGAAGTGCAGGTGAACCTTTTATGGATGTGGAATCCTCCATTTGAGCCTTGGACGGAGGTGATGGGGTAGATGTGGGTGCAGGTTTTGCAGTTCCTGCAATGACAGGGGAATGTGCTAGGAGGAAAGGGTGGATCATTGGAGGGCGTGGACTTGACTAGGTAGTCACAGAGCGAACGGTCTTGGCAGAAGGTGGATAGCGGTGGGGTCCGTTTAGACTTGGCGAAACTGCCATCGGATGATGTGATTTACGCGGAGATTGTGGGATAGAGGAAGAGGACCTTGTTGCGGTTGGAGGTGTGGACTTCGTGGGTGGAGGTAAGGGACATGGATGAAAAGCGTTTGTGGGCATCTTCAATCAGAAAGGAGGGGAAGTTCCGGTCTTTAAAGAAGGAGGACATCTGGTGTGTTCTGTGGCGGAACTGGTCCTTTGGGAGCAGATGCGATGGAGGTGGAGGAATTGGGAATACAGAATAACATTTGCACAAGAGGTGGGCTGGGAGGAGGTATAATCCAGACGGCTGTGGGAATCAGTGGGTTTGTAAAGAGTGTCAGTAACACGGACCTCGAGGAAGAAATTTCCTTCCCCACCACTATCGACTTTTCACAAAGACTGTTTCCTCCACGACTACCGAGTAAAGTCCACGCCCTCCAATGACCCACCCTCCCCTCCCGGCACCTTCTCCACCACTGCAGGAATTGCTAAACCTACATCCACATCTTCCCCCTCACATCCTTCCAAAGCTCCAGTGGAGACTTCCACATCTATCAAATGTGCATCTGCTCTTCCACAGTTGTCATTTATTGCATTCGTATCTCACGATGCGGTCTCTTCTACATTGGGGCCACCGGACATCTTCTCGCAGAGCGCTTCACAGAACATTTCGAGGACACTCGCAACCTTCAACCCAACGCTCCGTGACCAAACACATCAACAACCCCTCCCCACCCACTCTCCCATGGCATGCTGGTACTGGGCCTCCTCCACCGCCATTACCTCATCACCTGACGCCTCATCTTCCAGCTCGGGACCCTTCAACCCCAGGGCATGAATGTGGTAGTCACCAGATTACTCCTCTCCCCACGCCCACCTTATCCGAGTTCCAGCCTTCTAGCTTGGCCCATCCTACTGACGTGTCCCACCTGTCTATCTTCCTTCCCACCTATCCGCTCCACCCTCTTCTCTGACCTATCACCTTTAACCCCACCTCCATCCACCTACAGCATTCTCAACTAAATTCTTCCCAGACCCAGCCCTCCCGTTTTTCTCTCCACCCTTGAGGCTACCAGCTTTAGTCCTGATGAGGGACCTTTGCCCGAAACATCATTTTTTTTTGCAACTCGGATGCTGCCTGACCTGCTGTGTTTCTTCAGAACCACTCTAATCTTGATTCTGATTTCCAGCATCTACAGTACGCTCTTCCGTCCAACTAATTCCCCTGTCCATTGATCTTCAGGGATCGTGAATGTCCACTCCATGATCTCTTTGTCCGTCTACACCACACAGAATACTCACTGTTATTGTTTCTTCTCCCCAAATTCATTAACACTCACTGATCTGGATTCAATTCCATTTAGCATTTTACTTTTCCACCTGATTAATGCATCCCTGCAGTCCTTGCCATTCTTCACCAAAGTCAACTACACGACCGATTGTTGTATCATCCGCAAACTTTCAAATCATGTCTTCTACCACCAAGTCTAAATCATTGGTCTACATCAGAAACAGTGGCACTCCACTGGAAACAGGCATCCAAACAGGGTTCATTGCTCGTTGGGATTAAAAGCTTCAATCACAGCAGAATCGAACTCCTGCAGTCATTTGTAAACTTCCTGGTGACTCTGTCAGTTGGTCTCCTGAGTGATCACTTCTCACATATGGGAGGGGTGAATGACCTGTACGCATTGTGACTGAGCAAGTGAGGTTACACCTCAGCGGGTAATTGAATCCCTTCCTGCAGTCACCCCATGGCCCTGACTTCTTGGCGCTGCGGGTATCCTTGTGTCTATTTAGTTTGGATATCAGTTGAATTCGAGTCCACACAGACACGATTCCCATTTTCCCCGTTGTTCATGTATTTTTTATTCTTCCTTATTCTCCCATGGAATGTGGCTTTCATTGGTCTGAAGACCATTTGTTGTTCATTCATAATTCACCTTGAACTGAGTCGGAGGGCATTCATGGGGTAACCACATTGTCGTGGGTCTGGAGTCACACGTTGACAGGACTCGTTACAGTAGGCAGATTCCCCTTTCGAAGGGACATGAACGAAAGAGTTTTCAGTATATTAAAGTTATTGTCTCTGTTCCTGAGATTGGGTTTGTTTTCCAGATTTTATTCATCGAATTTAACTAACAGCAGCTGCCACGTTCCCGTCTCCAAAGATTAATCGCCCAATAGATCGCCGCTGCACGAACAACTCCCTGCAGCATTTCTCCATTCAAAGAATGACGTTCTCAATTCAGATTACCCCAGATGGAGAGAGAATAGGACGCGTTTCAATGTTGGAATGGAAGCAATGTACGCTGGATTGGAGTGTTTACTGGAGCAAGGGACTGATGTGGAGACGATGTGAGCAAAAGCAGTTCTTACTGTCAAAGCAACAAAATATCGCTTTGTTAAGGAAAATCTCTTAGAATGCCTTCAATACGTCGACCTCTCACTTAAGGCTCCAGCACGCTTCCTCTGAGACAATTCTCAGTGCGGGTTAATGCTGCTGCTCAAGCTTAATAATGTAATAAATTGAGACCAATATTCCTTCCACCCCGCCTTTAAACAGAAGCACTCACAACCTCAGCATTTCACGTGCTTGGATATATAGACAAAATCTTTTCCCTGGGGTCGGAGAGTCCAGAACGAGAGGGCATAGGTTTAGGTTGAAAATGGAAAGATATAAAAGAGACCTAAGGGGCTACGTTTTCATACAGAAGGTGACGCATGTATAGAATGAGCTGCCAGAAGAAGTGGTGGAGGCGAGTACAATTGTAACATTTCAAAGGCATTTGGATGGGTATATGAATAGGAAGGGTTTGGATGGATATGGGCCGGGTGCTGGCAGGTGGAACTAGATGGGGTTGGGATATCTGGTCGGCATGGACGGGTTGGACTGAAGAGTCTGTTTCCATGCTGTACATCTCTATAACTCTATGACTCTATGACCGGGCCTTTACCAATTATGTCACTGGTGCCACAGAATAGCTTCATGTGCTCATGTCCACCGCCACTTCCAGTCCTGAAACACATCCATACCCTATCACGAAGGCCTCAAAGCTTTCCGCTTCTTCCTTTCCCGCCGAACCAACCTGTATCCTTCCACTGACATCCTCCTGCGACTGACTGAACTGGTCCTCACTCTGAACAACTTCTCTTTCCAATCCTCCCACTTCCTCCAAACCAAAGGAGTAGTCATGGGCACCCGCATCTGCCCCAGCTATGCCTGCCTCTTCGTTGGATATGTGGAACAGTCCATCTTCTGCAGCTACACTGGCACCACCATCCACCTTGTCCTCTGCTACATTGATGACTGTATCGGCGCTGCCTCGTGCTCCCACAAGGAGGTTGAGCAGTTCATCCACTTTATTAAGTCCTTCCACCCCGACCTCAAATTTACCAGGACCGTCTCAGACTCCTCCCTCCCCTTCCTAGACCTATCCATTTCTATCTCGGACGACCGACTCAACACGGACGTTTACTAAAAACTGACTGACTCCCACAGCTATCTAGATTACACTTCTTCCCACCCTGCCCCATATAAAAACGCCATCCCATATTCCCAATTCCTTCGTCTTTGCCGCATCTGCTCCCAGGAGGACCAATTCCAATACCGAACGACCCAGATGGCCTCCTTCTTCAAAGACCGCAATTTCCCCTCAGAGTGGTTGACGATGCTCTCCACCGCATCTCCTCCACTTCCCGCTCTCCCACCCTTGAACCCCGCCCCTCCAATCGCCACCAGGACAGAACCCCACTGATCCTCACCTACCACCCCACCAACCTCCAGATACATCGTGTCATCCTTCGTCATTTCCGCCACCTCCAAACAGACCCCACCACAAAGGATATATTCCCCCCCACCACTATCAGCGTTCCGAAAAGACCACTCCCTCCGCGACTCCCTCGTCAGCTCCACACTCCCCACCAACCCAACCTCCACTCCCAGCACCTTCCACTGCAACCGCAAGAAATGCAAAACTTGCGCCCACATCTCCCATTCATTTCCCTCAGGCCCCAAGGGATCCTTCTATATCCATTAGAAATTCACCTGCACCTCCACACACATCATTTACTGCATCCATTGCACCCGATATGGCCTCCTATACATTGGAGAGACAGGCCACATACTTGCAGAACGGTTGAGAGAACACCTCTGCGACACCCGCCCCAACCAACCCAAACGCCCCCTGGCTGAACACTTTAACTCCCCCTCCCACTCCGCCAAGGACATGCAGATCCTTGGCCTCCTCCATCACCAGACCATGGCAACAGGATGCCTGGAGGAAGAGCGCCTCACCTTCTGCCTAGGAACCCTCCAGCCACAAGGGATGAATGCAGATTCCTCTAGCTTTCTCATTTCCCCTCCCCCCACCTTTTCTCAGTCCCAACCCTCAGACTCAGCACCTCCTTCTTGACCTGCAATCTTCTTCCCGACCTCTCCGCCCCCACCCCCTCTCCGGCCTATCACCCTCACCTTAACCTCCTTGCACCTATCGGATTCCCAAACGCCCCTCCCCAAGTCCTTCCTCCCTACCTTTTATCTTAGCCTGCTTGGCACACCTTCCTCATTTCTGAAGAAGGGCTTATGCCCGAAACGTCGTTTCTCCTGCTCCTTGGATGCTGCATGGCCTGCTGCGCTTTTTCAGCAACACATTTTTGAGCTCTGATCGCCAGCATCTGCAGTCCTCACTTTTTGCACCGCCACTTCCAGTTTGGTATTCGCGGCTGTGCCACAAAGTCTGTCTGATTCTGGTTCCAGGAACTGGAGTGATGTGACTGACTGCAGCAATGTGTACTTCCTTGTGTGGGGAAGTTGGTGAAGAAACTGTTACTAATCTATAGTTAATAACACATTGTTATTGAGACATACATTGCACCAATATCCCGCACCATCCCCTGAACTGTTTTTTTCTAGAAACCTATCAAACTCAATCTTCAACATGCAGTATTCGATGGAACCACCACAGCTTCTGATGATATCGAATTTAAAGATTCAGCTAATTCTGAATTCCCACATGTCTGCAGTCGCTCAAGTAATATTCCTGATGTGTATTTGTTTCTCTTCCTAACGCATCCTCTGTCACTGTAATTATTGCTGTTTTTAAACGCGGGTCTTTGCATGACACAGTATTGGTTTGAATGTTAAAATATTCTGCATTGTGGCCGCAGTAAGATCGTTCCAATCCGAGTCACTGCATTTTATTCCTTGTGATTAATGCTGAAGAAACACAGAAAGGAATCAGTTGATTTTACATGAAGGCATTCTCTGAGATTATATCTTTTTTCCATCAAACTCCTCACTCTCACACATCTCTGCGAGTCATATATCAGGATCCAGACTCACCATTCTCAGAGAATTCCCTACCTCCCGCAATCACTTACCTCCTTTAAGTTCCCCGTCCCATTTCCCTTACAATCACTTTCACATTCACCTCCATTAGTCTGTGTTGCTGTGCTCATTGTTACAGGGTGACTATGCCTAAGTCTTACCATCGGGACGTTCACAATCGTTGATCCATTTCGATACCACAGTTGTGAGCTCAATCCACAGGGCGCAGCTTTTACTGACATGGACGAGCGATTATTGAAACATCAGGCTCAGGAAATGTGCATAGCGAAGCATTGAGAAAAATAAACTTTATTTAAAGAACACCAGTTTCTGTCGACTTTCGCATCATTTATTTCGCTTGTTCATTCGGCTCTAGCGAGACTATTGTGTGTAGTTATGCAGGGGAGATTTGCCAGGATATTGTCTGGCTGAAGAAGAGAGATTGGACAAACTGGAGTTGTTTTTCTTTCGAAAAGAGATTGAGAGGGGCATGATTGAGATGTACAAAGTACTGAGGGATATGAATAGCGTTGACTGAAATACATGTTTCGCTTTGATGGAGATTTCAATCACGGGAGGCCATCGATTTAAGGTCAGAGGCGGGAAGATTAGAGTGAATGCGTGGAAAAACGTTTTCAAACAGTGGGTGGTTGAAATGGGGAACACAGTGTATGCAAGTGTCGGAGAGGCAGAAATCCACATAACTTTCCGAAATATTCAAATGTGAATTTGTGATGTCAAGACATACAAGGATGTGGGTCAAATGATTTGAAAAGGAGTGAGGATAGTTAAGCAATTGTTATTGAGCAATACAGATACTCCGTTCCAAGTATAGATTATTGATGCTTGTCCTTCAATTCTCGAAGGGACATGTCACAGGAAGAACTATGCTGTCTGAATCAGCGTGGGGGAGTACTACTGCTCCCGGGGAGACAGGGTGACAGTGACAGTGCAAACACGTAACTTCTCAAGCTGCACGTAGTGCTGTTGTTGAAATGAAAATCATTTGATACTTTTGCTCCGTAGTGAGGGGTTTACTTATAGCAGGTAGCTCAGGAAGATATACATTCTACTGCCCTTTCCCCACTGGCTCACACCACGGAATACCGACACTATGCAGGACAATTGCTCTCTGTACACCATCGTCTAATCCTCGTTGACCCCCAGCACTTCCCCATTTGGCACCATTACACGAAATCCCAGAAGGTGTAATGCTGCTCGTGTACGATGTCTCCCCTCACTGTGTAAGGTTCCACTGATTTATATGCCCATCACTGTATTTCCTGAGAAATGATGCTGGGTCTAATTCAACTCATTAAAACTTACCATTATGCTGTGCAGTCTCATTACTGGCACAGGAAAGGTGTGGGCTATTTTACTTGCAGCTGAATCGGTTGGCTGCAGCAACAATGGGTCAAATCGCAGTCACACAGGTGACTGTTGTTCTCATTTTTATTTCTTCTCAACGTGTGTTGAAGTAACACAGTGAGGAATCAATTAATATTGTAAGACATAAATAACCGGGTGTGTTAAATCTAAGGTTATGAGAATAGGGCAGTTTTAATTAACATAGACCAGAGATTGTTCAAATCTCAGACACATGAGATTGACAGAGAGCGATGTTGAGCGAAATAGTCTGTCTTGGCAAATGCCAGTGTTATGAAGTTGTGGGTATACTGTACTTTTAATGGTGCTGAAATATCTGGCTAGCACAAGGAGTCCAGAACAAGGTAACAACACAACTAAGAGCTGTGTTTCATGGATACAAAAACAAATGCGAATTCGGCCAATCAGTTTCAATTATGCCGCAATCAAGTTTGAATGTGGTATTTTTACAATGATAAAACCAATGAAACGATCCGACGTTTTGTGGGACAAATATTGGCCATTTTGAACAGTTACCCAGAGCGGCAAAGAACAGCAAAGAGAGCAGCTAAAAGATCAACTAATGTAGGATGTTAGTAAAATCTCCAAGAGGTGCCTATCTGGAGAAATAGATTCCACAAAAAAGAAGCATCAACACCGACCTGGAGAAAAAATCTACAGAGAAAGATACGAAGAGAAGATTCGACAACAAGCTGGTTTGTAAATTGTTTTTTTTTTGTAAATGTTAATGGGGTCGGTGTTGGGCAAGGTATTGTAGAGCACAAGGTTTAGAGAAATGAGTTGTAAGTAGTTATAAGTTGATTATTCTCTGTCAAATGTTAAAAAAATCAATAAAGTTGTTATTTTTAACATTAAATAGTGATTTTTGGAATAGTTCTTTGCCTCTTGAATTTTAACAGAATACAGTACGGGGTGAATCCTTTCTGTTTTGTCGGTTTACATTTGCAGAGGGGTTTACCCCGTCACGTAACACCAATTTCTGTGGTTGCTTTGTTGTTTCACACATTTGTGAATTTTGCCACATTAACGATTTTGAAGTTGTCCCCTCTACACAAAAGGTCCGTGCTTTAGCACCATTGTACAAAAGGTGCAGTGTGTCTAAGCGACAGGGCTCCCTACAATGACATCCGATCTATCCTGATATCGACCCATGGGAACAGCACTGCGCAGTCTCCTCGAGTCTGGAAAACAATCCCTTCACAGATAATGTTACACCCCGCTCTCAAGCGGCTTTTCATTCCATCGCTTTCAATTCCGCACAGAATCTGTTTCAACAGATTTTGTCACTGAGTCATTTTTTGTGTTCAAATCCTGTGAGCAGAGGGTCACAGTTGGAGAGTGCTGAGCCCATAACACAGAGGGCTGACCATACTCTGTGAACTGTACTCTACTGTTCATCATTTCACTAACAGCAGGTAGATGTGTCTATGCTCTGCAAATTTTCTCGCCTGTTTTAAGAAGCAAGATAAACATTTTCTGAAACCTGCTCTTGTTGTCACACAGACAACAACAACAGCACTAGTCGAGATTGTCTGCACTCCAACATCCGTTTTCTTCCCAGGGGTGTAAAGATGATGGTCTGAAATGATTTCTTCTGTTCCCTGTCACTCTGGGATGATGTGAGCTGTGAAATGTATTCTCTGGTCTTCGGGTAACGTCATAAAGCTTATACATCTCAGGTGCAGTGTGCCTGAGCGACAGGATATGCTGCAGCAACATCCCATGCTGATTCAGACAGCAGAGCCCTCGCTGTAACTTCGAGGAGGACACAGACACAGTTCCCGATGACTGGGAGACTCTCGCTTTCGCCGCAGTTCTGCTTCAGAATGTTTCATCTGTTTCAGATGGCGGTATTTGCACAAGTTTCGCAAAAGAAGATGGTTTCCTGTGCATGTGCAATCTCCCTTTTGTACAGCTTTCCAGAATTTGCATAACTCCCACTCCCTCTAGCCGCCTCCCCGATCCCAAACCCGTGTTTGATATGGAGCTGAAGAGCGCGTTCCCGTTTCTCTCCCACGACACTGATTGTCATGCCACACGCCAGAAGAAAAGCTGAAGACTGCGGGAAACTGCTGTGGTAAGCGCTAACAGAGCGGCCCAGCGGGAGCGTATTGGGCTCATAACCCGGAAATTAATGGATTGAAAACATCCTCTGCTCATTGACAATTCCAGGTGTCAGTGTGTGTACTGTCCCCGCTAGTGTTCCTATATAACATAGCTCCATTCTACGTATTGCATGTTGTTTCATTTTCCACTTCCTTTCACTCAATGTATCTGAAATGAAAATCTCTACTGTTACACCCGCCAAATTGACACAGGTGAGGATACACACTTGTGAAGGTCTGGAAGCTCTTTTCCTGTTCTCTGTCGGTCTGCTCTGATCTGATTCGCAAAATCATATGCCAGAGCTGGGAATAAACTGGTGAAGGTGAGACACATCAGTTGTAGAGTGCTCTATGCGCATGACGCCCTGCAGTTAGTCCCCACGCCGTTTCACACAGCAGTGTTCTCCCTGTGAAATGAAAAGCTGTGAATTACAATTCGATCAATTTGTTGGAGACAGAATTGCGATACAGGGACAGCTCCGCATTATTAAGACATAGATGGCCAATTATGAATAGCCACAGAGAGAAACAAGCGACAAAGAGTCGCCATGGACTCGATGGGCTGAACAGCTTCTGTTGGCGCGTGAGTGACGCCACGCGTTGATGCTGGCCCTCCTCCTGTCTCTGGGACAGAGTGGCTGATGGTGAAACAATGTTTCATTTTAACCCTCCCTTCCGCGTTAGACTGTCTGCAGCCCCGAAGCTCAGGGCCGTGGGGATGACGCTCAGTGACTGAGGGTTTCATTCGCATTCTCTTCATCTGGGACAGGTGTTAACTGCTGCCCGATTGCAGCATAGAAACCGATGTCACTGTTACAAAAGCCTTTCAGCAGGATTGCTGTGAAAATGGATTCTGAACTGCAAACAGGCTGCACAAAAATGCCCTCACATGAATTTACTTAGGGTCGATAATCCGGAGTACATGCTGTCTTTCCCAACAGACAACTCTCCGATAAATGATATTTTCAGGAAGTTCCCAAACAAACTTGCTGATTTCCAGCACTTGATGGAACTGGCTGTGCCGATCAGAGCGAGCTTGAGAGCACGTCCACGCGCTTGCCTCCCCTCACACTGCCATTGGAGGGAAATAGCTGAATACTCTGCCGATGGAGTCCAAGTGGAAGGGATAAACAGCACTGTTCTGTGAACAAGGAGACGGAATAAGAAGGTGATATTCTTTAAACTCGGAGCTTAGAAATCCGAGAGCAAAGTGTAATGTAGTTAGATCTGAGCGACTTTGAGCTGGTTTGGTGTTGGAAAGGTAAGAATGTCACTTGTCTAGGGGCATGATCGTCGCTTAGTAGCTGAGTTAATACTGGCATGTGAGAATTTCTTACTTCAGGTCGGCATCGAGCCTTGGTTATTTGATTTCACTTTGCTCGGTCGCCCTATCACATGTTTGATAAGAACAAAGTGTAAAACATGAAGTTGTAACCCTTGACATAACGTTGAGTTCAGGGGTAATAACTGTCATGGTAATGAGCATGGCACAGTACCACTGTGTTGAAAGTGAAACAAGTGTTTCAGGATGTTCACCCACTCAATCCCACTCTGAATAATTCCACCATCTAGATGTTTGCACAGTTCTGGGTTTGAACCTTTAAGAAGTGGGGACGGGAAAGGATTGGAAACAGCGCTGAACAGGTTGATGGGAATGGTCTGGTACATAAGGAATGTCAACAATAAAGGTCATTTGGAAAGTTGGGACAGTTTTCCTTCGAAAGCAGAAGGCCGAAAGCTGGCCTTGTTAAGCCTTTCCAAGACATGAGTGGGATAGACAGAGGAAATAAGGAAGGGAGAATGCTCCCTACGCTTGAAAGGATCGAGAACGATTCTGCAGATATTTAATGTCATTAGTAAAAGAAGAAAAATGTACATGAGGAGAAACGTTTTCACATAGGCAGTGGTTAGGGTCTGTAAAACACTGCCTGACATTGACAAAGACGCAGTTTCAATCGAGTTATTTAAAAACTAATTCGATGTTTACGTTGAAATTAAAAGTGTGGCGAATTACAGGGAGAAGGCAAGAGAATGATACCAAAAGAGAACCAGCACAGCTAAGGTGTTTTGTGACACATTTGTGATTCTGAGTGGAATCATAGTTAGACCAACAGAATGTAGGGAGTTAAACAACAGTGATATTGGCAAAGCCGGGACACATCTACACAACATAATCTTAGCCAGCACGTACATGTCACAGGGAGAATGACGCTGCCTGATAATCCTGCAGGGTGTCCTGCGGATCAGACACAGCACCCTTCATTACTCAGAGGAGGTCAGGGCTCTGTAGCGTGGCCAAACAGCCTAAGCAACAGGATTCAGGTTCCAATTTGGCAGGTGGTGAAGGTTTGAATTCCACTGCTACAATTTCCGTAGCATCAGCTGCAACGTATGCATCAATTGCAATGTATTAAAGTGGCGTGGTCAAAGGACAACTGCGGGTCTGTCTCTTGGAGAGTAAACTGCAATGTGGGAGAGAACCAATTTTCTCCAAGGGATCAGTGTCCAAGCTGTCATGACGTGTTCGCCTTCTACACGGTAAATCGCGGGCTCAAGCAGCTCTCCTTCTGCTGTTTCATTCCAGGCAAGTTGAGTTTTCACTGGAACTGAAGAGAGACTGTTGTTTCATTGCTGTTGTGAAACAAAGTCCTGCGGTGACTCTACTCGTTGTTTGCTTTTCTGGCGCAAGGGAAAATTATTCCAATGAATTGTGATGTCATATGTTCTTAAATTTCTCCTATTTCCTTCTTTTCTGTCCTGGAGACGGCGGAAGGGAAAGCTAATCTAATCGAGAATGTGATTGATGAAATTGATTTTCTATGGCCCATTCTTATTGTGCTCTTTCTTTCTCTCTTTTCAGCACTTTCTGAGAAGTGGTGGTGCACTAAGGCTCCAGTATGTTTGAAAGAATCATTTGGAATTGCCCTGCTGTTAGTTGTGAGATTAGTTTACGACTCATGCCCACGGACTGTCTCACATTTAGCATTCATGCTTCGCTGTGTCTGAAAATGCATTTGGTTTGCCAATTTTGTTTGTGTTCCATGTTAAATTGTGACTGTTTTGCCATTCGCTCAATAAGTTTCGAGATAACACAGTTTGTGAGATATTTTCCAGCAGCAATAATCCTCAAGTGAGGATCCAGGAATATTTCACGAAGTATGGTCAGTCGGGACAAAAGTGAGGAAGTCTTTCAGTTCTGCAGTTTTTCACAATGCTACCTTTCCGTTGAACAGTCGAATAGACTAAATTATTGCGCCACAGCGAGCGATGGCAAGCCCCGCTAATAGTAGTCCTTTAAAGGGGGTGTAAGCAACACAACGTTATTGAAGTACATAGTATGGCAGCAGAGTCTTCGGTGGATCTCGTCCATGCTGACTACATCGTCAAAATTAAACAAGCGCCATTTCCCAGCATTTTGCTTCCAGTGCAGCTTGTTTCGATAGTGTAGTGGTTGTCATATGCGCCTCATCCACGAAAGGTCCCCAGTTCGAAACTGGGCAGAAACAGCCCTGGTGAAACGTTGTTAAGTGTTTCTCCAACCTGCTTCTGAACATATGCCATTCTGTTTAAGAATGTAGTTCCCGCGTTATAATTCTTCCACAAAAAAAAAAATAACGCATTTGCATTCCTTGCGCAGATGTCCCATTTCAAAGCCAAGGAGAAAGCTGATGTGCTGGTTTCACGGCGCACCATTGATTCCTAATGTAGCCCCTCTGTCAAATGAACCCCCAAGTACTCTCTGAAAGGCCTCATTTGGAAGCTCTCTGCCGTTATTCAACGTGCGAGAATTAGCACCAGAAGTCCAGAATCATGTTTTTTGCACGTTAGAGGCTCATTCCGTCAGCAACAGCAATGAATGAATTTACACTCTCAGAGGAACCTCTGGACTTGTGTTGTCATAGCGTCGCTAATATTAAGGTGTGCTCCGAGATCTAAGCCATGTTGGAAGTGGGAATTCGGAAATAACAGCCAGGCTACCGAATGCCATTGCATCCATTTGGTTTTCTTTAAATCATAGATGAGCAGAAAAATGTAAACGGGGAGGGGGAGGGGAGAGGGGGAAGCGGGATAACAAAGTGAGGCAGTTGCAGCTCTGGTGAAACTCTTTCTTTGTGATTCACTCAGCAACCAGAGACCTGAAGGTGACTCAGGCGTGAGAGCGCTTCACATCGAGAACAAAAAGCACTCAATGGCAGTTAGCACCTCTTTGATATCTTGTGGGGTGGGGGTGGGTGGGATAATATCTTTTTGACTTCTGTAAATATGTTCAGAAACTGCCTTTTGCATTGACGTGAACAGAAACTGCATCTTTAATAAGCATAAATTTTGTGAAATTTACTGAGTCGCTTCCCATCGATTCCCACACAGGTTTCCAACTCCGTTGGCAGCCATGTCGCTCATGTCCAGGTGGAGACATCTCTGCAGCAAGTTGCATGGTTAATGTAACAGACAAGAAAAGTGCCAACTCGTACTGGCACCGAGGTATGAGCATGCTGATATTGTGATCTGTCTTCTCGGATTGTACTGCTACCGCGGCTTTTCAGAGGACATTCTTTGTGAGGCTAATTCTGCAAAACAGACACAATGACTGAAACTATCCTGCGCGGTATGATGTGGAACACGGCCTGCTCAGCTTTTTGCATTTTCCTGTAGTCCGGTGTGTTTTGTGTTCTGTGTAAACGTGAAAGTTGATCTGTTTCGACCAATGGGCGAAATCATTTACTAAAGCAAGAATCGACATTCCAGTAATGTCATGGTTATTTTATTAAATCATGACGGAACATACATTCTCACACTCGCATATACAGTTGTAGCTGAAAAGAGTCTCAGAAGATAGATTCAACTTTCTATTGATTTTTGTGTGGATTGATGGGCTACCTTTATCTGTTGCGAAATTGATCTTGTAGTCGGGTATATCCCAGCTGCGATGCAGGCAGGACGGGGATCACGGAGCACAATTGAAAATGTATGAAAATAGATGACATGCTTTCGGGTGTTACCGTGGCCGAGCGGTCTCAGGCGCTGGAACCAGGTTCCAGTCTCTAAGGGAGCGTCGCTTCCAATCCCACCACTGCCATTTCTGTGTGCCAACAACAAAGCTGCAGCGTGTTTAAGTGTCGTGTTCAAAGCAAACAAAAAAACCCAGAACTGGTGGGTTTGCTACTTGGAGAATTAACTGTGGTGTGGGAGAGTGCAGACTCTCTCAAAGGGATCAGTGTCCATGTTGTCATGATCGTGTTCGCCGCCCACACGATAAATCGTAGGCTCAAGCATCTCTACTGCTGCTGTTTTGTTCCAGACAAGTTGTTTTCACTGGAACCGAAGAGAGACTGTTATTTCATCGCTGTAATGAAACAAAGTTCTCCGGTGACTCGACTCACCATTATTTTTTCTTTTGTCGAATGAGACCATAATTCCAATGAATTTCGATGTCATATGTTCTTAAATTACTCCCATTTCCTTCATTTATCTCCTGGAGACGGCGGAAGGGAAAGGTAATCTGATCGAGAATGTGGTTGGTGAAATTCACTTTTTATGGCCCATTCTTTTTGTGTTCTCTCTTTCTCTCTTTACAGCACTTTCTGGGAAGTGGCGGTGCACTAAGGCTCCAGGATGTTTGCAAGAACAGTCTGGAATTCCCCTGCTGTCAGTTGTAAGATTACTATATGGCTCACGCGCCTGGTTGTGCCAGCCAGAACCTACCCTCGCCTTTCCTAAACCTCTCCGCTCCTCGATATCAACTACCCCTTCATCTTCCACCCATTCTCTGGTGGGTGCTGCTGTCAGGCCGTTTTGTCTGTCAATTTCACTGTCCATCTTCCACCCCCGGAACCAGCATCAACATATCGTCCACTCATGGACTCACATCTAGAGCTCAAATCCACACTAACCATGACTGGCGGATACGTAGTCAGACCACAGGATGTTGCAACAGACGTGCAAATCAGCGCAGAGGAGGCCGCACTGGCCTGCAAAGGCCCTTTATAATTAAGAATACGTGGCACCTCAAAGATCTCACAACCATGATGGGGCGTGTCGCACAACCAACAATACATTTCACACCCTTTGGGCAAGGCACAGACCCCTTATTAGAGCTTACACTGATTGGACAGGGCGAGCTACTTTTACAAAACAAGGCACAGACGCTGCCTCCTCCTCCGAGAGCCAACTGTTATTAGCTGATCTCCCATAATCACTGTGGGCACAGCAATAGAACCATGCAGGCCAGCTATTGTCCTCCCAAACACATAGAGTTATTCTCAGACAGGGAGCAATCCTGCCATCAACACAACACCCGTATCACGCAGCAGTATTGGGAATCAAACCAGTTATTGAATCACCTTTTCAACAAGGAATCCTCGTGCCCACAACCAGCCCATGTAACACTCCCTTCTTCCATATCCCGAAGCTTGGAAGACCACGAAAATGGTGTTTTGTGCAAGATCTTAGGGCTGTCAATGCCATTGTTGTTCCCACTAGTCCAGGACACAAATGCTAACCTGACCAGTATCCCCGCCTCCTCCAGTTGATATTCTTGTAATCGACCTTTGCTCAGCCTCATTCTCCATTAAGTTGCCCACTGAAACTTTATGTTTTTACATCTGGCGGCTGCCAAAATACATAGACCGGTTTTCCCTAAGGGTATTCGGAGAGTCCCAAAGTTTATACTACTGCAGTTTTCCTCACCCTGTCCACCCTTCACCTACCAGCCCACAGCACCTTCCTCCAATTTGCGGATGGCCTGCTATTGGCTTCCACCTCCGCTATTGCATGCAAGCAGTTTACGGTGGCCTTGCTCTGCAGTCTGGCACAGGATGGGCATAGGGTGTCTATCAAGAAAATGCAGTTGTGTCAGCAAAATGTCTAATATCTGGAGTGCGATCTTTCCTATGGCCTCAGAGCACTGTCCACGGAGCAATTGGCTGTCATCGCCCAGATTCCCCTACCTGCCACAAACAGGCAGCTGCAAGTGTTTCCGAGGCTGGTAAACTACTGCAGGCCCTGGATTCCTGTCCATTGTGCTATTGATGCTCCTCTGTGGGAGGCAGCTTCCCCTAAACAGCCGGCCAGAGTGAAGTGGACACCCGAAATGCAACGGACATTCACTGAACTGAAGCAACAACTAATCTTCACTCCTGCTCTGGGAGTCCCAGATTACTCACAGGGCTTCTATCTTTATGTAATCGCGTCTGGCATTTTAACACAGCTTCATGGGGATCTCCGTCGTCCTGTAGCGTTGTATAATGCTTAGTTACGAGAATGCCGCATGTTTGTGCACGGTGGAAGCAGTCACAGTAACAGTGGATAAGGCCAACTCCATTGTGCTAGATCACCCGTGTACTGTTTTGGTTTCACTGTCACTCTCCCTGCTACTTAATTCAGCAGCAATCAAACTCAGAGAACTGGTCATGAGGTCGCTTTATGATCTAGGCATACCTTTCCCTACACTGCGCCCTAGCTTAGAACCCCGCTACATTAATTCTGCACACCTAACATGATTCTGCAGACAACCACAACTGCTTGGACCTGGTTTAGCATTCCTGACAAAGGGCTCCTGCCAGAAACGTTGATTTTCCTGCTTCTCGGATGCTGTCTTAACTGCTGTGCTTTTCAGCACAACTCTCATCTTGACTCTAACCTCCAGCATCTGCAGTCCTCACTTTTGCCTGGTTCAACAGGTGTCCTGAACGGTCTGAGAAAACCCGGACCAGATTCTTTTGAGCAGCAGCTCTTCCTTCCGGCCATCAGACAAATACACATTAGCAGGCCAAGCCATCTGCACCCCCATCACCACTCTCGAATCAGTTGCATTACCAGATGGGGTGTCCACACAGGCGACAGAGCTCTTTGCTCTCACCAGAGCCTACCTCCTGGCACAGGGCAGGACAGCCAATATCTACACAGATTCCAGATGTGTCTTTGGAGTCGTTACGGACTTTGGCACAATATGAAAACAGAGGGTGTTCATCAGCTTAGCAGGCAGACCACTCCAACATGTTGCACTCATTGCCAACATCCAACAAGCAGTCCTGCTACCTGCCGCTGTCGCAATTATAAAATGTGACGCCAATAACTCTGCCACCGATCCCGTCACCCAAGCAAATGCATCAGCTGATGTTGCCACCCAGGAATCTGTACTACCCCTGGCCACTTATGCCCTGCAGACCCCCAAGGTGGTGAAACCGCCAGAGTCCCCCGACTCGCTCGATGCAGTCCCAACAGATCAGCAAGCCACCACGCCAGAAGAGAGGGCCGCATGGGCCCGCATTGATGCCGTACAATCACCGTTCTTACAGGTTCTTACCCACCCCTGCATCTTTTAACTGAAAGCCCATCTGCACTTACTGGCCCTGGTGGTACACGGAATCGGGCCACAGGCAAGATGCTGTCAGCCATTCCTGGTATGCAGCGGGAGTCGCTGCAGCTGCCCAAGCCCTGCTGTCACAGTGCCTCATCTTTCTACCGAAAAATGCAGGGAAGCCGATCGCCAAAGGTAACTACATGCTAGTTCCTGAGGGTCCATTCACCCACCTTCTAATTGACCTTGCCCACGTGCCTCAGAAGGAGGAATAAAAATTTGTCCTAGTTATTGTCGACATGTTTTCAAAATGGGTAGAGTCACTTCCCATCAAAAAGAAAATGACGCCAGAGCAGTGGTAAAGTGTATCCTGCAGAACGTTATTACATGAGTTTTATATCCCAGGGCGCATAGCAACATACGGGGGATGGTGCCCATTTCTCCGCGAAGCTCATTACTGCTGACTGTGACGCCCTTGGGATACCCTGGAGATACCACATTCTGTACCACCCCCCAGTCATCAAGAATGGTGGAGAGAATGAACAGCACTCTCAAAACCACCCTCCCCAAACTCAGTCGGGACACAGGACTGGTTTGGCCTGACGGCCGGCCACGGGTGCTTCATGCAGTAAGTAGACAGGGAAACCTAACGACGGAAATTACACAATTTGAAGTGCTAATGGAACGATCCATGCCCACAGCCACCGGACCCCAAAACTAGCCAATGACACAGCGCTACTCTTAACACAGGAAACTCTCTTGGATTACGTTCAAGCCATTAGTAGAAAGATCAATGTAAACCAAGATTTGCTAAAAGCTGCGATGAACTTGAGTGCTGCTTATCTTCCTGCTGGTGGAAACTAAATAAAGATTCGTGCACCTTGTGTCTTTCACTGTGTCTCAAATCTGCACACATCACAACATGGGTGCTGAGGAAAAAATAAGCACTACCGCAGTTAGACAATAGTGTGGGGGTACAAAAAAACCAAACAAAAATAAAGCTGTCGTATCCACCCCACGGCAGGAACCACTTCACCCGTTTAAACTGGGCACTATGTAAGGAGACTGTCCCTGCCGAAAGATTCTCTCTCCCCGAGATGGAAAGGACCACTCTTGGTCTGTCTCACGACCACGACAGCTGTCACGCTCTCAGGGAGACCAGAATGCGACCCAGTGAAAGAGGGTCCGCCTCCATAGAAGGACAAAAAAGCAGAACAGGACACAGTTCCAGACACCAATGGTTGCTCGCTGCAACCATTGGGATCATCACACTTGGTCTGACCTGCACACCACCACTGATCGGTAACAGGGCACACAGAGCAGGGCATTTAATGCATCGTGAGCCGTGGGTGAGCATTTTCCTTGACATGACCCACATTTGTGCCCAAAGGTAAACCAGATCAGCTGCTGGGTCTGTGCCCATGTACCTGAACATTCCCACGGGGGCATTCCCCACGGCGCAGTCCCTTTTAACATCGCAGAGATGGCAGCATTGTGGCTGAAACTGGACAGGTCCCAGGGGTCACAACGCTCAGTCTGCTAACCTGAACGGCCATTCATGTGGCTAATAGTTCAGACTACTGGAAATCCGCAGGATACCACCTTGACAAATTCACAGGATGGTTCTGTGCAGCCCAGAACCTCTCACATGAACACCCAACCTTGACCATCAATGATACACCGCACGGGGGTCACGCAGAGAAACCATGTGCCTAACGGGATGTCAGCCATCCGTATGGGTGGCTGTATGGAGCTGATGCACTAACACACTGCTCTTGACCCCTGCAGCACTCTGGTCTGTAGCAGAGTGCAGCACCCTGGATTTACTTGGCCACAACATGTCTGCCCACAATTCCATTTTCAATAATATTTGGACAGGATCCCAAACCCACCACCTAAGAACATACTTATTTTGTCTGCTGCCACCAGGCATACCCCGGCTGGCGTTGTCATGGGCTGGCACGTGGTATGTGGTACCACTCCATTACCACTCCAAGCCGTCTCCCTTCCAGAAGTTTATTCCCACAGAAAACGCACCTTCACTGCCCTAGACGAGATAGCCCCCCCCCCCCCCCCCCACCGTTTTTGTGTCCACTTACAAAACCCTGCGCCTCGACATAGAGGCACATCAGCTGGCCACCAACCTGGAGGAGATAACATGCTACGGCTGAAGTGCTTGCCCAGCTGAATGCAGAGGTTGTCGCCATTCGTACTGTCGCCCTACAAAACATAATTGTCCTGGAATACTAGCTGGCCACAAAAGGGGCACTAGCGTCTTCATTGGCACAGACTGCTGTACCTACATCCCTGACACCAGCGAAAATATAACGGACCTGACACACCGCTTTCCACAGGCTGCTGCTGTCTCAAATGAACCGGAGTCCCACTGAGACATGTGGACCTGGGCAACCTTATGGCTTCGCTCACGGGGCACTGAACTTCTGGAGGAACTGATATCCCGTAATGCAGTTGTGGGTACCATTATCCTGGTTATGGGCCTCCTGTGCTACTGCTGGTTTTGTACAGCACTGTAACCCCTCTCTCCTCACAACCCAGCTTGTACAAGTTCACTGGAGTGAGATACCCTCTCCTGACACAAATTACCCTCGATCAGATTCAGACACTGACTACTACCTCTCTGACATCAAATCCCCACCACCTGATAGCCTCCCCGGTCCGGGCTACTTTGCACTTCTTCAACATGCTCTTAACAAAAGAAGGGCGAACTTTGGGAGAAAATCTGCTACACTGCCCACCCATAGCATAACCACATAAAAACACAGAAGTATGTCGGGGAAACACAGGAATCATGCCTGCCAACACACACAGAACACACCCACAATGCCTCAGTCTTGACCAAAGAGGCGAATATAGAATCCAGACATTCTAATCTACTCCCGGGCCAGATAATAACTTCTCAAACAGCCTTCACAGTAAGCTCCTAGCCTCAATCATCACTTCAGTCCTAATACCCTAAGCACAAACTCGTTTCCCATATAAACCGATGGCGCATAAACAAAGAGGCAGACTGAGAGATCCCGGAAGACTTTGATCCCAGGAGGAACACAATGGACAGAACTGAAAGCCAGGAAAGGGAACATTTACACATACTCGTGGACACAGGAAATACTCGAGAAGACATTCTCACCTATTCCAGGAGGTGGCTGGAATATCCAGAGCCGATTACAAATGAATTAGTACTGCCAGACGTTTGTTTAAATTCCATTCAGTTCATTCTTGTTTTAATCGCTTTCCAATTTTCACCACTGTACTGTTTCTGCTTTACAATTATCACCTTTGTGTTGTACCCCTATGAAAACTGTCTGCACCCACTGCTTGGGTTAGAACATTCTGGCCATCAGTGCGGAGAATCACTTCTGTGTCAGCCTGGTCAATTTCTTTCCCACAATATCAATTTGTTTAATAAAGCTGCTTGCCAGCGTAGTATCTGGTCTCTGATCCATTGGAATGAATTTCTCTAACACCACGTGACCGTGAATTGCTTATGTTTTTACCCTGTTGTCAGTCTCCCTTGTGGGATCTCGCTGAAACCCACATACAGTACATCATATTCACTCCCCTCATTTAAAACTCTGATCACTTCCCCAAAACTTTTAAACAGATCTGTTAAGCATCAACCCCTCGGACAAAACCATGCAGACTCCTTCATCAAACCTTGCCTGGACAAGTCCGAATTAATTATCTCATTCAGATGTTTCTACGAACGTTTCTCGACCACTCCTCTGATACTCACTTGACTGTATTTCCCTGGTTTGTTTCTAACTGCCTTGGCAAAAAGTGGAACCCCATTAGTAGTCCTTCAGTCCTCGACCAACTTCCCTGTGGCCAAAGAGGAATGTGAAACATTGGTCCATACTCCTAAAATTGCTCCTTTGTCTCACAGAGCAACGTGAGATATAACTGCACTCCGAGCTGGGGATTTGTCCACGTTTAAGACTCTCAAAACCTCCAATATTGTCTCAGTCCCTAGATGAAACGGATCAGGAACCTCTCAGTGCGTCTTCCTCTGAACTGACGATAGCTTGGAAAATGTTGGTCTATCTGCAGAAGATATAGTGGCGGTTGGGAGAGGGAAAGGAGTAAACGAGAGATCGGGATAGAGTTCAAATAGAGAGAAGAACAGTTGGACATTGGAATGGATGATGATCTGGCTAGCAGGGTGAATAGCTGTTAATGGAGACTGTTAGTGGCGAACCATATGTAGAGTGTTATGGATGGCCATGTGACAACAAGGCCTGGCGTGTAGGATAGGGGGATAGGACATGGGAGAGTTGGGGCTCTAAAAAATAAATCGATATGGGGCCTGGAAGGCTGCAGGCTCCCCAAATAGAAACTGAGGTGGTGTGCTTCCAGCATGTGCCAAGGTTTGCTGTAACTCTTCTTGAAGACAGAACTTAGATGTTCTGCAGTGTGGTCACCCAGTCCAAAATTCGTTTCCCAAAATAGTGGAAACCACATTGCGAGCAGTGATTGCAGTAGAGTGGATTGCATAAAGTGCAGTTCATGTGTTGGGCGTGGAAACTGAGGAGAGAAGACGTCAATGGACAGGTGAGGAGAGACAACAAGCAAAAGGAGATATTATTACAGAAATCAGAAGGACAAGAAACCTAACAAAAAGCACTTCACCTGAAAGCTCGTCGAATTTGTAACATGGTTGAAGAGCTAATGGCACAAATCAACACGAATGAAAATGATTTAATAGACATGAGAGAGACATGTCAAAAGGATGGCCACGACTGCGAGTTCAATATCCAGGAGAACGAGATTACTTGGAAGGTCAGACAGCAGTGTAAAGAAGATGGTGTCTCTCTGTTATACAAGGCCAACATCAGGGCAGTGTGGAGAGACGCTATAAGTTCGATCGATAATGAGTTTGAATTAATTTGCGTGGAAAGAAGAAATTCTCTGAAGAAAAAGTCACTGATAGGTGTAGTCTCTAGGCCAGTAAATAATAACATCACATTGGTGAAGGCAATAAACAAAGAAATCAGCATTGCCTGTAAAAATGGGTCGGCTATTATCATTAGGGATTTTAGTCTACATGTAGCTTAGTCGAAGCAGCTCAGTCACAGTACCTTTGAGGAGGAGTTCGTTGAGTGTACCCGTGATAGTTTCCTTGAACAGTATGCAATGGAACCGACGAGAGATTAAGCAACCCTCGAACTGGTCCTGCGTATTGGAACAGAAATAATTAATGATCTCATAGTTAGGGATCCTCTTGGAACGAGTGATCACAGTATGGCAGAACTTGGAATTCAGATGGGGAGTGTGAAGATAAAATTTAATCCCAGGGTCCTGTACATGTGCAGGGGCACAACAAGAGAACGAGAGAGCACCTGGCTAAAGTAGACTGGAAACAAAGGTTATATGGAGGAACAGAAATCGAGCAGTAGAGGACTTCCATCAAAGATGTTTTTGTGGAATTGCTCAGCAAAAGTATATTCCAGTGAAAAGGAAGGACTGTAAGTAAAGGTATAATCTGTCCTGCGTGTCTGAGGAAATAAGGGAGGCTATCAAAGTGAAAGAGAAGGCATACCAAACGGCCAATAACAGCATGAAACTAGAAGATTGGGAATATATTAAAGATGAGGAAAAATAACTAGTAAAGAATACAAAGACGGATAGCAAAATTTCCTATATAAATATAAAAAGAAAACAGAGTGGCCCAACTAAAGGTTGGTAATTTTGAGGATGAGAAGGGACACTTAGTTATGTGATGTGATGAAATGGCCGAGGCATTGAACAGGTATTTTGTGTCAGTCTTCACAGTGGAGGATACTAATAACATGCCAGTCAGTGGCAAAGAGACAAATGTAGGTGAGGACCTGGAAACAAACATTATTACGGAAGAGGTAGTGTCAGGCAAGCTAATGGAGATGAGGATGGACAAGTCTCCTGGCCGTGAGGGAATACATCTCAGGGTATCAAAGGAGATGGCGGGAGAAACAGCAAGTGCACTAGTGGCAATTTTCAAATTCACTAGGCTGGGTGGCATTCCCAGCAGATTGGAAAACAGCTAGTGTGACACCACTGTTTAAAAATGGAGATGGATAAAACATTGGGAATTATTGATCAGTTAGCTTAGGTTCTGCAGTGGGGAAGATGCTTGAGTGTATTATCAAGGAAGAAATGGCAGGGCATCGCGATAGAAATTGGACAGATGTAACGTAGGCTCCTGAAGGTTCAAACAGTGATGTTATGTTGCAGCTGTACAAGATGCTAGTGAGGCTATCCTTGGTGTACTGTGTGCACTTTTGGTCCCCTTACTTGAGAACGAACGTACTGGCACTGGTGGTGGAAAGTGAGCACAGGAGGTTCACTGGGTTGATTCCGGAGTTGAGGGGGTTAGCCTATAAAGAGAGACTGCATACATTAGGATTACTTTCTTTGGAATTTAGAAAAATGAGGGGGCAATCTTACTGAAACATAAAACATTGAACAGAATAGATTAGAGAGAATTGTAAAGAATGCTTCCACTTGTGGGTGAAATTCGGACAGGTGGGCATAGCCACAGGATTAGAGGGAGCAGATTGAGGTCTGAGTTCAGAAGGACCTTCTTCACACAGACAGATGTTCATATATGGAATACCTTGCCCAGGGAAGAAGTTGACACTAGTGCAACAATTTTTTTTAAGAGCGATACTTCTTTTGAACAATAAATGAAATAAGGGATACAGTGAGAGGGCGCGTAAGCGTAGTTGAGTCTTTAGAAAGATCAGCAATGATGTCATTGAACGGCGGAGTAGGCTTGAAGGGCCGGACAGCCTAATCTTGCTCGGGTGTTTGGGCTCTATGCATTTATGTGTCACAAAATCAGCGATGCAGAGGGAAGACTCCATGGAGCCAATTGGTTCAGGTGTTGGGAGTGAAGGCAGAGTGCAACAGAGTTTCCTGCAGGGAATGGTCCCTGTGGATGGTGGACAGGGACAGAAGAGGGATATATGTCTGATGATGGTATATCTCTAGAGGATGATGAAATTTTAAAAAAATCGATGATCACTTGAATCACCACTGCGAATGCATTAGCCAACTTTTATAGGTGCGCCATTGAGATTATTATGTCTGGATGTATCAGTACCCGGTATGCCAGGCAGCATCCAGGGACCTGCTGCGCTTTTCCAGCAACACATTTCCAGCTCTGATCTCCAGCATTTGCAGCCCTCACTTTCTCCTCAGTACCCGGTATGGCACCTGTACCATTCAATATCGGAGATGTCTACAGCGAGTGGTGAACTCGGCCCGAACAATCACAAAGGCCAACCCAGTAAATGTTTACATATTATTTATACATCTATGCTGCTTAACACTGAGATCTGTTTGTAATGATCGCAAGATAAAGCTTTTCACTGTGCTTCACTACACGTGACAATAAATTCAATTCAATTCAATTGTGAAATGACGACAAGATGGATTTTTGGAGCAGCTTGTGGTGGAGTCAAGTAGGGAACAGGCAACACTGGATTTAGAGTTGTGCAATGAGGCAGACGTGACAAAGAAGCTGAAGATGAAGGAACCCTTAGGAAGCGGTGATGATAATATGATTGAATTTACCCTGTAATTTGAGAGGGAGAATATACAATCAGAAGTAGATTAGATTAGATTACTTACAGTGTGGAAACAGGCCCTTCAGCCCAACAAGTCCACACGGACCCGCCGAAGCCTAACCCACCCAGACCCATTCCCCTACATTTATCCCTTCACCTAACACTACGGGAAATTTAGCATGACCAATTCACCTGACGTGCACATTTTTTGGATTGTGGGAGGAAACCGGAGCACCCGAAGGAAACCCACGCAGACACGGGGAGAATGTGCAAACTCCACACAGTCAGTCGCCTGAGGCGGGAATTGAACCCAGGTCTCTGGCGCTGTGAGGCAACAGTGCTAACCGCTGTGCCACTGTGCCACCGTGCCGCCCATTAACGGTACTAAAGTTGAATAAAGGCAATTGCAGAGGCATGAGGTAGAAGCTGGATGAAATTGGTGAGAAAGGACCCTAGCAAGAAAGCAGGAAAGTGGAAGTGCAATGGCAGGACTGTCTGAGAGTAATTTAGCAGACACATCAGAGACACATCCTGTGGAAATTGAGGTATGGTGCAGGGTGGTTGAGGCAACCATGACTGACTCAAGAAGTCATCGATAGCATAAAAGCAAAAGAGAAAATATATAATGTGGCGAAGGGCAGTGGGTAATCAGAGCATTGGGAAGCTCACAAAGACCCACAAAGGGCAATAACAAAACAAATGAGTAGGGAGAAGATTAAATGTAAGCTAGCTACTAATATAAATGAAGACTGCAGTTGTTTCCTTATTCATATAAACGCAAAAGAGAGGTAGAAGTGGACAATAGGTCACTGGAAAATGACACTTGACAGATAGAAGTGGGGAACAAGGAAATATTTGAGGAACTGAATAATTACATTGTGCCAGTCTTCACAGTGGAAGACATGAGTTATACCCAAACATACAAGAGAATGGGGGAACAGATGTGAGTCTAGTGGCCATCATTGAGAAAGTGCAAGAAACACTGAATGGCCTGAAGGTGGATAAATCATCTGGATCAGATGGAGTACCCTCCAGAGTTATAAGGTAGACAACTGAAGAAATAGTGGATACGTTAGTGGAGAACTTTCAGGAATCGGTAGAATCAGGAAGGGTGCTACAGGACCAAAAAATCACAAACGTGACACCCCATTTTAAAAAGAAACCACACAAAAGCTGGAAAATTACACACCAATCAGCTGAATCTTGGTTGTGGATAAGGTCCTGGAATCCATTGCGTTGAAAGAAATTTCTGAATACTTGTAAGTGTCTGTCAAAATAACGCAAAATCAGCATGGTTTCATCAAGGGGAAGACATGCTTGACAAATCTGGAAGATTTCCTCTTTGAAGAAGTAACAAGGAAGGTAGACAAAGGAGAGCCAATGGATGTTATGTGTCTGGACTTTATGAAGGCCTTTGATATTTGCCGCACAGGAGGCTACTGAATAACATAAGGGCCCATGATGTCAGTGGCAAGGTGCGCTCACAGGACAAAATGCAGTGATTAGGAACAAAAGAATCCTTCTCAAGATGGCAGCTGGTGACAAGTGGTGTTCCTCAAGGCTGTGTTGGGACCACAACTTTTAATTTTCTCCATTAGCGATCTAGATAAAATACCTGAGGGCAATGTGTGTCAATTTGCAGACAATGCAAAGACAGAAGTACAGGTAGCATGAGAAGGCGGGGATGCTGCAGAAGGATATGGACATGTCGGGCAGGTTGAATCTGTAGTCAGGAAGATAATTGCAAAGATGACATTTATTTTTGGAATACTTGAATATAAAAGCAGTGATGCACTTCCGAGGCTCTATAAGGGTCTAGTCAGACCACATCTGGATTACTGTGCGCACGTTTGGTCCTCAAATTTCAGGAAGGATGCACTGGTCCTGGGGTGTGTTCAGAGGTGATTCACGATTATGTCCCAGGAATGAAAAGCTTGACACATGAGGAACGTTTGAGGACTCTGGGTCTATACCCACGAAGGTTAGAAGGATGAGAGGCAATCTAATTGGTACTTACAGAATCGTGAATGGCCAGGACAGAGTGGATGCTGGGAAGGTCTTTCCATTTTTAGTAGAGACTGGAACCGAAAGGCACGGCCTTCGAGAAAAGAGAAGACATTTGAGAAAAGTAATAAGAGACACCTATTCAGGTAGGAAGTGGTGAATGTATGGAATTCATGGTCAGATAAGGCTGTGGAAGCCAGGTCTTTAATTATATGTAAGACTGAGGTATGTGGCAGCGTGGTTGTCTAGGGGATCAAGGATTATGAGGCAAAAGCAGGAGAATTGGGTTTAGAAAGATATCTGCCATGATTTAATGACAGAGCAGACTCACTGCGCTGAATGGTTTAATTTCTGCTCCTATTGTCTCATGGACTTATGCATCGAATAACCTCCATCTGTATGTTCCCCTCCAAGGAACGTGCCAGGCTGACTTGGGGAATTGTCAGCGAAGATCTGATTGAGTGCTGATCCAGACTTGATGGGCCAAATGGTCTCTTTCCGCCCTCCATCTTCTATTTTATCATTCTTCCGAAAAGAAAATGATGAACGCAATGACAAGACTTGTGGCCGGTCCTCTGACTCTTCTCTGAACAGGCAGTTGCTAAAGTTCCAGCATCATTTCCCTGCTCTTATATTCCACCTGCTGTCAAGAACAGAAAGCATCTTTTACCCCGCGAGACCACTTGATCCCTTGCACAAACACCTTCAAAAATTCTTGAAGGCCTACTCCAATTTCACTTTTAACAGTCACACCTTTATCATTGTTCCTCCCCAAATTCATTATCACCCCTTCACTGGATGAAATTCATTTCAGCACATTTTCAGCACACTTTCTCTGGCTTGTAATTTCAAATAAACCTGCTGCAATAAAACCTGGCATCGTGTGACTGCTGACCTTATCATTGCGTTACCCATGGCTAATTCACTTAACTTACTGAAGTCACTCCCTGGACACATCAGCGCAATTTAACATGGCCAATCCACCTAACCAACAGACTTAAGAGCAGTGCGAACCACTGCAGTGTACCATCACATTGAACACGATCTGTATCATGTGTAATGGCTTTACACACTAGTAACTCCGCCTAGTGAAAGCAAGCTGCACTCACCAACCCGAATTCAATGCATCCAAACACGGTTCTACGCTGTACAACCTCATTAGTGCTGCTCGAAATGTTTCTGCACTCAGATCTGAATGGGTTTACTCTGTTTCCTTCCTCAGATTCCTGCTTTAAATACACACATCAGTCAGGAACAACTCTATATAATGGTTTTCATTCCAACACAAGCACAATGTGCAGTTTGTAGAAGTTACGTGATTTCACTTTCACTGACACTCTCTGTCCAGGAGCTGCAGCCCTGCCCCAAATGATTCAGACAGCACTGTCCTTCCTGTGACATGTCCCATCGAGAATGGAAGGCCAATCATGAATAGCCTCTGTGGGGAACACAGCGACAGGTTTAAAACCATTACGATGCCCCCAGCGGAGAATTGAGCCCTGTGACAGGAGGGGACACTAACCACGATACTGTAGAGGACAACAACATCGAAGAAGACACTTCAGCCTGTTGTGGCCGCACTTGTCCAACGCAACTGCTTAACGACCTGAATCAAGTTTTCCATCGTTTATCCCATAGTCTTATATGTTTTGGCATCACAAATTAACATCTCAATTTTTTTAAAGTTAGAAAGATTCCCGCCTCTCTGACCCTTTCCGCACATCTACTCAAACCTTTCTGCCTTTTTCCGAAATCTCTTGGCCCCAGTGTTCGATCTCTCCATCAATAAGAAACGCTTCTTTCAGTCTGTCCTATCCATATCCCTCATTATTTTGTACATCTCAGGCATGTCTTCTCCAATCTCCTCTGCTCGGTGACAAACTACCCCAGTCTGAAAATCTCTCCTCATAACTGAAACTCTTCAACCCAGACAATATCCCAGTGAATCTCTACTGCAATGTTCCCAGTGCGATCACATCCATGCTATACTGTGAATTGCAGAACTGCACACAGTAATCCAGCAAGAGCCGAATTAACTTTTTTTCTATTCTGTTACAATATGAGGGCGTCGCTGGTTCGGCAGTATTTATTGTTATCCCTAATTGCACAGCGGGTAGTTGAGACTGAACCATATTGTAGTGAGGCTGAAGTCACATGGAGGCCCGAACATGTACAAATGGCAGTTCCATTCCTTAAAGGACGTCAAATGGTTTTATTTTTTCAACAATTGAACATGAATATATAGGAGTTATTAGATTCGTAATTCCAGATAATTATTGAATCCCAATTCTACCACCTAGCGTGGTCGGAGTCAAACCCGAGTCCCTGGTGTCTGAATTAACAGTTCAGTGGTTAGTGGTAATAGCGCTCGGCCATTGCAGAAAAGCAGTGGAACTGATCTTATCCAATGAAGTCGCTTTTCCCCGATACTGTCCTGTGCCATTTTCCTCAGCTTGATCCTCCCCACATTCCCCACCAAAAATCTCTGGTCCATGTCGGTAAAAGCTGCTACATGAGTATTGATTTCACAACAGTGGTAACCAAATGGATCAAATGGTCTGCAGGTCCCGATGGTGGAGCTGGGGCACGTTCACCCAGCAAAATGACCGCAGCCACACAGAATGATCGGTATCAATGTGAGAGTCTGTATTGGATTCTGCAATGCCTTAAAGAAATAGGAAATGACTCCACAAACACATGATGAAAAAGCAGCGCTCCGAAAGCTAGTGCTTCAATTAAACCTGTAAGACCATAACCTGGTGTTGGGTGATATTTAACTTTGTACTCCATAGTCCAATGCCGGCATCTCCAAATTAATGAAATGAGGGTGTGGGACGGAAAGTTCGGTTAGTGGTCGGAGGAGGAAAGAAATCTCTGAGAACGGGTGGATTTGAATTCTGACATATGAAGCACAGAGATGTGACCGAGCAGAGCTTGAAGGAAAAAAAAATCACCTTGGAGAAAATCACCATGTTAAAACAACAGATTCCTTTGTGTTTCACAAAAGAATGGGACACATAGAGCAATTACTGTCGTGACTCGGATTCAAACCGAGGTTGCTGCGGCCACAACACAGAGTACTAACCACTATACGATCACGGCACCCCACCGACGGACGCACTAACCACTAGCAATAAGTAAAGTATCATTAGAAATGCTAGGCAGAGCACCAAATGCACAATATCAGTGCTTTGCGAACAGTGGCAGATATATGGGAACTCAGAATGAGCTGACCGTTTAACATCGGTGCCCACAGAGGCTGTGGTGATTCCAATATCATTTATGGTATCTGTTGCTCCCGGTGCAGTCTCCTCTACATTGGGGAGACTGGACACCTCCTAGCAGAGCGCTTTAGGGAACATCTCTGGGACACCCGCACCAATCAACCACACCGCCTTGTGGCCCAACATTTCAATTCCCCCTCCCACTCTGCCAAAGACATGGAGGTCCTGGGCCTCCTTCACCGTCGCTCCCTCACCACCAGACGCCTGGAGGAAGAAAGCCTCATCTTCCACCTCGGAACATTTCAACCCCAGGGCATCAATGTGGACTTCAACAGTTTCCTCATCTCCCCTTACCCTACCCCACCCCAGTTCCAAACTTCCAGCTCAGCACTGCCCCCATGACTTGCCTTGACTTGTCCTACCTGCCTATCTTTTTTCCACATATCCACTTCAGCCTCTCCCCCGACCTATCATCTTCATCCCCTCCCCCACTCAACTATTGTACTCTATGCTACTTTCTCCCCACCCCAACCCTCCTCTCACTTATCTCTCCACCCTTCAGGCTCTCTGCCTTTATTCCTCATGAAGAGCTTTTGCCCGAAACGTCGATTTTACTGCTCCTCGGATGCTGCCTGAACTGCTGTGCTCTTTCAGCACCACTGATCCAGAATCTGGTTTCCAGCATCTGCAGTTATTGTTTTTACCAAGCTTTTGTTGAAATGTATGCTTCAATAGCAATGCAGTTTAACATCGGCTACTTCACGAGTTTCTCCACACAAGGCAGTAACCTCTGCTGCCACATCGTCCGAGTTCCTAGCCCCAGAATCAGACGAACTGAGTGGCGCAGTCGCGAAGATCCAACTTGAAATCGAAATGGGAATGAGGTCGCAGACATACTCGAGGGCTCAAGTGACACAACCGGAGAATGCACGATATTTCTATGATGGTTTAGAGGCGCAAGCAATTCCGAGGTTGGGAGTTCTCCTGGTCAAAGGCGGTGCAGAAGGGAAAATGTGTTCCCGTTTATAATAACAGCAATCTACAGTGCATCTTGCTGAGACAGCTGAGTGCCACAACTGGAGCGTGGGCAGCTGGTTTGAAGTTTAATTTTTCCTCACTATCACCCAGTTCCCTGGAATGAATTGCTTTCACCATTTTTATTTCCAATTGTTTGATAACTCCCTGCAGTCTGCGGCTTTCTTCCCCATGGTTAATTGCATGACTAACTGTTGTATGATCTGCACACCGCCAAATCACGGCCAGTGCAAGTAAATATGAATCATTGATCTATATGAGAAAACAGTGGGACTCACTGCAGGCATGCTTCGTAGGTTTGCAGGCGGCACCAGAATTGTAAACAGTGAGGAAGATTATCTAAATTTCAAAAGGATCTTAATCCAATGAGTCGTTGGACTTAAAAATGTAACATAGAGTTCAATCTGAATACATGGCAGGTACAACAAAAAGAATATGACTTTGTGTATGTTGGAGAACACGGAAGCTCTGTGTGAAGGTACATAATTCCTTGTAGTTTGCATTACCTACATACAAGGTGGTTCAAAGGTATTTGACACACTTCCCTTCATTGCTCGGTCCTTTGTGTATACTAGTTGGGACATTATGTTGAAATTTTGCAGGACATGGATGAGGCCTCTTCTGGAATATTATGTCCAGTTCCGGTCGCCCAGTTGTAGGAATGATTTATTCAGCTGGAGCAGGTTCAGAAAAGGTGCACACGCATGTTGCTGTGTGTTGCAGGTTTGAGTTATAATGAAAGGCTGGATAGGCTGAGACTATTTTCAGATTCGAGATTGGGGTGCTGGAAAACCACATCAGGTAACAGAATCCGAGGAGCAGGAGAATCATTTTTTTTTCGCGCAAGTGTCGTTCATCAGGCTCTTCCCCGAAACGTCGATTCTCCTGCTCCTCAGACACTGCCTAACTTGCTGTGCTTTCCCAGCACAACACTCTCGACTCTGATCTCTCATTTGCAGTTCTCACTTTCTCCGAGTTGAGAGTGTTTTCACTCGAGGTTAGAGGTTTGAGCGGCGACCTGACAGAAGTTTATGAATTATTGAGAGGCAAGTTAGAGTTAACGATAGCTGCCTTTTCCCAGAATGGGGATGTCAAGGCGAGAGGGCATATGTTTAAGATGAAAAGAGAGAGATTTAAAAAAAAAAGACATGTGAGGCTTATTTTTAGGGAAGATGTTTTACGTGTGCAATTAACTTGCTGAGGAAGTGATGGATGAGGGTACGTTTGCAACATTTAAAGGACAATTGATTCCAAACATGAATGGGAAAGTGGGATTTTTAAAATAAATTTATTCATGCCTAGTATATCAGTTATTTCCCAGAGGACATTTAAGAGTCAACCACGATATTATCCATCTGGTGTCTCCTGTGAGACAGAGCAGATGACTATGGCAGTTTGCTTCCTGAACTGGCATGAGTGAATCAGATAGGATTTTCCACACAACTGATTCAGGTCATCACGAGACTCTTCAATTCCAGGTGCGTATTGAATTCAAACTCCACTATCTGTCATACCAGGACTTGAACCCTTTCCCCCCAAAATATTACCAGTTTCTTTTTGGATTAACAACACAGTAATAAAACTACAAGGGCATTATAACCATTCAACGGGTACAGGAGGAGGCAGATGGGACAAGGTTAATTTGGCAGTATGTTCAGCATGGATTGGTTGGACTGACGGGCCTGTTTTCATGCTGTATGACTCTATGATTGACGCTATGGAGCAAATAGTTGGTTGGGATTAACAGCAGCACTGACAGCATAATCGAATACTTGGTGGGATATGTAATCCTGCTGGAGTATCCGGAGGTTGTTTTGCTCAATGACCCCTTCCCACACACGGGACTGATGAACAGCTTGTCCCCAATTTTACTGATTAAATGAGTTTCCATTTCTGTGGTTAATTGAATCCCTTCCAGCAGTTCCCACATTGCCCTGCTTTCTCTGTGGTATCAGCGTCCTTTTTTTCTACCCAGGGTGAACGAACCTTTCAAATTGTCTCCACACAGATACAAATCCCGTTTTCCATGTTGTGAATGTGTTTTCATTGTTTCTCATTCACCCACAGGGTGTGAGTATGACTGGTCAGGGCAACATTTGTTATTCGCCCCTCGTTCATTGCTGCACCACAAACCGGGGTGCGATCCCAGCCTCGGGTCTCTGTCTGTGGGCAGTCTGCACATTCTCTGTGTGTTTGTGTTTTTATTTCTCCCTCTGACCTAGGATGTGCCAGTTGCAAGGATCAACAATGGAAAATATAGGCTGATGGGATAGGGAATACCATGGGGTCTGGTGGGATGCGCTTCGGATGGATGTGTGGACTGGAAGGGCCGACTAGACTGCTTCCCACACAGTGGGGATTCTTGGACTAAGGGTCAGCTATTTTTTTTCTGGCCCTGGAGTCTCTCGGAGGCAGGACTGGGTGAAGATGGCAGAATCCCCTGCATAAGGGACATGAATGAATGAGATTGCAGGAAATTAAAGTCATGATCTCTGTTCCTGAGGTCAGGCTTGCATTTCAGGTTTTATTCGTCGAACTTAAACATCACCGTTTCCATGTCCAAACCCCAAGGATGACCAGTTTAAAATATCACCCCAACACCGCCTTCTCCAGGTTGAAATCTTGACTGTGTGGAAGAAACTGATACTGATCTGATGCGAGCAAATGTAGCTGTCACCGCTAGTGTCGGAAACACAGATCCAAATAGCAAAACCATCTTTTAAACCCACCACTGCAAAGTTAAGGGCTCAACACGCTCCACTTATGGCATTCAGCTGTCTTAGAAAGATGCACCGGAAATCGCTGATAGTATAAACAGGGACAACCATTCCCTTGAGCAGGACCACATTCAACCGAGGAATTTTGTGCGCCTCGATACCATCATAGAAGGACAGCACGCTCACCTATTGCATCACTGGAGCCAGTGAGTAACTCTGTGCACTTATTCCCATCCCCATTTTTGGTTGGATCTGGGCGGCTGTGCCGATGTTAAGCTACAATGCTATTGAAGCATACATTTCGACAATACCCTGTACTGCCTCCCCAGTCTTTGATGTTTTGTCGAAATCGATCAATCTCATTTTTCAACATTCTCTTTCAAGGGATGGCCACAGCCTCTGAGGACATCGAACTTCAAGATTCAGCTCATTCTCAGTTCCCACATGTCTGTCACTGTTCGCTGAGTACTGATATTGTACATTTGCTGTTCTTCCGAACATTCCCTCTGCTAGTATACTTATTGCAGCTTGCAAGCATCCTGTTCTGTGGTTACTGTGATCTTGGTTGTCGGTATTTTGCATTGTGACCACAGCAACCTCGATTTGAAAGCAAATCACGGCACTACGATTTCTCTCCGTTGTCCTTTTTGTGACACATGCTAAGAAATTAATTGTTTTACCTTCAAATTCCGCTCTCTCACATCTCTGCGTTTCATATATCAGGTTTCAAACACACCCGTTGTCGGAGATTTCTCTCCTTCCCACGATCATTAAACCGCCTTTCCGTCACTCCCTCCATTAATCTCGGGCAATGCACAACCTATCATTCTATTTCACATTCATACTGTTCTGTCTGTGCTGCTGCTGCGGTCACTGTTGCTGGGCGAACGTGCCCCAATACCACCATCGGGACCTTCAAACAAATCGATCCATTTGGATACCGCGGTTGTGAAATCAATCCCCATGTAGCAGCTTTTACTGACATAGACCAGAGACAATTGGAGCGTCAGGCTCATGGAAAGTACCCAGGGCAGTTTTGGTGAAAAGACATTTTATTGGAAAAGATCAGCTTTTATGGCTTTCTGCTTTGGTCTTGTGATAATTTCATAGGACTGACAATCCAGAGACCCAGATAATAGTCTGGGTACTCGGGCTACTGGGTACATCGAGTCCCTCCATGCGAGATTGCAAAATTTGGATGCCGCAAATATCTGCAATGAAGTATCCAATGACTATTGTAGATCCATTGACAATTGTTGAAATATATATATATGGTTTAATGATGTCATTTCAGGATGGAATCTACTATCCTTACTTGGTCTGGCCTGCATGTGACTTCAGACTCATAGCAATATGGTTGAGTCTCAACAGCCCTTTGGGTAATTCGGAATTGGTAATAAATTCTGCTGAGCCAGAATCGCCGTCATGCTAATCCAGAAATTTTAAAACAAATGCTCATTAGGCTCAAGCAAGAGTGTTGTATGAAGTTTTGCAAGTCACATTATCGCAGGGATGTGATCATACTGAGAACATTGCAGGAGATATTTACCAGCCTGTTGTTTGGGATGAAGAGTTTCAGTTGTGAAGAAAGACAGGACAGAGTGGACTGTTTGTCGCATTGCAAAGGAGATGTAGATAAGTCATGAATGAGTCAGGATATGGACAGATTTGACTGAACGAGTTTCCCATTGATGGAGGGATCGATCAGCAGGGGCCAGAGACTTAAGGAGAAAGGCAAAAAGGTTTGAGAAAATGTGCAAAAAACTTTATCAGCCAATGTGTGGTTGAAATTTAGAATACATTGCCTGCATTGTTCAGAGCGGCAAAAACCCTGATAACCTGAATAAATATTCAGATGTGAATTTGTGATGCCAAGACAGATAAGGCTGTGGGATAAACATTGAGAAATGCGATTCAGTTCATTAGGCAGTTGTTTTTGACAGGTGTGGCCACAATTGGCTGAAGAGCCTCCTTTGACACTCCTGTCCTCGGTAGCATAATGTTTAGTGTCCCCGCCTGTCACCGGGCTCAATTCTCCGCTGGGGACAGTGCATTTTTTAAAAACTGTCACTCCATTCCCAAGTTCGGGCATTGATACCTGTCCTTCTATTCTCGATAATGCATGTCACAGGAAGGACAGTGCTACCTGAATCAGTGTGGGGAGGGGCTACAGCTCTCAGGGAGGCAGAGTGTCAGTGAGGGTGCAAACACGTGACTTCAGCAAACTGTACATTGTATCTGTGTTGGAATGAAAAGCATTTGACAGACTTGTACTGGATTGAAGTGTTTACTGGAAGCAGGACGGTGAGGAAGAAACAGCGTAACAACATTCAAATATGATTGCAGAAACATTTCCCTCAGCACGAATGAAATTGTAATGGACAGAGTAGCGTTTCGATACATTGAATTTGGGTTGATTTGCTTTGATGAGGCTGAGTTACCAGGGTATAAAGCCATTAAAAAATGATACAGCAATTGCTCACTATGATGGAACATTGTGTCAGTAATTCGCACTGCTGTTCGGTCGGAGAGTTAGGTTGATTGGCAAAGTTGAATTGCCCGCTCGTGTTCAGGGAGTGAATTAAGTAAGTTAGGTGAATTAGCCATGGGTAACGCGGGGACAATGTCAGAAGTCACAGGACGACAGGTTATAGTCCAACCGGTTTATTTGAAATCATAAGGGGGAGGGCTCACTCTTCCTCAGGTGAAGTATACGGGAATAGGGAGGGGAGCTTGGTCTGAGTGAGATGACCTTCAGAGAGACGATTGACTGAAATGCTCTTTCTACACTGTCGGATTCTGTGATTCTGTCGGAGAGGATAATGACGGTATTTACTGGGGTGTAAAGCGATTAGAAACGATGCTGGCGAGGTGTACTGAGGATGAGATTTTATTCACTTGTCTTCTTGGAAAATTGAGAACAGTTATCCCTGAACCAAGGAAGACTTAATTGGTTTTTTTTCCAGTTATGACATGTTTGGACAGAGTAAATGGGTGGAAAATTCCCTCTTTCAAGTAAGTAAACTTCTAGATGTCAGGCATTCAAAGCCTTTGAATAAAACCTTTGAAGGACAAAGAAATGATGAGAACAGAATCGCTGTCACTCCGAGAATCTATTTTTCAAAATATTTGAAAAGGCACATTTGGTGACATACAAGGAATGAATTTCACAAGGAGAGCGACAGCGTGTGGCGAGGTAAAGGATAGGGGTGGGGTGCAGTCAGTCAGAAGTTGCGGGGAAACAATGTCTAAGTGGGTTGACTTTAAATGTAAAGAAATTTCGTGAAGATGTGCAGCTGAATAAGATTCGGTTCCAAAACTCTAAATTTTGAAAGCTTTGGCACAATATTCCACTTAAAGCATTGTAAATGGAACTGAGCGGATTGTTTTTTATTGCGATGGGAAGATATTACATAATGAATAGGAAGTGACCAGTTGCTTGGAAATCGACTTCGTGCTTTAATCAAATGCGTTAAAGATGTGAGGACAATCACCATGATGTTTGGTCCATTTAATACTTGGTGAAATCTGCCAAAGTAACGAACAACAAAACTTCCCTTTAACCCTCTGCTTTTCTAAGAAGTATTCTCTATAAGCTGAAATAAAGTCGGAGCAAATTTGAATACAACATTAATCGTTCCAATGAGATAAATCTAATTTACGTGCGATATTTCAATGAACATTGTCAGGTTGCAGCAAAATTAAAATGAAACGAACAAACAGCGTTTCTTGCGGTTTAATCCAATTTAGGTTCAGCCATATGAGAAAGGCCATTGAACCACAACATCGCCTTTATATCCCTCTCCATGGCTGCTTCTTCACGTGAGAGAGAAAGTCACTGAAGAAATTATGAGTCAAATGAAGATGAGAATATGACATAAAAGGCTTGTTCTCTGTTTGATTCTGACATAGTTCTGACTCAGAATGTATCAATGACAGCTATTCATTCTGACCAGCATGGCTATATATTGGAATTTGCTGTCTTTATAATTCTGGTGAAAGCAGAAACACATTCGGTTCCGCTCTGGAAATTTGTCATCCAAGACTTTCACTGCATGTAACCGTGATGAGGTCACATGTCACCGCTTTACAAAATGTGCTGAGGAGACCGAGCGATTATGGTGGTGGGTTATTATACTGTTGTGCTCCACATTCACACATTCGAGTCACACTCTGGTTGCTAACTTCACAAACCGCTCCAGCAGTTTCTCTTTGCATCTCACACTCTGGTATACACTGGATCGAGAATTTTCTTCTTGCCCTTCACTGCACGGGAGATTCACCAGCAGTCGACACCACATTAAAGTCGAAATGAAGAGCGAGAGCAGTCATTCTATTCAATTGTGCATTAAATTGTTGTAATAAGAAAGAACGCATTTTTCTTTGTGCCCCACATTCCATCTTGTCTTTCTGTGAAGTTACATCGAAAGAAAGAGAAACAGATAACAAGAGATCGGGAGCACAAGTTTATCCAGTGGGGTGGTTCATGAGTATTTTAACCAAACACTTCACACAATGATCTGATCAGTACTTCAAACAGTCACTCGGAATCGGAACCGCAGAAATCTTCTCCAATGAAACGAACCTTTCATTTTTCCACAAATTTCTGCTGTGTGTGAATCATACAACGATCCATCATCCAGCGTGATCACTGACTTGCCAACTGTATAAAGTCCACCAACTTTCTTCAGCAATCACAGCTTCTGGACACAGCCACCTGTGCTGTGCCCAGTGTCATTTGTTGCACCCAGGGCACAGCACATTTCTTCTTCCTGTGTTTATGAGCCTTGTTCCTGATCTGTCTGATCTATTTCATAAACGTTTCCTATCACTTCAGCCCATCCCCTCACAATTCTGAACTTATGCATAAAATAAGTCGTAAGACCAAATGTTAAATAAAGTGGAAGTATGCCCCTCAGCCCATCGAGTCTGCCCCAGCATTCAATGAACTCATGGTTGATCTGATAATCTTCAACTCGATTCTGCTTACTTACCTCGATAAAGTTCCATCATCTTTCTGATTAACTATCCGGCAGAGTTTGAACATATCCAACAACTCAACCTCAACCATGGGTTCTACAAAAATGCCACAGACTTTCTGGCCCCTGAACAAAGAAATTACTCATCATTTCTGAAATAAATAGGCAATGCCTAATTCTGTGTTCATGTCGATTGGTGCTCTCCTCACAGCATAGGTCAAGCCACCTGCCTGAATCTACCCTGTCAAGATCCAGTGAATATTGAACGTTTATAATTGTTATTATGTGAATATAGAGCTCCCTTCCACCTCCTTTGTTTCAAGGAGAATAATCCCAGCCTAACCAATCATTCCACGAAACTCCATTTTATACACAGTTAGCAATATGCTTGTAAATCTCTGCTGGCTCTTACAGCGTCCTTACGAAGTTATAAGACAGGTGGAGAAATTTCGGCGAGGAAACGGGTTGAAAGTTCAGGCGCAGCTGGGAATTGGAACTTGAAATCAGAAAGCGATTGAAATCGGATTGTTCCACAGAAGGACCAAATGCAGCAATGATAACTCTGACAAATGAGAATCTAATCATATTAGATTGACATTCAATGGCTTCATTGTAACTGAATTCCTCCGTGTAATCGTCCTGGGAGCTAGTATTTAGGAGAAATAGAACCTGACCGCCCATATAAAGAAGTTGACTACAGTAACGTGTCCGTCTGTCGACTTTGTTTGATTAGTAACTCAATTCTCGTCTCCGTGAAGCCTACGTTGTCCGCAACGCACAAATTAGATTTTAACAGAACTCTCTCCATTTGCCTAGGTGGGTGCAGCTTCAATACCACTGAGGGAACTGGGCACCTTCCACGACAATGCAGTCACTAAACTGTACATTCTTCAATACCTGAATATTTAATCGCTTAATTGATAAGGCACAATTACAGCAGAGTGCACCACCAAGAAACCTGGAGTATATCACCCAGGTTTTGTTGACAGAACCTTCAATGTTCAAAAACTTTACTGACTATGATACAAGGTTGAAGATGCACTGAAACGTCACCGTTTGCAAATTATCCTCCAAGACACATGCAATGTGACTTGGAGAGGAATCAGTGGTAAATTCATTGAATGATGAAGCGGTCTTGATGGGCAAAGAGTTATACTTCAGCCCTCCATCTTTTATCATACAATTTTTAAAAATGTTGATTATTGTATTGACCAGACTTGTGCTCACTCCTTTGCTTGTTTCCGAAACTGGCGCTTGCTAAAGATCGAGTATTATCCTCAACCTGTAGTCAACAAATTCATTACCACTTATTGGTCCGGATTCAATTACATTCGCAAATATTTCCTTTCTACCTGATTTTTATATCCCTGCGGCTCCTGAAATTATTCATCATCGTCAACTACACAACCAATTGTTATATCTTCTGTAAACTTCTAAACCATGACTCCTACAACTAAGTTTGAATTATTGATCTACATCAGAAAACAGTGGCACTCCATTGGAAATAGGCATCCAAACATGGTTCATTTTGGATGGGATGAACACCTGCAAGAACAGCAGAAACAGACCCTTGCTGTCATTTGTAAACCTGATGGTGACTCTGCACGTTGATCGCCAGATTGATTCCTTATCACATATGGGAGTGGTGAATGACCTGTCCACTTTGTGACTGAGCAAGTGAGTTTACACTTCAGCGGGCAATTGAATCCCTTCCTGCAGACCCCGCCCACATGGACATGCCTTCATTGCGGCGTGGGTAGCCTTGTGTCTGTTTAGTTTGGATAAGCAGTTGCATTTGAGTCCATGCTGAGACGACTCCCAATTATCCCCATCATCCATGTATCTTTTTTATCCTTCCTCATTCTCCCACGGAGTGTGACCATCATAGTCTGAACAGCACTTGTTGTTCATCCTTAACTCTCCTTGACCTGAGTCGGAGGGAATTTATCGGTGAACCGTACTATTGTGCGGCTGGAGTCATATTTTGGCAGATCTCGTTAAGGACGGCAGATTTCCCTTTTGAAGGGATATGAATGAATGGGCTTTCAGCAAATTAAAACGTTTTGTCACTCTTCCTCTGAGCGGGTTTATATTCCAGATTTTATTCATCAAATCTAATTACTACCAGCTGCCATGCTCCATTCTCCAAGGGTTGCTGGCCCAAATATCGCCATTACATTTGCAGATGACACGAAGGTTGGTGTAGAAGCAGAAAGCATAGGGGACTGTCAAAGAATGAAGGAGAATATAGATAGATAGGTGAGTTGAGTGGAGAATTGGCAGATGGAGTTGAATCCAGGCAAATGTTAGGTAATGCATTTTGGGATGTCTTATTCTCGAGCAAAATATACTGTAAATGGAAGAGCCTTGTGTAAAGTTGATGAGCAGAACGATCTGGGAGTTCATGTCCTTTGTACCCTGAATGTAGCTGCACAGGTGGATCGAGTGGACAAGAAGCCATATGGCATGCTTGCCTTCATCGGACGGGAGGCATTGAGTATAAGAGCTGGCAGGTCAAAATAAAATTGTGCAAGATTTTGCTTCAACCGCATTTAGAATGCTGTGTACTGTTCTGGTCGCCGAATTACCAAAACGATGTGCACGTTTATGAAAGAGTGCAGAGAAGGTCTATGAGAATGTTGCCTGGTATGGAAGATGCTAGCTCTGAAGAGACGATGGGTAGATAATGTTTGTTTTCATTAAAGAAAACGAGATTGAGGGGGACCTGATTGACATCTACAAAATCATGAAGGGTATAGCTAGGGTGGACAGAGATAAGCATTTTTCCCAAGGTGAGGGATTCAATAATGAGATGTCACGCGTTCAAGGTGAAAAGTTTAAGAGAGGTCGACGTTAGAAGTATTTTACACAGAGGGTGGTAGGTACTTGGGTAGTGTTGCCAGCAGTGGTAGTAGAGGCAAGCACGGAAGATTCATTTCAGGTGCGTCTGGACAGATGCGTGAGTAGTGGAGAAGGATGCAGAAGGATACAGTTTGTTTGGAATTGGGTGATAGATTTAGACAGTGGATCAGCTCAGGCTTCGATGTCCAAAGGGTCTGTTCTTGGCCTGTAAATTTTCTGTGTTCTCTGTTCTTCTGTGTTCACTACACCATCAACTTCATGTTACATTGCTACATCTCAGAGAAGGACATTGTCAATTCCAATTATCACAGAGGCAATGAGAATATTACATGCGGCTTTGTCGGAATGCAAGTGATGTACGCTGGATTGGAGTGTTTACTGGGAGCAAGAGGCTGATGTGGAGACGATGTGATCAAAAACAGCTCTTACTGTCAAAGTAACAAAACGGCGCATTGTTCAGGAAAATTTCAGAGAATGCTTTCAATTAATCGACCTCTCGCTGAAGGCTCCACCACGCTTCAGCTGAGCCAATCTGTAGTGCGGGTTAATGCTGCTATTGTATCTTAATGATCTAATGAACGGAGACAAATATGCCCTTCCGCCCCGCCTTTGACCAGGAACACTCCCAGCTTTGGCATTTCATGCGCCTCTGTACCATCATAGAAGAACCACGTCCTCGCTTTCAAACCAATCATTCCATTTCGATACCGTGGTTGTGAGATCATTTCTCATGTCGCAGCTTTAACAACATGGAACATAGATTATTGGAACGTCAGGCTCAGGAAAAAGGACAATTGGTAGCAGTGAGGAAAAGAAAATTTATTTGAATGTACCTCTTCCTGTGGAATTCTACATCATGTATTTCACTTGCTCATTTGGCTCTATCTAGTCTATTGTGTGCAGTTCAGCAATTCGCATGATACCCACGGATATGATAGCACTGGAAATGATGCAGGACAGATTTACCAGAATATTGTCTGGGTAGAAGAGTTTCAATTATGAAGATAAATTGGATAGTCTGGAGGTGTTTTTCTTGTAGCAGAAGAAATTGAGAGGAGACATGATTGAGATGTACAAAATAATCAAGAATATGGATGGTGTAGACTGAAATAAACGTTTCTCTTTGATGGTGAGATCGATCATGGGGGAAAGGCAGGGTGGCATACACTTAAGGATAGAAGAGGAAAGATTTGAGTGAATGCGCAGACAAATGTTTTGAAACAGCGGTTGGTTGAAATCTGGAACTCAGTGCATGCAAAGATTGGAGAGTCAGAAATCCTCATAACTTTCAGAAGTATTCAGATGTGAATTTTGTGATGCCAAGATAGACGAGGCTATAGGCCAAGTGATTTAAAAAAGTGTTAGGATAGTTAAGCGAATGTTAATTTCCAGTAATACCAAATAGGCTTCTTTTTGCATAAAATTCCTGGATATTACCACCGCCTGTCGCTGCGTGAGCACCGGTTCAATTCGCTTCCAGGATGTATGCTTGCATATTGGGAGGGCTCAGTGGGTGGAACTGTGCCTTTCTGCACCAGAAACCCGTATTCGATTCCAGATTTGTGTGACTGACTGCGTGAAATTTGAACACTCCTCTCTCTCTCCCGTGTGAGTTTCCTCTCGCTGCTCCGATACCTTCCCACAATGCAAAGGTGTGCAATTCAGGTCAATGGCAAACAAAATCTAAATGGACTGTAAGTGTTGTAAATCAGAGACAAAAGTCAGAATTGCAGCTCAGGGGAAACAGAATGACCATTTCGGGTCAACAGACCCTTCCTCGGAACTGTTTTAAATTCGCAATGTTAACTCTGATTCCTCTCTACTGATGCTGCCTGACTCGCTGAGCTTTTGGAACAATTTCTATTTTAGTAGGTGGATCATAAATGCGGATTTAGAAAGATACAGTGGGCAGTGTGAATCTCTTCCAAAGACATAGTGCAGACTCAACTGACCAAATGGGTTCTGTCTGCACTGTGTCTAATTCCATTAACTTTGTATCTATAAATATTTGTCGTATTTTTAGTCTTTGCTTTTCACATCTCTCCTGTCATGTGAAGTGCAGAGCAGGACATTCGACGTTTTGGGCATAAGCCACCACCAAACCGTTACTATCTGACGCCTGGAAGATGAACGCCTCATATTCTGCCTTGGGACCCTGCAACCACACGGGATAAATGTGGATTTCAACGGCTTCCTCATTTCCCCTCCCCCCACATTATTACAGTCTGAAGCATCAAACTCAACACTACCCTCCGGACCCATACATCTCTCCCCCTCTGACATATCACCTCCTCCCCTGCCTCGATCCACCATTCGCTTTCCCAGCTACCTTGCAACCGACTCCAAACACCTCCCATTTATCTCCCAGCCCCCACCATCAAGACTCATTCCTGATGAAAGATTTATGCCAGAAATGCCGATTCTCCCGCTCCTCGGATGCTGCCTGACCCGGTGTTCTTTTCCAGCACGACACTATTGCTATGTTGAAGATAGAAGAGATCAGCTCAGTCTCGTTATCTGAGAACGGAGAAGGCTGAGTGAGGAAGTGATTTAGGTGCACATTAAAGGGATCGGGATGTGTGATAGGAATAAACTTCTTATGGGAAGAGTTAACAACTAGTGATCTCCGTCATACGCAAGTGAGACGATGTTCAGAGGAGATATAGGAAGAACGTTTTCACTCTGAGTGTGTTGTTTATTTGGAATTCACTGTTTGAATGTGTGGTAAAGCTATGTGTCAGGAGTATTTAGCCGAATACTTGAGAAGTTAGAGCACACATAGATAAGGACCATGTATTGGAAAGTGGGGTGAAGTTAAACAGATGTCCGATGAAAGAACAGAACACTGTACAGAAAATAAAGAGCATGAAAGCATGGGAAGGGTAAAGACATGGAAAATACTGGCGATCTGTTACAAGGGGGTCTGCAGAATGCTACATTCGTCAAAGGTCCCTGGGGCAGTTTGGGGCCAGTGTGTCAGGATAGGATAAGAATAGTGGAATGCTCATACACCAATTAGCAGCGTCAGACTGGGCTGAAAAGTTACAATGGCAGACGGAGATAAAACCAATTAGTAAAGTCACCCTTGCCTACTCAATATCATCATGGCAGTTTGGGGCAAGTCTTGATAATACATACTTCGGGCATGACTTTAAATAAATAATTGATAGTACAGTCAGCCTGCTTGAGACGCTTGTAAACGGAAAGATATGACACTAAATATCTAATCAGTAGTTAGTAGAGTAAGGTTGGGACAGGAAAACATTGTGATAGATGGGGTAGCTAAATATCGAATCATGACAGGTTAGTCTGGGATGGAAGGTCATTGTAGCACAGGTGGCAGCAGAATACCGAATAGTGACAGTAGAATAATATTAAGTAGTATTATGAAAAACCATAGTGGCAGAAGTAGAACGACAATGGGAACTAAAACCATTGGTTTATTGTATAGCAGGAGTGAGGTAATTCTGACAAACACAGTTGGACATTCTGATAAGCTAACAAAACATGATTAATTACAAGGCATAAAGTGATGGAGTTTAATTCAGATACATGCGATGTGCTGCACTTTGGGAAAGCAAATCTTCGCAGGACTTATATACTGAATGGAAAGGTCCGAGGCAGTGTGGCTGAACAAAGAGACCTGGGAGTGCAGGTTCATAGCTCATTGAAAGTGGAGTCGCAGGTAGATAAGATAGTGAAGAAGGCGTTTGGCATGCTTTCCTTTTTTGGTCAGAGTGTTGAGTACAGGAGTTGGGAGGCCATGTTCCGGCTGTACAGGACATTGGTTAGGCCGCTATTTGAATATTGCGTGCAATTCTGGTCTCCTTCCTATCGGAAAGAGGTTATGAAACTTGGAAGGGTTCAGAAAGATTTACAAGAATGTTTCCAGGATTTAAGGATTTGAGCTATAGGAAGAGGCTGAACAGGCTGGGGCTGTTTTCCCTGGAGCGTCGAAGGCTGAGGGGTGACCTTATAGAGGTTTACAAAATTATGAGGAGCATGGATATCATAAATAGACAAAGTCCTTTACCTGGGTCGGGGAATTCAGAACTAGAGGGCATAGGTTTAGTTTGAGAGGGGAAAGATAAAAAAGAGACCTAAGGGGCAACGTTTTCACACAGAGTGTGGTACGTGAATGGAATGAGTTGCCGGATGATGTGGTGGAGGCTGGTACAATTGTAACATTTAAGAGGCTTGTGAATAGGAAGGGATTGGAGGAATATGGGCCAGTTGCTGGCAGGCGGGACTAGATTGGCTTGGGATATCTGGTCGGCATGGGCAAGTTGGACAGCAGGTTCTGTTTCTATGCTGCATCTCGCAATGACTCTATGACTGTATGCCAAGAAACTTAAGTTTCGGGGGATTCAAGAATTTGTTTTCTGAATGTCACTGTTTTTGTTTGCAAATAAAAGATATACTCCTTGAAAAACTCTCCGCATCTCCTGGTGATTGTTGACATTTTCTCCACGACAACCGCAACTTTGGGTGCAGTAAAATTGTAGCGAGTGCAGCTCTGTGGTGCAATGAAAAGTGTGTTAGATTTCTACAAATTTGGTAACTTTGCTATTCAAAGTTTGTGAGTTTGAACCGCATCAGAATTGGAGTTTAGTTCAGTTTTCAGCTGAATCATTGATTGTTATGCTGATTCCTCGCCACTCCCTGCCGTCTGGAGTTCCCGTCCCTGCTACTGACCAGAGGAAATTCCTTACCTTCTTGATTGTGAGTTTTTACGGAATCATGTTCAGACCAGAATCAGATGCTCACCCGCAAAACCTGCAAATTTCGTGCAGAAACCCATTGTCTCTGAACACATTTCCCTCCCAAAGTTGCACAGAAATGTTCGATTGCTTAAATGTCTTTATCCCGTTGTGTGACAGGTTGTTGTGGATGAGCTGTGGAAAAACATTGACGTGTTTGGTCAGCCATGATGATATCAAACGGCGGGTAGTACAGGTATTTGGAATAGCCTCCTCCTGTTCCTCTCTTTCTGTGCCGTTTCTTACAGAGTGTTTTCACAATTAATAGGATGAGAGCAATGTGAATCGACACTACGGAATATCAAAATCCTCCCCTTTACACTACCGCTCTCACAGCCAGAACAGACAGCTCCTATTGCTGATTTAAATCAGATAGTGATGGATTATCTCAGGCGCTCTGTCAGACTACATGCTCCTTCACACAGGTTTCCAACTGGGTACATGGAGCAAGCAAACGTGTGGATATTGGGATTCAGGGACAGGTATCCAATCTGCTGGGCTGCAGTTAGAGTCACACGAATTTCTGACATGCTGAGACTTTCTGTGCATTCTACCTACTTGACGATTTAAACTGTAATTGAATTTTTATTATTGCATAACATTCTTACATCTTCAACATTCATGCAAACTGTGCAACGTGTTCTTGGATGTAGGAATGGTGACGATTATTAATGAACGCAAAATGTTTCATGTTACCTGTATGAACTTTCAGAAGGAAGTCGGCGAAATTTCATTGATTCGAATTTTGTGCCGATTGGAGCTGATCGAAGGAAAAGCCCTGCGACAGCGGCAATGTAACATTGTCTGTAAACAACGCAGGAACCAACGAAAACCCATTTTTCAAGGTCGTCTATTTTTTCACATTTTTTTGTGTCCCTTTTGTATCCTTATCGTGAACATGATGCTTCAATAATCACATGCTCATGTCAGTTTCACCTTGACTGCATTAGCTGTAATTTCAGAACCAGACGGTTCAGGGAAATGAAGTAGGTTGAGTGACTGAGGTACCAGTGGGGCAGCACATCACCACCAAAGATCCCACAGTGTTGTGGTTCAGTGGTTAGTACTGCTGCCTCAACGGGGTCCAAAGTTCGATTCCAGCCTCGGTGGACTGTCTGTGTCGAACTTGCACATTCTCCCCGTTTCTGCGTGGGTTTTCTCCGGGTGTTCCAGTTTCCTCCCTCAGTCCAAAGATTGTGCAGGTCAGATGAGTTGGTCATTCTAAATTGCCCATCGTGCATTTAATCAGAGGGGAAATGTTTCAGATTGGGTTACTCTTCGGAGGGTTGGTGTGGACTTTTGGGTCCGAAAGGTCTGTTTCCATACTGTAGGGAATCTAATAATCACAGCAAAAGTAGAGCAGTTGAGTTAAAGTTCCCAAGGTACGTATTGGTCACGTGAATGGTTCGCTGTCTGCGGCTCTCGTCACGCAGTTGGTCAGCGCTGAATACTTAAAAGTGCATAACATGCCAAGGCTGTAAGTTCAATGCTTATCTAAAGATGTTGTTACTGACATTGACCAGGGATTATTGAAGATCAGACTGAAGCGCAGTTGAAAACAATGTTGAATAAAGTAGCAGTTATTTGAAAACTCCAGTTTCTGACGTAGGGAAAAGTTTTGCCTTTGTTAAACATGCCAATTATTAACAGAAAATCTGCAAATATTCCCCACGTGAATATCCACCTGTGGACAGAGACACAGAGGTGAAGTTTTAGCTTGATGACCTTCCTCAAATCGCTGACCCAGCGCTGGATTACATCCTGGGAAAGTCTGTATAAATCGTTTCATATCATTCAATTTCCTGCAAGCTGCACAGTTCATTCATAAAATCGAAAGTATTAGATTTATCTCTTTGAAGAGTTTGAATGTTGTCAGTAAACCTGGTAAAGGATCTGGGCAAGTAGTTTTGCTGTTGGGAGGAATAAAGGGTCAAACTGGAATAAGTTTGAGTCTTGATGCAGGATTTTTCAAGCGGAGATAAAAGTGTATTAAATAGACTCACTCCCCTTTCCCTTGGTTATGATCAAATTTTCAAGACAACACATGGCAATGATAATGATGTTTTACATCGACAGACCAAATCTTGCTCACTGGAGGCACCACAGTATTACAGATCAGGAGAGCGGGGGAGATGATGATCCTTGTGGAAACCTGAGACAGTGAGAGAATTAGTCCCACACTGTTTGTCTCACTTTTCTCATAAACCAGTTAGTCAGCGGACTGAGCTGACAGACTTCCATTCAATGCAGAGCGAAACCAAACAGCTTAGTGCATTCACAGTATATAATATTTCATGTTGAATGAGTTGCTGCACCTTCCAACTCCACTAGCTCTTCTTATACTTAACATTTTCTGTTGCAGGTGTCATGCAATTTTTTTCACATGAATATGAACGAATTCAGGAACGTTTCCATTTTGCATCCCCATCCAGGCAGCCCAGAATGACTGTCGCAGTTTAATTCTCCCCGTGTCTGCGTGGGTTTCCTCCTGGTGCTCCGGTTTCCTCCCACAGTCCAAACATGTGCAGGTTAGGTGAATTGGCTGTGTTAAATTGCCCGTGGTGTTCGGGGCAGGGGTAAATGTAGCGGAATGGGTTTGGGTGGATTGCGCTTCACCGGTCGGTGTGGACTTGTTGGGCTGAAGGGCCTGTTTCCAAACTGTAAGTAATCTAATCGAATCTAATCCAATCTAATTCACTCCTTGTCTGCCTGCACTCGCTTTTCAAATATTCTTGAATCCGCTCCTAAAATGATTCTATTTCTGAAAATTCATCTCCGAATTCAATAACTCTCAGAATAAAAAAGGCCTACTCCAAACTTCTTTATCGTGCCCCGATGGGTTTGAAGTTCTAACCTTTAGTTTCCACTCACCTAAACGTGGAAATCTCCCTCGTATTTCCTCTTAACAACTTCACATCAGATGGATAACTTCTTTTCGGACACAACTCAGTCTTTCCTGATTTCTCCCGCATTATTCCTTATCTATGCCACCATCCCATTAAACCCCCTCTTTTCGTTTCTAGTGGCTTTATCTCCCAGTACACCTCATTTCCATCGTTTCTAACGACATGGTATCATGGCCGTGTCATTCCTAACGTCTTTATAGTCCAGTAAATACTGCCGGGGTCTATCATTATGTCTTTATATCCCTGTATATTTCAACCTGAGAAAGGATGCTGGGTCTAATTCCATGCATGAAAACTGACCAGTAAGCTGTGCAATCTTATTACCGACATAGGAAAGGTGGAAGCAATTTCAATTACAGCTTAATGGATTGGTTGCAACAGAATCGTGTCAAATCCCAGTCACATACTTGACTGTTGTTCTTATAGTTATTTCCTCTCTACGTGTGCTGAAGTAACACAGTGAGGGATCTATTACTATTGCCAGACATACACAACGGGACATATGAAATGCTGAAGTTGTGAGATCAGAGCAGTTTGTATTGACATTCCATTCACTGTTCGAATATCAGGCTTAGGAATTATACAAAGAGCGATTTTGAACGAAATTTGAGCAGGGAAGTTTACCGCATGATGTAACACCATATTGTGTGGTTACTTTGTTGTTTACCTCATTTGTGTGTTTTGCCTCTTTGGGGATTTTGAAGTTATCCCCTCTATACAAACGTTCCGTGCTTTTGCACCATTATACCAAAGATGCAGTACAATAAAACCCAACACTGCTTGCACAGATATTGACCCCTGGAAACAGCACTGTCCATTCTCCTCGAGACTGGAAAATAATTTGCTGCATTCCCGCTCTTATTGTTCTTTTCATTACATCGGCTTCTGTTCTTCACGGAATCCGATTAAGCAGATTCTTGTCACTGAGTTATTTGTGTTCAGATCATGTGAGCAGAATATCACAGTCTATAACCCAGAAGTCAGACCATACTCAGGGAACTGTACTCTGCTCTTGATCATTTCATGAACACCAGCAAGAAATATCTATGCTCTTCAAAATTTATTAACCTGTTTTTCAGAAGCAAGGTAAACAGTTCCAGGTTTCTGCTTTTGTTGTCACACGGACCAAGGTTGTAAATGCTGGAACCAATTGTGACTGTCCGCTCTCCCACATCCATTTTCTCCCCAGGAAGTGTTAAGATGATGGTCTGAATCGGATTCTTCTAAAAAGAAGAATACTTTTATTATTGATTTCTGGTTTATAGGACCACTAGGCTCCCGCTAGGCCTCTGTATATCGCACTGACGACAGCAGTTTCCAGCCGTCTTCACCTTTATTTAGCAAGTACCTTCGAGGATGACATCAAAAGATGTTCGCTGTGACTGTGTGACACTCTATCAATGGAGACAGCTCTATCAATGGAGGCAGCTCAGTCCGCTGGGATGGGATAATTTCTGCAGTGTGTCCTGCGGATCAGATACAGTGCACTTTATCATTCAGATCATACAGAGTGAGAGCGCTCGAAAAGGCCAATTGGTCACTCGTACCTGCGTCAGCTCGGGAGTTATAAAATATGGGTTAAAGCAGAAACTAGGGATTTGGTCAGGTTTCAAGTGTTTACGTGAGACAGGAAGCAGAAAAAGATAGACCGTGAAGCGATTGGGATCTGACGACAGGAGCAGCAAATAGGTTGTACATCGCAGAGGAGAGCTTTGAAGTATTGAATTCTGGTTGATGGGTTGATCATACTTTCACTTGGCCACGCTGCAGCAGAAGATAATATGTCAATGTCTCTTGGAATAGTGATGTCATAGGCAAATATCACCGTTACACTGCTGTAAGTTCCTTTTTCCAATGTGACGACAGTCTGTATGTAAAATAGCTTAAATATTTAATCCTTTCTCATAAACAAGTCCATTCCATCTCATTGTGTTGTATTGTCTTCTTTCCAGTTTACCTGTTTTTGTGCCTGCACTGAAGTTGATTTGCTCCTTCTGCATGTCTTTTCCAGTCTGGGTGATATGATGCAGTTGTACTAATCCACCGTCTGACAGAATTTTCCACTTCACTTCAGCCTGCCCTAACTTCGCTACAGGATACCATTCCCGTTGTTTAGGTGTTAAGCGCTCGTCTCAGATCCAGCCTACCCTCACCCAAAATAAATGCAAAACTCAGTCCCACTGTGATCACTGCAATCCGGTAAATCTTCACTCCGAGGTCATTGATTATTCCTAGGAAAAATTTGGGACTGCAGATGCTGGAGATCAGAGTCGGGAGCGTGGTGCTGGAAAAGCACAGCAGGTCAGTCAGCATCCGAGGAACAGGAGAATCCACGTTTCAGTCATAAACCCTTCAACAGGAATAATGCTTGTGAGTCGGGACTGAGAGATAAATGTTAGGGTTGTGGGGGATGAAGCTGGGAAAGCGATAGTTGGATGAAGATGAGGGAGAAGATGATAGTTCAGAAGGAGCAGAGATGGAATGGGTCCAGAGCGCGGTTTCAAGTTTGAGGCTTGGAACTTGGGGGAAGGGAAATGAGGAAACTGTTCAAATTGATACTTATCCTGTGCGGTGAAAGAGTCCCAAGGCGGAATATTTGGCGTTCCTCCACTAGGCATTGGGTGGTTGTGGTTTGGTGGTAAACGAGGCGCAGGACCTTTACGTCTTTGACGGAATGGGAGGAGGAGTTGAAGTGTTCAGTCACGGGATGGTGAAGTTGATGGCTGCGAGTGTCCCAGAGATGTTCTCTGAAATGATCTGCAAGAAGGTGTCCTGTCTTCCTGATGCAGAGGAGTAAACACTGGGTGCAACGGATGCAGGAGATGACATTGCAAGCGGTATAGGTGAATTTCTAACGGATGTGGAAGGATCCCTTGGGGCCTGGGACGGAGATGAGTGAAGTGGTGTGGGCGCTCGTGTTACCCTTACCCTTCCTGTGGTGGAAGGGAAAGATTCCAATAGTGGGGTATGAGCGTATTTGGGGTTGTAGACCTGACGAGGGTTTCGTGGAGGGAATGGTCTTTTCAGAATGCTGATAGGGATGAGGAGGGAAATATATATCTGATGGTGGGGTGTGTTTGGAGATGGCAGAAGTGGAGGAGTCTGATGTGTTTTATGCGGAAGTTGGTGGGGTGAAAGTTGAGGACCAAGGGTTTCTGTCCTTGTTGCGGGAGGGGTGGGGTTGAAGGGCGGTGGCGAGTGAAGTCGAAGAGATGCACTGGAGGGCATGCTCAACCACGTGGGAAGGGCATTTGCGATTATGGAAGAGGGAGACCAACTGGGACTTTCTGAGGTGGAATTAGTCATCCTGGGAAAAGATGTGGTGGAGGCAGAGGAATTGGGAATAAGGGATTGCTTTTTTACACGAGGTGAGGTGGGAGGAGGTGGAGTCTTGATAGCTGTGGGAGTTGGTGGGGTTGTAGTATATGTCTGTCATTAGTGATTCGCTGGAGAAGGTGATGGACAAGTCCATGAAGGGGAGGGAAGTTGCCAAGATGATCCAGGTAAAGTTGAGGTTGAGGTGAAAGATGCTGGCAACCCTTGCTGAACTGTTCAACGTCCTCGTGGGAGCACGAAGTGGCGCCAATGCATTTCTCAATGTCGTGGAGGCACAAGTGGAGAGAGGTGCCAGTGTAACTGCGAAAGATGGACAATTCCCGATATCTGACAAGCAGGCAGGCACAGCTAGGTCACATGCGGGTGCCCATGGCTATCCCTTTGGTTTGGAGGAAGTGGGAGGATTGGACTGAAAAGTTGTTGAGGGTGAGGACGAGTTCAGCCAGGTGGATGAGGGTGTCGATGGAAGGGTACTAGTTGGGATGGGGTGAGATGAAGAAACAGAGGGTTTGGAGACTTTCATCATGTCAGATGGATGTGTATAGGGACTGGATGTCCAAGGTGAAGATGACGCATTGGGATCAGGGAAAGAAAAGCCTTGGAGGAGATGAAGTGCATAGCTGGTATCACAAACGTAGGTGTGAATTTCCTGGACTGGGGAGACAGGAAGGTGTTGAGGTAGGAAGAGATGAATCGTGCCAGACAGGCACAGGCTGAGACAACAGGTCTTAGGAAGGAGGTAGAATCGGGCAGTGGTGGGTTCATAGACAATCAGGTTGTCGGCAGTGGGTGGGAGATTCCCGAGAGGTGATGAGATTGTGATTGTCTGGGAGATGATGGGAGGTGTGGCTGTGATCGGGCGCAGTAGGAAGAGGTATCAGCGAGTTGGCGTCTATCTTCAGCAGTGTACCTCAGGCTGTCTCATGCCTCATTCCTGATGAAGGGCTTATGCTCGAAAATTCGATTCTCCTGCTTCTCGGATGCTGCCTGGCCAGCTGTGCTTCTGCAGCATCACACTGTCGACTCATTCATTATTCCGCTTTCATTTCACACTGCCAGGTGCGTGCAGCCCGTTTGCCTCTAGAAAGCATTGTTCTCATAACCTTGCACAACATCTGCCAATCTCAAACAAAAAGAGAAATTGCTGTAAAACCTCAGCAGATCTGGCAGCATCTGGCGATAGGAAGAGGTGTCCTCGAGTTGGTATTTGGCTTCAGCGGTGTAGAGGTCAGTGCGCCAGACTACCACTGCGCCCCCTATATCTGCTGGCTTGATGGTGAGGTTGGGATTGGCGCAGGGAGACTGGAGTGCTGCGCGTTGTGAGGGTGAGAGGTTGAGGTGGGGGAGGGGGTAGACAGGTTGAGGCGGTTAATGTCCCAGTGGCAGTTGGAAATGAAGAGTTCGAGGGCAGGTAATAGGCCAGCGCGGGGTGTCCAGGTTTATGCAAGGTGTTGGAGGTGGGGGAAGGAGTCTTTGGAAGGTGGGCGGGAGTCCTGATTGTGAAAGTAAGCTCGGAGGTGGAGGCAGCAGAAGAAGGGTTCGACGTCACGGCGTGTATTAAATTCTTTGATGCGTGGACGGAGGGGGATGAAGGTGATTCCTTTTCTGAGGACTGATCGTTCGTCCTCAGTGAGGGGAAAGTTCAATCCCAACCTCACCATCAAGCCAGCAGATATGGGGGCGCAGTGGTAGTCTGGCGCACTGACCTCTACACCACTGAAGCCAAATACCAACTCGACGACACATCTTCCTACCGCCCCCTCGACCGTGACGCCACCTCCATCACCAAACCATCATCTCCCACAGCATACAGAACCTGATAACCTCAGGACATCTCCCAAACACATCTTTCAACCTCATTGTCCGGGAACACCGCACTGCCCCTTTCTACCTCCTTCCCAAGATCCACATGCCTGACGACCCTGGCAGACCCATTGTTTCAGCATGCTCCTGCCTCACTGAACTCATCTCTACCTGCCTCGAAACTGTCCTATCCCCCCAGTCCAGGAACGCCCCACATACGTTCGAGACACCACCCACGCCCTCCACCTCATCCAAGACTTCCGTTTCCCCGGCCACCAACGCCTCATCTTCACCATGGATATCCAATCCCTCTACACCTCCTTCCACCATGACCAGGGCCTCCAAGTCCTCCGGTTCTTCCTCTCCTGACGTCTCCAACAGTACCCTTCCACCGACACTCTCATTCGATTGGCCGAACTGGTCCTCACCCTTAACAATTTCTCCTTCGAATCCTCCCATTTCCTCCAGATCATATGGGTAGCCATGGGCACACGAATGGGCCCCAGCCATGCTTGTCTCTTTGTTGGCTATGGAGAACAGTCGATCTTCGGTCATTACACCGGCACCACTTCCCACCTCTTCCTCCGCTACATCGATGACTGCTTTGGCGCCAAATCGTGCTCCCGTGAGGAGGTTGAGCAATTCATCAACTTCACCAACGCATTCCACCCTGACCTTAAATTTACCCGGACCATCTCTGACACCTCCCTCCCCTTCCTGGACCTCTCCATCTCCATTAATGACGACCGACTTGACACTGATATTTTTACAAACCCACCGACTCCCACAGCTACCTGGATTACAACTCTTCCCACCCTACCTCTTGCAAAAATGCCATGCCGTATTCCCAATTCCTCCGCCTCAGCCGTATCTGCTCCCAGGAAGACCATTCCACGACAGAACACACCAGATGGCCTCCTTCTTTTGAGACTGCAATTTCCCTTCCCACGTGGTTAAAGATGCCCTCCAACGCATATCGTCTACATCCCGCACCTTCGCCCTCAGACCCCACCCCTCCAACCGTAACAAGGACAGAATGCCCCTGGTGCTCACCTTCCCCCGCACCAACCTTCACATAAACCAAATCATCCGCCGACATTTCCGCCACCTCCAAACAGACCCCACCACCAGGGATATATTTCCCTCCCCACCCCTTTCCGCCTTCCGCAAAGACCGTTCACTTTGTGACAACCTGGTCAGGTCCACGACCCCCTACAACCCACCCTCCCATCCTGGCACATTGTCCTGCCACCGCAGGAACTGCAAAACCTGCGCCCACACATCCTCCCTCACCTCTATCCAAGTCCGAAAAGGAGTCTTCCACATCCATCAAAGTTTTACCTGCACATCCACCAATATCATTTATTGTATCCCGATGCGGTCTCCTCTACATTGGGGAGACTGGACGCCTCCTAACAGAGCGCTTTAGGGAACATCTCCGGGACACCCACACCAATCAACCCACCGCCCTGTGGCCGAATATTTCAACTCTCCCTCCCACTCTGCCGAGGACATGGAGGTCTTGGGCCTCCTTCACCGCCGCTCCCTCACCACCAGACGCCTGGAGGAAGAACGCCACATCTTCGGCCTCGGAACACTTCAACCCCAGAGCATCAATGTGGACTTCAACAATTTCCTCATTTCCACTTCCCCCCCCCTCACCACAGTCCCAAACTTCCAGCTCAGTACTGTCCCCCTGACTTGTCCCACCTGTCTATCTTCTTTTCCACCTACCCACTCCACCCTCCCCGCTCCCCCGACCTATCACCTTCATCCCCTCCCCCACTTCCTATTGTACTCTATGCTGCTTTCTCCCAACCCCCACCATCCTCTAGCTTATCTCTCCACTCTTTAGGCTCTCTGCTTTTATTCCTGATGAAGGGCTTTTGCCCGAAACGTTGATTTTACTGCTCCTTGGATGCTGCTTGAACTGCTGTGCTCTTCCATCACGAATCCAGTTTCTGATCCATTGGTCCGTTCCTCCACAGATCTGTCAGAAATACTGAACTTTTCCAGCAACTTCTGTATTTGTTTGATTTTCAACATTGGCGGATCTTTCGTTTTTTTTTCTTATTTTCTACCAATATGATTTGGCTTAAGATTATGTTGAATATTTTGAATATGACTGCGATAGAATAGCCAGATTTCAAAAGCCCGCTACTGCTACTTGGTTCACGTGACCAATGCCTTTCCACTTGATCACTGCGCCCTACAGCTGCACTGCAGATAAATTAACAAAATTCTGGCATTCTCTCGATTTGGCAATTAGGAGCAAGATGGTTTGACTTGTTGAAAAAGTTAGATATACTGATATAATACAGTATATTAAATGAGGAACCATAAGGGAAAGAGAGAACAGTGAAAGATAGTGTTCTGGCAAAATTTAAATGTCATTGCTCAAGATTCAGAAAATGCTAGCATTCACAAACATACCACAATGTGGAATGTAACTTTCAGGACAAGCAAGACAAGCAGATTGCAAAATCTTAGTCTGAATGTTTTGCAGCATCAGTTTTAGATTTAATGAATGCACGCATGGGTTTCAGTGCTGTAATGATCTCATAAACTGTAGAAGGAAATCCTTGCCTTCGAGGATACGTGCGGAATGTTCACTGATTCATCCCAGTAATGGCAGGACTGTCCTCTGGAAGCATATGAGTACAATTATTCAATGCTCCATGGAGTTTCAAATAGGAGGTGAAGGGAATGTCTCCATTCACAAATTAATCATTCAGTAGAACTCAATACAAGGACACATGAAGTGATAACCAAGGTGGGCAAGAACACGGAAATATGATACACAATAGCTACGACAATTTCTATGTGCAAGATGTAGATTTCAGACCCACGGTGGCTTTTGGTAATGATATTTACTGTCCAGAACCAGTCTGCACTGGAATGACTCGAGCTCTACTGTGATGTATTTGAACTTCAGTTACCTTTAGAAATAGCTGACACTCACTCAGATCATGGAGATTTAGAGAAATCATATTTAAAGCAAATAGTTCATCTTGTAACTGTGAAATCTTTAGGTTACCCTCAGTGGGAGCATTGTGTGTAATCCTTGTCCTTATTCTCCAACAAAGACATGTGAAGAGGTTAGGAAGGGCACAGACGCTGCTTACTGAATAGCAAGATATTAGGAAGCCCAGCGACGGGGTGTACTGAGACATAAAAACATCAGAAAGGATAGAAATGATTTCATCCGCATTATGGACAGAATGACGGAGTTTATTCACGACATGTGGAAATGCTGGACCAGAAACACTCAAGTTTAAAAGTAAACAAAAGAGATTTTCTCATAACGTGTGGTTTGAAGTGACTAAATCGGGGAAATTCCGTCTTTCAAGTGAATCAACAACTTTAATTGGAGCTTCAAAACCATTAGTGAATGATTAAGAAAAGATTGGATGAGAGTTTCATCCACTCAATAAAGTTGCTCAATTCCTGAATGACTTTCTGGAAATAAAACGTAGATTTTTGATTTCATAGTGTTTTAAAAAAGACACGAACAAACATACAAGGAGGGAATTTACCATTGAAAGAAAGGAAAAGTGTGGGTGTGGATTAATTTCGATTTGGTTGTTTTTAGACACAAAGACACTTCATGAACACGTTCAGCTGATTAAAATTGAGTATAAAAAGTTCCTGAATTTGAAAGATAAAGCGCATTATTCAAGGTGAAGCATTGTAAATGGGGCTGATGTCGTAAAATAACTGCAGACAGAAGTTACATCCTAATGAGTGGCAATTGAATCGTCATTTGGAGACGCAACACCTACTTTAAAGATTTGACCACATTCACATGACGTTAGGTGCATTTCACGCTTTCTGATATCCACCACCAAGTCTACTCTGTCTTTTTTGTATTTTTAACCCTCTGTGCTGCTCTGCAGCACACCATTCCAGCTGAAAGATGCTCAGACTAAAAGTGAATACAATATTCAGACGGTCCTATGCGATCAGTCCATTTTTTTTTTATTATGACAATGGCCATTGCGAGTTTGCAACAAACTACATAACATGAAAACAGATCAACATCTATTTTCCCGGAATTTAACGCAGTGCACATGGGAAACTTTATCCGTCTGCTGAAAAATCACCTTCGGCTCTCCCTCCACACATGTCTCTTCACGTTTTAATTATTTGCAGTATGTTTGTTGATCAAAGTGTCATTATCCTGAAAAGGTCGTTTCTCAATCCACAAAAACTGGTACTTTCCCATAAACGTGACATTGCTCAATATCACCTTCTACCCGTACCACTCAACACGACAAATTGAAGCTGCTCCATGTAAGGCTCAAACTTAAAACTTCGGCAGAGCGCAGCCCACTATACTGGCACAGAGATACCGTGCACTGGTCACCTGCAGCACTGGAGCAACACATTAATGCTTACCTCCACATTCCTGGTTGTACATTAACGGTTGGGAAACCGAGTTTCTCTGATTCCATGGCTGGTCACTGCGATTATATGATCATCCTCACCAGTGCTTCTGACCCCGTGTGAGGCAAGTGGTGAGCTACTCATTGCAAAGATGTAAAAATGTGCAACTTCAACTTTTGCCTTCACTAATCCATGAGCCTTTTATTTTGTTTTTCATCTGTAGAAATCTTAAAACCTTCATCTTGAACAGACTCAATAACAGATCTCCATTGTGTCTCTGGCATCAAATTCCAAAATGTAAACCCCTTCTGAATTCTTTTACCGCAGTCCACTGTTTGGGAAGTTTTCCTGTTCAGGGGAATGCACTTGCCAGTGTGTCAACTGCTGATCCCAGCATTCGCTCTGGCACTGCACTCATTTTCCTTCTGACACTTGCTCACTGTGTTGCTGTGATCATACAGTGACTTGGTGTCACACAGCCAGGAAAATGATACAGATCAAGGTTTTTGCATTGTTGAATTCAATTGTCAGTTTAGCCTTATTTAGGATTTCAAAATTGCCTGTCCTGAACACAAGTGCGTGTCAAGAATATCTGAGTGGAAGAAAGGTGTTCTGAATAATGACATTGAGCACTATGCACTCTCCTCCAGTCTGGAAAACAATTCCTCACAGACAACTTTACACCTCCTGCTGTCACGGGCTCTTCAGTCCGTTGACTTCAAATCTTCACAGAATTCAACAGACCGTGTTACATCGTCATTTCTTCATTTTTGTTTAGATCACTGTGAGCAGAGTGTCACAGTGGGAGTCTGTTTGCCCCACAACTCAGAGGTAAGACGATACTATTGGAACCGTCCTGTACTATTTATCATTTCACCAATACCATGGAGAAATATCTGCTGCTCAGCATAATTTACGCAATTCACTTATTCATAAGGTCAAATGTGCCGATGACTTATGTGACGAGGTGGCCGAGAGGTTAAGGCGATGGACTGCTAATCCACTGTGTTCTGCACGCGTGGGTTCGAATCCCATTCTCGTCGCTGTCATCAACGATTTTAAATTTTGCTATCTTTGGATGATCACAGCTGTCCAATGGTCTGTTTATATGCATCGACGCTATAATAAAATCTCAAAGAATAATTTGAGTCTGTTGCCTAAACTGCATTGAAATGTAGATTGAATTGGGACAATGAACAGGAACGCGATTGTCTTTTTCAAGTCAAGTTGCTGTGAACTTTTATCGGATGAAAGAGATCGAGGAGAAACAAATAACGAGAGATGCGAAGTGCATGTTGATGCATGCGATTCTTAATGAGTGTTTTGTCAGATGAAATTTGTAGCAGTTGGGTAGAAGTGATTCATCTTGGTGAAAACAGCACAGAGAGACAGCACGAAACAATGGAGGTATTTCAAAAGTGGCAGGGGCTGGGTGTAGGGGCACCCGAGAACTGGCTATAAATGCACAGGAGAGAATTACCGATGTGGGTGCCGTGCATGGGCACGGACAGACTTACACATTGGTCTTATCCTTTCCCCCTTGCTCTCGCCATTAATGAATGCTGGACATAAGACACATATAAACACAAGATGTGGGAAGCAAGCTCCCTCTCGTTATGCACACACTTGATGCGTCATATTGAACTATGAACAACTGGAGAAGTCAGCAAGTTAACTGCAGGGACTGAATCTAAACTGTGTATCAATAACCGCAGATTTATGCAGCATAGACATGAAAACTGATTTGAAATGTCTTTATACGCATGTCATTAACAGACGGTTCGTTTTAATACCCGTGTGGCTGAAAGAAGTAAACACCACATTTCAAGGTGGATGACAACATTACCAATTCTGTTCAGAAATTGAGATCTATTTGATCATTTTACACAGTGACCAACGTTAATTTAAATAATACAAACCAAAATCCCTAACGTGAAATAAAAGAGTGATTCCATTAAAAACATTGTCCTTGCTAAGTAGCAGTTACTCAACATGAAAAATAGAATGTGATTTCTAGTGAGCATACGTCAATTAGAACGATTATCTTACTTCGGATTGACTGCAAAATGCACATGCAAAATAAGTTTTAAGAAATAAGTCCTTTGGAAATAATGAGTCAGTGGTGATTAAAAGTAAGATTAGGTTCTCATGATATGGATATTGCACCAATGGCTCCAGTAGTGGAACTGGTCAGTGGGCAGTATTTCCATAATGGTATAAAGGTGTGTGATCTGCCAGGGATGGGAGCTCCCACCTCATCTGGAGCAGCGTCTGTTGACATGGACCAGGGAGTATTGTGACATCAGTCTGGGAGTTCCAAGCACACCTGGAGAAGCTTTTATTGACATGAAGCCGCAGGGAGCATTGGGACATCAGACTGGTAGATCCAACTTCAACTGGACCGCTTCTATTGACATAGAGCAGGGAGCATTGAGACATCAGACTGGGAGCTACAACGTCAACGAGAGCCATGGATGGGAGCTCACATTTCATCTGGAGCAGCGTCTGTTGACATGGACCAGGAACATTGTGACATCAGTCTGGAGTTCGAACCTCACCTGGAGCAGCTTCTATTGACATGAAGCAGCAGGGAGCATTGGGACAACTGCGAAATCCAACCTCATTTGGAGCAGCTTCAGTTGACATGGAGCAGGGCACTTTTCGAGATCAGTCTGGGAGCTCCACTCTCACCTTGAGCTGCTTTTAATGACATGACGCAGCAGGGAACATTGGGACATCAGACTGGTAGAGCCAACAGCAACTGGACGTTTTCTATTGACATGGAGCAGGGAGCATTGAGATATCAGACTGGGAGCTGCAACTTCAACTAGAGTAGCTTGTATTGACATGGAGCAGCAAGGAACATTGGAACGTCAGGTTGGGAGCTCCAACCTCTCTTGGAGCAACTTGTATTTGCATGGAAGAGGAGAGAGTATTGGGACATTAGGCTGGTGGAAAGGGTATTCAACTATTTTAATCTGAGGTAAAATATGTTTCAACACCTCAGGTGTTAACAGATTTATGAAGATTCTGTCATGGGAAAATAATTAATTCATTAGATATTAAAGACAAGTCCTGCAAATATTCAACTCAGGAAAACGCATTGGTACAGAGAGAAATGGGAGTGATGTTTCAAGTCTTTGACTTTTCTTTTCTGCCGACTCTGCACTAGATTACATCACCAGAAGGACGTTTCCACTCATTTCATGTCATTCAGTTTCCTGCAAATACGGACAGGTCATTAACATAATCTAAATCTGAAAATTAATGGGAATATGCGATGTAATGATTAGGCTGGAGTTTACCTCAAATTATGGTGAAAACGTAGCAAAGTAAGTTGCAATTTCCTTGATCAGCAGTCACCTCATTGATTGGCTGATCATTTTTTTAGGACAATGTGAAGTGAATCATTGATGGTGATTCTCTTTATTCTTTGTTCACCTTGTGACTGTTACTTTTATTGGTCCTGTCATTGTTAGCATCACAGCTCTGCAGCATGTAAAATCTCAGCTGCGGATCTGGCTAGTGGTACAGCCATTCGTATAGCTGGCTACGGATCAGGCGGGTGCAGGTTCGACTTTTGCTTTGCGCAAGCGCATTGTGGAGATTCAGCACACATCCAAAGTAATCTTTTTTGTTACACAGAGGTGGATAATGTTTGAAATTTTCATCTCCAGGAACGAAAATTCTTTTACTGTCTTCGATCAGTTAAACATTACCAAGGGTTATCAAAGTTAAAAATCACAAGGCATCAGATTGTATCGAACAAGCATATCTGGAAGCACCAGTGTTCCATGCACTGTTTCTTCATCAGGTGGTTGTGAACTGTTGGACTCTAATATGGCTTTGTGAATTTTTTAAATTTGTCTACCCCAGTCCAATACCAACGCATCCAAGGCATGGGTACCATCGACACCACGAACGGTCGGTTAAAGTCCAGATGATCTTCCACAACATCGCGCATATTGACACACACATCAAGTTTCTGCAGACAGACACCTACCTGATGAAGGAGCGGCTCTCTTAAAGCTAGTGTTTCCAAATAAACCTGCTGGACTATGTCCTGATGTTGTGTAAATTTTAACTTTGTCTACCCAACTCAAACACTGGCACTTCCATATCATAGAGAACATCAGTCATGTCGCAGCGCTGTCAGAGAAGGCAATCTTGGAATAGCCTCACCCATTGCTCATAGGTACGTTTCATATTCAGAAACCAACCCACTCAATCGCGGCCGCTCCTGTGTATGAAAAGCACAGAAAAGAAACAGCTGAGACTCAGTTTTGACAGTTCTTTGAAACTCTTTGGGAAGTGGAATCAGAGGAGAATGAAGGATTAACTGTCGACGGTGTAGAGAGAGGGAAGGCAATTTTCCCTTCATTCAAGGGCTGGGGTATTGACTGATCTAAGGCATGAAACAGATTCCTGGTAAAACTGCTCTCTCTGCGTCAGGAAAAAGAAGTCCTGATTTCCTGAACGCTAATGAAATCCAGGCCACTCAGTTAAAGCGCCGAATACTAACCACTAGACCACCAGGGATGAGGGCAGAAGCAGTTGCACAGTTTCTTCATAACGCGGTTTTTGGAATTATGTCACTACAGATATATTTGCCCTCAAAAATGATTGAATTATCGAGTGTTTACAGCACAGAAATGGGTCCCATCATCTCACTTCCAGCACTTGGTCTGTAACCTTGTAAACGCTGACGTTTCACGTGTTCATTTCAATGCTAATTTCTTTGGAACGTTTTAATCTCGTAAGACACAATAAATTGGATTGAAGTTTGAGATGGGAAAAGTGTGTTCACACCCAGTCGGGGAGCTGAATCCCATTTTTACGCATAGATGGAAGCACGCAGACACATTTCCCCAAGAGTGACACAGGCCTCGGGAGAAAACAAGCAGAAAGTAACATTTCACCCACTTGGCCTGATATTGTCCCATTTCAGACTTGAACACCAGCAAAGAAAGGAAGCATTCAGCGCCTCCCGCCCCAGTGTTCCTTTCCCATTCTTTCCCCAACTCTCTCTAGTATATACTTTCTCACCTCGTTCTTGCTGGCAAACTGGATCACTGCTCACGCCCGCTTTTTCCTGTCCTGCCGAACCGTTTTCCTCAAGTTATTGGAATTAAAAACAGGAATGGTCTATTACAAGCACTTTTCTCGTTTACAAGACCAGTGTTATCACCGCTGAGCCAGCACATTGCCAGCTCAGAGAGAAGGTCTCATACATCAGAAACTGAAATACAACAGATGATTGGATAGCCTCAGTATTGTAAACCAACCAACAAGGCCGGAATGGAGCCGATGGGACCATGCACAGAAAGATGGCAGAATAGAATGACGAATCTCATGGTGTCCAGGGTGGTGTTAACAGAAATCGTCCCTGGTAGTCTAGTGATGCGGATTCAATAATTTCACTGTCTTGGCTTGTTAAAGGTTAACGTTTACAGTAATCAATATGAAATACTGCCTGATCTTTCGAAGCAGAATTATGTTGTGCAGCATTCCGAATCGCTTCCCTGCATGTTACAGGTCCGCATCAGCAACGTCAGCTGCAATTGCCTGACGTTCAATCAGTTTAAATCAAGAACGGAGAGGGCGTCACTAAAATGGAAGGGGAATGGTGGTTTGTGAGAGTTAACTGCATGCCTAGTGGAGCCAGGTTTAATGTAGATAATGAATATTGGCTTTCCTGTTTACCTTGGTATACTGACCACTTCGGATCAATTACCCACATTGTCTGCCCTTTCTGTCATGTTCTTTGTACATTTCACCTCGGTTCAGTGTTCCGAGGGTCCACGCATTTTTAATATGGCACATTTTACTCAGGTCGGTTTTGCAGCTTCATATTTAGGCAAACAAGTTTATGAACAGAAAGATACCATTCAGACCATCAAGTCTGTTCCTGTATTGAATGGTTTCACATCTGATCTGATAACCTTGAACTGCACTTTCTTGCCTTTCCCCATCACGCTTGATGTCTTTGCTGTTTGAAGATCTGCCGATCTCAGCTTCATTACACCGAATGACCCTTCCTCAACAGCTTTCTTGTACAAGAAAGTCCACGGATCCAGAACTGTCTGAGAGAATAAATGCTTCCTCATCTCTGTTTTAATTGTGAGATCCGCATTATAATACGAAGTTAAATATCACACAACACCAGGTCATAGTCAAACAGGTTTAATTGGAAGCATTAGCTTTTGGAGAGCTGCTCCTTCATCAGGTGGTTGTGGAGTTCACAGTTGTAAGAAACAGAATTTATAGCAAAAGTTTACAGTGCGATGTAACTGAAATTATATATTGAAAAATACCTTGATTATTTGTTAAGTCTTCCATCTGTTAAAATAACTATGTTAGGTTCACTTCTTTGTTATGTGATTCGCAAAACTTTCTTTTAATAGTTACATTCTTAGGTAAACTTCAACAATTAGTGTCAGTCCAGTTAATATGTTGAAGTTATTAGTTCCTGTGTGCTGTGTCCGTGCCATAATGTTTAGACTGACGCTAATCTAAAAAAATGCTGCAGGCAAGGATGCTTTGAGGCATGGTACATTGGTGAAACCGAGCAGAGGCTACAGCAACGGATGAATGGGCACGATACATCTATCAACAGACAGGTGTGCCCCTTCCTGGTTGGAGAGCACATCAGTGGTCCAGGACATTCCACCTCGGCCTTTGGGGTGACAATCCACCAAGGCGGAATTCGGAGCAGGCAGCATCTAAAAGTGCCCGAGCAGAAGCTGATATCTAAGTTCGGTACCCATGAGGATGACCTCAACCGGGACCTTGGATTCATGTCACAGTACAGGTGATCCCATTGCTCTATCTACACACAGAGACCCTCCTACACACACACACACACACACACGCATATATACGTTTGTGGGGTGAATTTGTACTTGCACAGTTACATTGCACTTTGCTCAAAAACTACATGAATCCATGTCAGCCCCTGTTAAATCATTTATTAAAATTAGAATCAGTCTAAACCTTATGGAAAAGACAGCAGCACAAGGGGGGCTTACACAAATTGTTCAAGTTCACCTGAGAATGTAACTTTAAAATAAAAAGTTTTGCGCTTTACAAATGAAAGAAGTGAAGTGAAGCTAACATGGTTATTCTAACAGATAGGAGACTTAGCAAACTATCATGGTAATTTTCAATGTATAATTTCAGTTACATCACACTGCAAATTTGTGCTGTAAATTCTGTGCTTTATAACAGTGTACTCCATAACCACCTGACGAATGAACACCAGTCGGAAAGCTCGTACATCCAATTAAACCTGTTGGACTGTAATCTGGTGTTGTGTGATTTACAAATTTGCTCACCCCAGTCCAAAACCGGTATCTCCAAGTCATTCGATACGAGGCACTCTGGTCACAGAACCAACCTTTCTGCATCCAACTTATTAAATCCTTGAAAAAACCTGTATGTTTCAATAAGGATCATTTTTGTAGTACTGAGTCTGAGCAGGCAAAAGCAACTGATTTCAGCGTTTCTTCCCATTTGATTTCATCTCCGATATGAAATTCTCACTGACTCTGACAGAACTGCTATATTTGCTGTTTTGTATGTCAGGAATTCATGTTCAATTTAAGATTTTTATAAGGAGCAACAAATCTTTTTTCCCTGACTGGAAATCAACATTGGGAAATAGCATTGAGACAGCTGAATTTCAGCACTTGCGCACCAAGGAAGACATATGCAATGCTTACAATTTTTCTTGGTGACTTTGTTTTTGCCTTTTTGGTTCAGTTGAAAAATGACAGTCATTGAGTTTTTAAAAGCGTGGCGAGAGGCCCTTCAGCCAATTGCATCAGTATCAGTCATCAAACATCTAATTTATAAACACAGGTTCCAGTACGTGACTCATCGCCTGGTGTGTTCTAACATTCCAAGACTTCAGTTAAATTGTTATTCAATTTCTTAAGTGCTTAAGTGGAACAAAACATCTCTGTGCACTAACAGTTCTGAAAGACAAACTCTTTCTCAGAGCCGTTTGTCAGTTTTCCTCAAAATGCTGCGGAAAATGTTTCTGTACTCACATCTGAATTACTTTACCCTGTTTCTTCTTCAAGTTCCTTCTTCTTTCTATTAAATGGTTTAGATTCCAGTACAGACACAAGGTGCATGTTGCAGAAGTCATGTGTTTGTACTTTCACTGTCTCAGCGGGAGCTGCAGTCCTTCCCCACGCTGATTCAGATAGCACTGTCCTTCCTGTGACATGTCCCATGGAGAATGGAAGGACCGGCATTAATATGCTTCACTTGGGAACGGAGCGACCGTTTTAAAACATTTACACTGCCCCAGCGAGGAATTGAGCTTCTATCTCCCGCATAACATGTTTCGACACTAACCACTGTACTACCGAGGACAACAGTTGCAAAGGAGACCCTTCAGCCCGTTGTGGCTCCATTTGTCAAAAACATCTGCTTTACGACCCGAATCGTTTAACGCACAGACTTATAAGTATTGGCAGAACATATTCACATCTGAATATTTCTGCCTCTCTGACCCTAACAGACAGTGTGTTCCAAATTCCAACACCCGGCAGCCTATACCGCTTTTCCACGCATCGACTTAAATCTTTCTGTCTTTCTCATTAAATTTCTGGCCCCCTGTGATCGATCTCTCCGTGGATGGGAAACGCTTCTTTCAGTCTACCTTATCCATACCCCTCATTATTTTGTACATCTGTACAATGCCTTCTCACAAACTCCCCTGCACGGTGACAAACAATCCCAACCTGTCCTGTCTCTCTTCATGACTGAAACTCTTCAGCCCAGACGCTATCCGAGTGAATGTCTCCTCCACCTTTCCCACTGCGATCACATTCCTGGAATTGCAGACAATAGTCTAGGTCGAGCCGAATGAACCTTTTTTTTTCATTCTGTAACAGCATGCGGGGTGGCTCTGCAGCATTTATTGCATTGCGGTCTGGAGTCAGACCAGTTAAGGACGTAGTGAAACAGATCGGTTTTTCAGACAATGCATTTAGCATATTCTTAATTGTCGCAACCAGTAACAGTGAGGGCAACGGCACAGACTTGACGTTATCAATGTGAAAGTATATGTTAGATTGTGCAATGCCTCAGCAAAATGGGATGTGGGACGGAAAAGAGAGTTAGGGAGAGTGGGAGGGGGAGACATCTTCCAGAACTTTTGGGTTTAAATCCTGATACATGAAACGCAGAAACATCAGAGAAGGTGATTCGATGAAAAACACCTCGGAGAATATTATCATGTAAAAACGATTAATTTCTTACCGTGTTTCACCAAAAGTAAAACTTTGAGAGAACGAACAGCCATGTCGTGGATTAGAGACGAGGACGCTGCAATCACAACGCAGAATACGAACTAATAAATAGTTACAGCACTCCAACAGAGCACTTTTGCAAACTGCCACCAGAATTGTAGCAGTGGAAATGTCAGGGAGAACGTACAATATCAGGCCTTAGCGACAGGCGTGTGGGAACTCAGAATGGGCTGAATCTTTAACTTTAACGTCCTCAGAGACTATGAAGATTCCATAAATGAGAGTATTGGAGAATGGGATTAATGACATTTTCCAAACTCCTGGGACAGCGCAGGATATTATTGAAACGTATGTTTCAGTAGCATTATAGTGTAACATCGGCTACTTCATCACTTTGCCCACACAAGGCACTACGAACTGCTGCAGGCAATCACACATAATTCGAGTTCCAGACCCGGAATCGTAGAAACGGTTGAAGCTGACACGAAGATCCAATGGGAAATTGGGATGGAATGACAGGAGAGAGGCGCGTGTATTTCCGAGGGTGAGATTTCTCCTGGTCAAAAGCGCGAAGGAACGGAATATTGCCAACATTTATAATATTATAGCCATAAGTAGTACATGTTGCTGAGACAGCCGATTGGCGCATCTAAAGCGTGTTGAGACTTTAACTTTGAGGTGGCAAGCTTCGAAAATTCATTTTCCTATTTGGATCAGTGTTTTTGACATTGGCAGTAGCAGCTGCTTTTGCTCGCATCAGCTCAGAATCAGCTTCTTGTTCCCAGTAAATATTGCAACCTGGAGAAGGTGGTGTAGTGGTTATATAAAAAATTAGTCATCCTTGGGGTCTCAGACACGGAACTGGTAATGCTAAAGTTCGACGAATAAAACCTGGAATTAAAGCCTGACTTCAGGAACAGAGAATATGCCTTTAATTTCCTGCAATCGCATTCATGCATGTCCCTTAAGCAGGAGATGCTACTGTCTTTCCCCAATCCTGCCTACTTGTGGCTCCAGGTCCAGAACAACATAGCTGACCCTTAATCCGAGAATGCTTATCGTGTGGCGAAGCAGGCCATTCGGCCCTTCCAGTCGACACCATCCCTCCGAAGCACATCCTATCAGACCCACACTGCATACCTATTCCTTTCCCCCTTCATTTCTCATGGCTGATCCCAGTAACCTGCACACCTTCAGACTGTGGGAGGAAACTCACACAAGCAAGGAGAGAATTTGCACACAGTCACACGAGACTGGGATAAAATCCATGTCTCCCATACAGCAAGACATCAGCGAATCAGGAAGAACAACAAATGCTGTCTTGATCAGTGACATCCACACCCTGTGGGTATATCAGGAAGAATAAAAACACAAACGGGACTTGCGTCTGCGTGGACATGATTTGAACCAATCGTTCCCCCTTGGGTAGATACAAGGACACCGATATCACAGAGAAACCAGCGCAATGCGAGATTCAATTGACTGCTGAAGTGGAAACTCATTTATTCAGTCAAACTGGGGACAGACTGTTCAACAGTCCCGTGTGTGGAAAGGGCTCAGTAAGCAAACGAACTTCCGGAGTAACCAGCAAGATTACATATCCGAGAAGGAGATCAACTAAACTGTCAATGCTGCTGTTTATCACAACCAGCTGCCATTTCCATAGACTCATAGTCATAGACTCATGCAGCATGGAAACAGGCCTTTCCCTCCGACCAGCTCGTGCTGAACATCATGCCAAACTAAAAGAGTCGCATCTGACGGCTCCTATAACTGCTGAGGCTTAATAATGCCCTCGTGATATTACTACTGCATTCTTAATACGAATGTCCAGATATAACCCTGTGGACACGGGTTCAAATCCTGGCATGGCAGATGCTGGAATTTTATTTCAATAAATACTTAGAGCTGAAGAGTATAATGATGATGTTGAATCAGCTGTTTTAGATCTGATTCACTGATGCCTGTTAGCGAAGAAAACTGCCATACTTATCTAGTCTGGCTGGGATGCGATTCCAGATCCAAAAAATCGTGGTTGATTCTGAACTGCTCTATGGGCAATAAATAATGGACTGGACATGAATGAATGGCTTTTTTAATCCCACTGAAACTTTCCAATTCATTTATCGATCTAAATATTCTGTAAATGTTGTAGATTTCCTTTCATTCAATTCTGCCTCAGGAAGTGAATTGCACACATGAACCATCCTCTGTTTAAAAAGCCTCTCATGCCTTATTTTAAATCTCTCTCTTTTCACCTTAAACATTTGCCCTCTCGTCTAAAAGTCCACTTCCTTGGAGAAAAGACAGCTACAGTTAACTCTATCCGAACTCTTAATAGTCTATATCTTTCTATCAGGTCACCTTTCAAGCTCCCGTGTTCGAGAGAAAATATTCTCAGCCTATCTAGCCTTTCATTATAACTCAAACCTTCCCCACTAGCAATATGCTGGTATACCTCTTCTAAACCTACTTCCGCTGAACAATTTCCTTGCGATTACTGGGCGAGAAAATTGGACGCAGTATTCCAGAAGACGCCTCACCCAATGTCCTATTCAATTTCAACATAATGTACCAACTCCTACGCTCAAAGGACTGAGCAACGAAGGCAAGATGACATTTTTTTTTACCATTCTGTCTAAATGTGAAACAAACGAAAAAGAATTATGTACCTGCATCTCCGGCCACCGTGTTCCACAACACTATGCAACGCCCGATCTCAAAAAGTGAAATTGGAGTAGGCTTTCACGAATTTTTGAAGGTGATTGCACAAGGGATCAAGTGGTCTCGAGGGCTTAGAGATACATTCTGTTCTTGACCGTAAGTGGGAATATAAGTGCAAGGAAGTGATGCTAGAAATTTAGCAACTGCCTGTTCAGAGAAGAGTCAGAGGACCGGGTCATTGCATTAATCTTTTTTTTCGGAGGAATGATAAAATAAAGGATGGAGGGCTGAAATAGACCATTTGACCCATCAAGTCTGTATCAGCACTCAATCAGACCTTCGCTGACAATGCTCCCAGTCAGGCTAGCACGTTCCTTGGAGGGGAACTTACAGATGGAGGTCATTCGATGCATATGTCCATTAGACAATAGGAGCAGGAATTAAACCATTCAGCGCAGTGAGTCTGCACTGCCATTAAATCTAGACAGATATCTTTCTACACCCAATTCTCCTGCTTGCGCCCCATAAACCTTGATCCCCTAGACAACCACGCTGCTACATATCTCAGTCTTACATATAATCAAAGACCTGGCTTCCACGGCCTTATCTGACAATGAATTCCATACATTCACCAGTTTCTGCCTGAATAAGTGCCTCTTATTACTGCTCTCAAATGTCTTCCCTTTTCTCCAAGGCCGTGCCTTTCGGTTCTAGTCTCTACTAAAAATGGAAACACCTTCCCAGCATCCACTCTGTCCAGGCCATTCACGATTCTATAAGTACCAATTAGACTTTCTCTTATCCTTCTAAACTTCGTGGGTATAGACCCGGAGTCCTCAAACGTTCCTCATGTGTCAAGCTTTTCATTCCTGAGGCCATAATCGTGAATCACCTCTGAACACACCCCAGGACCAGTGCATCCTTCCTGAAATATGACGACCAAACGTGCGCACAGTAATCCAGATGTGGTCTGACTAGACCCTTATAGAGCCTCGGAAGTGCATCCATTTTTTTATATTCAAATATTCCAAAAATAAATGTCATCATTGCAATTATCTTCCTAACTACAGATTCAACCTGCAAGTTCACCTTGAGAGAATCCTGGGCTAAGACTCTCAAGTATCTTTGCACTCCAGACATGTGAACTTTCGCCCCATTTTGACAATAGTCCGTATCTTTATTCTTCCTGCCAAAGTACATAGCATCACACTTTCCCACAGTTTGCTCCATCTGCCATGTAAATTCGACTCGCCCTACATGTCCATATCCTTCTGCAGCATCCCCGCCTTCTCATGCTACCTGTCCTTCTGTCTTTGTATTGTCTGCAAATTGACACACATTGCCCTCGGGTATTTTATCTAGATCGCTAATGGAGAAAATGAAAAGTTGTGGTCCCAACACAGCCTTGAGGAACGCCACTTGTCACCAGCTGCAAACTTGAGAAGGATTCTTTTGTTCCTTATCACTGCATTGTGTCCTATGAGCGCGCCTTGCCACTGACATCATGGGCCCTTATCTTATTCAGTCGTCTCCTGTGCGGCAAATATCAAAGGCCTTCATAAAGTCCAGACACATAACATCCATAGGCTCTCCTTGGTCTACCTTCCTTGTTACTTCTTCAAAGAGGAAATCTTCCAGATTTGTCAAGCATGTCTTCCCCTTGATGAAACAATGCTGACTTTGCGTTATTTTGACAGACACTTACAAGTATTCAGAAATTTCTTTCAACGCAATGGATTCCAGGACCTTATCCACAATCAAGATTCAGCTGATTGGTGTGTAATTTTCCAGCTTTTGTGTGGTTTCTTTTTAAAATGGGGTGTCACGTTTGTGATTTTTTGGTCCTGTAGCACCCTTCCTGATTCTACCTATTCCTGAAAGTTCTCCACAAACGTATCCACTATTTCTTCAGTTGTCTACCTTATAACTCTGGAGGGTACTCCATTTGATCCAGACGATTTATGCACCTTCAGGCCATTCAGTGTTTCTTGCACTTTCTCAATGATGGCCACTAGACTCACATCTGTTCCCCCATTCTCTTGTATGTTTGGGTATAACTCATGTCTTCCACTATGAAGACTGGCACAATGTAATTATTCAGTTCCTCAAATATTTCCTTGTTCCCCACTGCTATCTGTCAAGTGTCATTTTCCAGTGGCCTATTGTCCACTTTTGCGTTTATATGAATAAAGAAACAACTGCAGTCTTCCTTTATATTAGTAGTTAGCTTACATTTAATCTTCTCCCTACTCATTTGTTTTGTTATTGCCCTTTGTGGTCTGTGTGAGCTTCCCAATGCTCTGATTACTCACATTATATATGCCCTTCGCCACATGATATATTTTCTCTTTTGCTTTTATGCTATCGATGACATCCTGAGTCAGTCATAGTTGCCTCAACCACCCTGCACCATACCTCAATTTCCACAGGATGTGTCTCTGATGTGTCTGCTAAATTACTCTCAGACAGTCCTGCCATTGCACTTGCACTTTCCTGCTTTCTTGCGAGGGTCCTTTCTCACCAATTTCATCCAGCTTCTACCTCATGCCTCTGCAATTGCCTTTATTCAACTTTAGTACCGTTACTTCTGATATGCTCCCTCTCGAATTACAGTATAAATTCAATCATGTTATCATCACTGCTTCCTAAGGGTTCCTTCATCTTCAGCTCCCTTGTCACGTCTGCCTCATTGCACAACTCTAAATCCAGTATTGCCTATTCCCTACTTGGCTACACCACAAGCTGCTCCAAAGATCCATCGCGTCGACATTCCACAATTGAATTGAATTGAATTTGTTGTCACGTGTAGTGAGGCACAGTGAAAAGCTTTATCTTGCGATCAATACAAACAGATCTCAGTGTTAAGTAGCATAGATGTATAAATAATATGTAATCATATACTAGGTTGGCCTTTGTGATTGTCCGGGCCGAGTTCACCATTCGCTGAAGACATCTTCGATCTTGAATGGTACAGGTGCCATACCAGGTAATGATACATCCAGACAGAAGCCTGTAAAAGTTGGCTAATGTATTCGCAGTGGTGATTCAAGTGATCATCGATTTTTTTTTTAAAATTTCGAACAACTGGAGCGAGATACCATCATCAGACATATATCCCTCTTCAGTCCCTGTCCACCATCCACAGGGACCATTCCCTGCAGGAAACTCTGTTGCACTCTGCCTTCACTTCCACCACCTGAACCAACTGGCCCCATGGAGTCTTCCCTCTGCATCGCTGATTTTATGACACATAAATGCATAGAGCCTAAAAACCCGAGCAGGAATAGGCTGTCCGACCCTTCAAGCGAACTCCGCTTTTCAATGACATCATTGCCGATCTTTCTAAAGACTCAAATACGCTTACGCGCCCTCTCACTGTATCCCTTATTTCATTTATTGTTCAAAAGAAGGATCGCTCTTAAAAAAAGTTGTTGCACTAGCGTCAACCTCTTCGCTGGGCAAGGTATTCCATATATGAACATATGTCTGGGTGAAGAAGGTCCTTCTGAACTCAGTCCTAAATCTGCTCCCTCTCATCCTGTGGCTATGCCCTCCTGTCTGAATTTCACCCACAAGTGGAAACACCATTTATAATTATCTCTAATCTGTTCTGTTCAATGTTTTATGTTGCAGTAAGATTGCCCACTCATTTTTCTAAATTCCAAAGAAAATAATCCGAATGCATGCAGTCTCTCTTTATAGGCTAACCCCCTCAACTCCGGAATCAACTCAGTGAAACTCCTGTGCACCCCTTCCCCCACCAGTGTCAATAAGTTCGTTCTCAAGTAAGGGGACCAAAAGTGCACACAGTACACCAAGTATAGCCTCACCAGCATCTTGTACAGCTGCCTCATAACACCTATGTTTGAACCTTTAAGAACCTACGTTACAACTGTCCCATTTCTATCGCGATGCCCTGCTATTTCTTCCTTGATAATACACTCAAGCATCTTCCCCACTGCAGAACTTAAGCTAACTGATCAAAAATTCCCAATGTTTTATCCATCTCCATTTTTAAACGGTGGAGTCACACTAGCTGTTTTCCAATCTGCTGGGACTGCCACGCAGTCGAGTGAATTTGAAAATTGCCACTAGTGCACTTGCTCTTTCTCCCACCATCTCCTTTAATACCCTGAGATGCATTCCATCACGGCCAGGAAACTTATCCATCCTCAGCTCCATTAGCTTGCCGAATACTACCTCTTCTGTCATCATGTTTGCTTCCAGGTCCTCACCTACATTTGTCTCGTTGTCACTTACTGGCATGTTATTAGTATCCTGCACTGTGAAGACTGACACAAAATACCTGTTCAATGCCTCGGCCATTTCATCACATCACATAACTAAGTGCCACTTCTCATCCTCAAAATTACCAACCTTTAGTTTAGCCACTCTTTTTTCGTTTTATATTTATATCGGAACTTTTGGTATCCGTCTTTGTATTCTTTACTAGTTATTTTTCCTCATCTTTAATGTTTTCCCAATCTTCCAGTTTCATGCTGTTCTTGGCCGTTTGGTATGCCTTCTCTTTCACTTTGATAGCCTCCCTTATTTCCTCAGACACGCAGGGCAGATTACCCCTGGTCTTACAGTCCTTCCTTTTCACTGGAATATACTTTTGCTGAGCAATTCCACAAAAACATCTTTGATGGAAGTCCTCCACTGCTCGATATCTGTCCCACCATATAATCTTTGTTTCCAGTCTACTTCAGCCAGGTGCTCTCTCGTTCTATTGTTGTGCCCCTGCACATGCACAGGACCCTGGTATTGGTTCTTCTCTTCACACTCCCCATCTGAATTCTAAGTTCTGCCATACTGTGATCACTCGTTCCAAGAGGATCCCAAACTATGAGATCATTAATTATTTCTGTTCCAATACGCAGTACCAGATCGAGGGTTGCTTAATCTCTCGTCGGTTCCATTGCATTCTGTTCAAGGAAGCTATCACGGGTACACTCAAAGAACTCCTCCTCAAAGGTACTGTGACTGAGCTGCTTCGACCAAGCTCCATGTAGATGAAAATCCCTAATGATAATAGCCGACCCATTTTTACAGGCAATGCTGATTTCTTTGTTTATTGCCTTCAACAATGTGATGCTATTATTTACTGGCCTACAGACTGCACCTATCAGTGACTTTTTCTTCAGAGAATTTCTACTTTCCACGCAAATTAATTCAAACTCATTCTCCATCGAACTTATAGCGTCTCTCCACACTGCCCTGATGTCGGCCTTGTATAACCGAGAGACACCATCTTCTTTACACTGCTGTCTGACCTTCCAAATAATCTCGTACTCCTGGATATTGAATTTGCAGTCGTGGCCATCCTTTTGACGTGTCTCTCTAATGTCTATTAAGTCATTTTCATTCGTGTTGATTTGTGCTATTAGCTCTTCAACCATGTTACAAATACGACGAACGTTCAGGTGAAGTGCCTTTTTGTTAGGTTTCTTGTCCTTATGATTTCTGTAATAATATCTCCTTTTGCTTGTTGTCTGTCCTCACCTATCCATTGACGTCTTCTCTCCTCTATTTCCAATGGCCCAACACGTCTTCCAGGTAAAGCAACACATGAACTGCACTTTACGCAATCCACTCTATTGCAATCACTGCTAGCAATGTGGTTTCCACTATTTTGGGAAACGGAGTTTGGACTGGGTCACCACACTGCAGAACATCTAAGTTCTGTCTTCACGAAGAGTTACAGCGACTCTCAGCGCGTGCTGGAAGCACACCACCTCAGTTTCTATTTGGGGAGTCTGCAGCCTTCCAGGCCGCATATCAATTTATTTTTTTAGAGCCTGAACTCTCCCTTGTCCTATCCCCCTATCCCAAACGCCATGTCTTGTTGTCACATGGCCTTCCATAACACATTCACGCATTTTAACTGGAAAACGCTGTTTTCAGCCTTTGCGCCTATAAACTGTTTAGCTTTGATACCCAATATCACATTGTTACAGTCACAATCCTCTACATATGGTTCGCCACTAACAGTCTCCATTAACAGGTATTCACCTTGCCAGCCAGATAATCATTCATTCCTTTGTCCAACCGTTCTTTCCTCTATTTGAACTCTATCCCTACCTATCGCTTACACCTTCCCCCCCCCCCCCCCCCCCCCCACAACCCCCACTATTTCTTCTGCAGATAGACCAACATTTTCCAAGCTGTCGTCAGTTCAGAGGAATGGCCACTGGAATCGAAATGTTAACTCGGATTTCTTTTTTTAGATGCTGAGTTTTTCCAGCACCATCTGGTTTTGGTCTGGTTAGAGTTGGATACTGTGAATGTTCGAGGAAGAATGACTGTGCATGGCCTGGTAGAAGAGAGATACTGTGCTTGTGCAATGATCTCCTGCACAGAATACAGAACGTTGTTCCTGTTGAAAAGTTCTCTTGTGTGTAGTTCTGAATACAAGGTGAGCAATCGGCATGAACTTCTTAGGTCGATGAAAACAGCAATCATTTCTGCCACAGTTCTCTCCTGGATGTGATGAACAGCAGAGAGAAAAGCAACCCTCGTGTCAGATGTGAACGGATTGGAGTCCACGCAGGAGGTGTAATCAAGTGACAGTTTTTTTTCAGATAGAAAACGCTTTCTCACTGTAACAATGTGCCATTGGGTATCAAAGCTAAACAGTTTATAGGCGCAAAGGCTGAAAACAGCGTTTTCCAGTTAAAATGCGTGAATGTGTTCCCTCCAGTGTGACAGTACAGTTGTGTATAATTGTAAATAGAATAACTGGATGAATCACTTTACACATTCAGCTGGCGAATAGTCCTCTTGTGGGAAGACATCTGTACAGAATGCAGGAATACGCACTGAGAGGTTCTTGATCAGTTTCATCTAGGGACTGAGACAATACTGGAGGTTTTGAGAGTCTAACACGTGGACAAATCCCCAGCTCGGAGTGAAGTTATATCTCACGTTGCTCTGTGAGACAACGGAGCAATTTTAGGGTTTCGGACCAATGTTTCACATTCCTCCTAAAATGGACTGCGCCCTGGGGACTGCCGCTGTGGGAATGTCCAGGGATACGGGTACAGACCCGGCAGCTGGTCTGGTTTACCTTTGGGCACAAATGTGGGTCATGTCAAGGAAAATGCTCACCCACGGCTCACGGTGGATTAAGTGTTCTGTTCTATGTGCCCTGTTACTGATCAGTGGTGATGTGCAGGTCAGACTAAGAGTGATTATCCCGATGGTTGCAGCGAGCAGCTGGATCCCTCTGTGGTGTCTGGAGCTGTATCCTGTTCTGCTTGGTTGTCCTTCTGTGGAGGCGGAGCCGTCTTTCACTGGGTCGCATTCTGGTCTCACTTGGAGACTGATTGCTGTTGTGGTCGTGAGACAGACCAAGAGTGGTCCTTTCCATCTCGGGGAGAGAGAATCTTTCGGCAGGGACTGTCTCCTTACATCGTGCCCAGTTTAAACTGGTGAAGTCGTTCCTGCCGTGGGGTGGACACGGCAGCTTTTTTTTGTTTGCTTTTCTTTTGTTGTTCCCCCACACTATCGTCTAACTGCGGTAGTGCTTATTTTTTTCCCCAGCACCCATGTTGTGTGTGTGCATGTTTGATACACAGTGAAAGATTGAAGGTGCACGAATCTTTATTCCGTTTCCACCAGCAGGAAGATAAGAAGCACCCAAGTACATCGCAGGTTTTAGCAAATCTTGGTTTAAAGTGATCTTTCTACTAATGGCTTGAATGTAATCAAAGAAAATTTCCTGTGTTAAGAGCAGCGCTGTGTCATTGGTTAGTTCTGGGGGTCCGGAGGCTGTGGGCATGGGTCGTTCCATTAGCACTTCAAATAGTGTAATTTCCGTCGCTCGGTTTCGCTGTCCATTTCCTGTGTGAAGCACCAGTGGCCGGCCGTCTGGCCAAGCCAGTCCTGTGTCCCGAGTGATTTGGGGGAAGGTGGTTTTGAGGGTGCTGTTCATTCTCTCCAATATTCCTGACGACTGGGGGGCGGTACAGAATGTGGTATCTCCTGGGTATTCCGAGGGCGTCACAGTCAGCAGTAATGAGCTTCGCGGAGAAATTGGCACCATCCCCCGTATGTTTCTATGCGCCTGGGGATAGAAAACTCTTGTAATAACGTCCTGCTGGATACACTTTATCATTGCTCTGGCGTCTTTTTTTTTGATGGGGAATGGCTCTACCCATTTTGAAAACATGTCGACAATAACTAGGTCAAATATTTATTCCTCCTTCTGAGGCGTGAGGGCAAGGTCAATTAGAAGGTGGGTGAACTGGAATGTAGTCACGTTTGGCCATCGGCTTCCCTGCATTTTTTGGTAGAGAGATGAGACAATGTGACAGCAGAGCTAAGGCAGCTTCAGCGACTCCCGCTGCATACCAGGAATGGCGGACAGCATCTTACCTGTGTGTTCGATTACGTGTACCACCAGGGCCAATAAGTGCAAGTGGGCTTTCAGTTAAATGATGCAGCGGTGGGTAAGAACCTGTAAGAACAGTGATTGTACGGCACCAATGCGGGTCCATGCGGCCCTCTCTTCTGGCGTGGCGGTTTGCTGTGCTGTTGGGACTGCATCGAGAGAGTAGGGGGACTCTGGAGGTTTCACCACCGTGGGGGTCTGCAGGACATAAGTGGCAAGGAGTAGTGCAGATTCCCGGGTGGCTGCATCAGCTGAGGCATTTGCTTGGTTGACGGGATCGGTGGCAGAGTTATTGGCGTCACATTTTATAATGCGACAGCGGGAGGTAGCAGGCCTGCTTGTTGGATGTTGGCAATGAGTGCAGCATGTTGGAGTGGTCTCCCTGCAAAGCTGATAAACATCCTCTGTTTCCATATTGTGCCAAAGTCCTGAACGACTCCAAAGGCACATCTGGAGTCTGTGTAGATATTGGCTGTCCTGCCCTGTGCCAGGAGGCAGGCTCTGGTGAGAGCAAAAAACTCTGCCGCCTGTGTGGATACCCCATCTGGTAATGCAGCTGATTCGAGAGTGGTTATGGGGTGCAAATGGCTTGGCCTGCTATTGTGTATTTGTCTGATGGCCGGAAGGAAGAGCCGCTGGTGAAAAGAATCTGGTCCGGGTTTTCTCAGACTGGTCAGGACACCTGCTGAACCAGGCGAAAGTGAGGACTGCAGATGCTGGAGATTAGAGTCAAGATGAGAAAGGTGCTGAAAAACACAGCAGTTAAGACAGCTTCTGAAAAGCAGGAAAATGAACGTTTCTGGTAGGATCCCTTTGTCAGGAATGCTGAAGCAGGTCCAAGAACTTGTGGTTGTCTGCAGAATCATGTTAGGTGAGCGGAATTAGAGTGGCGGGGTTCAAAGTTAGGGCGCGGTGAAGGGAAAGGTATGTCGAGATCACAATTCAACTTCATGATCAGTTCTCTGAGTTGTAGTAAAATGTTGGATTGTTGTTGAATTAAGCAGCAGGGAGAGAGACAGTGGGACCAAAACAGTACAGGGGTGATCTAGCACAATGGAGGTGGCCTTATCCGCTGTTATTGTGGCTGCTTCCACCGTGCACAAACATGCCGGCATTCTGCTCATAACAGATGGTAACTAAGCATTATAAAACGCAACTGGGCGACGGAGATCCCCATGAAGCTGTGTTAAAATGCCAGATGCGAACCCTTCTGACTTGGTTACATAAAGAGAGAAGGGCTGTGAGTAATCTTGGACTCCCAGAGCAGGAGTGAAGATTAGTTGTTGTTTCAGTTAGTGAATGCCCGATGCATTTCGGTTGTCCACTTCACTCTGGTTGGCTGTTTAGGGGAAGCTGCCTCCCACAGAGGTGCATCAAGAGCACAATGGAGAGGAATCCAGGGCCTGCAGTAGTTTACCAGCCACAGAAACACTTGCAGCTGCCTGTTTGTGACAGGTAGGGGAATCTGGGCGATGACAGCCAATTGCTCCATGGACAGTGCTCTGAGGACATAGGAAAGATCGCACTCCAGATATTAGACACTGATCCCTTTGAGAGAGTCTGCACTCTCCCACACCGCAGTTAATTCTCCAAGTAGCAAACCCACCAGTTCTGTTTTTTTTTGTTTGCTTTGAACACGGCACTTAAACACGCTGCAGCTTTGTGGTTGGCACACAGAAATGGCAGTGGTGGGATTGGAAGCGACGCTCCCTTAGAGATTGGAACCTGGTTCCAGCGCCTTAGACCGGTCGGCCACGGTAACACCCGAAAGCATGTCATCTATTTTCATACATTTTCAATTGTGCTCCGTGATCCCTGTCCTGCCCGCATCGCAGCTGGGATATGCCCGACTCCAAGATCAATTTCGCAACAGATAAAGGTAGCCCATCAATCCACACAAAAATCAATAGAAAGTTGAATCTATCTTCTGAGACTCTTTTCAGCTACAAATGTATATGCGAGTGTGAGAATGTATGTTCCGTCATGATTCGATAAAATAACCATGACATTACTGGAATGTCGATTCTTGCTTTAGTAAATGATTTCGCCCATTGGTCGAAACAGATCAACTTTCACGTTTACACAGAACATGAAACACATCGTACTACAGGGAAAATGCACAAAGCTGAGCAGGCCGTATTCCACATCATACCATGCAGGATAGTTTCAGTCACTGTGTCTGTTTTGCAGAATTAGCGTCACAAAGAATGTTCTCTGAAAAGTCGCGGTAGCAGTACAATCCGAGAAGACAGATCACAATGTCAGCATGCTCATACCTCGGTGCCAGTATGAGTTGGCACTTTTCTTGTCTGTTACATTAACCATGCAACTTGCTGCAGAGATGTCTCCACCTGGACATGAGCGACATGGCTGCCAACGGAGTTGGAAACCTGTGTGGGAATCGATGGGAAGCGACTCAGTAAATTTCACAAAATTTATGCTTATTGGAGATGCAGTTTCTGTTCACGTCAACGAAAAAGACAGTTTCTGAACATATTTACCGAAGTCAAAATGAGATTATCCCACCCACCCCCACCCCACAAGCTGTCAAAGAGGTGCTAACTGCACTTGAGTGCTTTTTGTTCTCGATTTGAAGAGCTCTCATGCCTGAGTCACCTTCAGATCTCTGGTTGTTGAGTGAATCACAAAGAAAGAGTTTCACCAGAGCTGCAACTGCCTCACTTTGTTATCCCGCTTCCCCCCTCCCCTCCCCCTCCCCGTTTACGTTTTCCTGATCATCTAGGATTTTAAAAAAACAAATGGATGCAATGCCATTCGGTAGCCTGGCTGTTATTTCCGAATTCCCACTTCCAACTTGGCTTAGATCTCGGGGCACACCTTAATATTAGCGACGCTATGACAGCACAAGTTCAGACGTTCCTCTGAGAGTGTAAATTCATTCATTGCTGTTGCTGACGGAATGAGCCGCGAACGTGCAAAAACATGATTCAGGACTCCTGGTGCTAATTCTCGCACGTTGAATAACGGCAGACAGCTTCCAAATGAGGCCTGTCAGAGAGGACTTGGGGGTACATTTGACAGAGGGGCTACATTCGGAATCCATGGTGTGGATGAACATCCTGAAACACTTGTTTCACTTTCACTGCATGTGGTACTTACCTCTGAATTCAAGGGGGGCAACTTCATGATTAACACCTTGGTTTTATCAAATAGTTGATAGGGCGACTGAGCAAAGTGAAATCAAACAACCAAGGCTCGATGGCGACCTGAAGTGAGACATTCTCACATGTAAGTATTCACTCAAGCTACTAAGCGACGATCGTGCCCTGAGACAAGTGACATTCTTACGTTTCCAACACCAAACCAGCTCAAGGTCGCTCAGATCTAACTACATTACACTTTGCTCTCGGATTTCTAAGCTCCAAAGAGTTTCAAGAATATCGCCTTCTTATTCCGTCTCCTTGTTCACGGGACAGTGCTGTTTATCCCTTCCGCTTGGACTCCATCGGCTGAGTATTCAGCTATTTCCCTCCAATGGCAGGCAGTCTGAGGAGAGGCAAGCGCGTGGATGTGCTCTCAAGCTCGCTCTATCGGCACAGCCAGTTCCATCAAGTTGCTGGAAATCAGCAAGTTTGTTTGGGAACTTCCGGAAAATATCATTTATCTGAGAGTTGTCTGTTGGGAAAGACAGAATGTGTTCCGGATTCTCTACCCTAGGTAAATTCATGTGAGGGCATTTTTGTGCAGCCTGTTTGCTGTTCAGAGCAATCCTGCAGAAATGCTTTTGTAACAGGGACATCGGTTTCTATGCTGCAATCGGGCAGCAGTTAACACCTGTACCAGATGAAGAGAATGCGAATGAAACCCTCAGTCACTGAGAGTCATCCCTGAGCTGCGGGGCTGCAGATAGTCTAACGCGGAAGGGAGGGTTAAAATGAAACATTGTTTCACCATCAGCCACTCTGTCCCAGAGACAAGAGGAGGGACAGCATCAACGTGTGGCGTCACTCACGCGCCGACAAAAGCTGTTCAGCCCATCGAGTGCATGGCGACATTCTGCAGCTTGTATATCTCTGCAGTTATTCATAATTGGCGATCTATGTTATAATAATGCGGAACTGTGTCAGTGTCATAATGCTGTCTCCAACAAGTTGATCCAATTGTCACTCACGGCTTTTCATTTCACGGGGAGGACATTGCTGTTCGAACCAGCATAGGGAATAACTGCAGGGCGTCATGCGCATAGAGCATTCTACAACTGATATACCTCAACTTCACCAGTTTATTCCCAGCTCTGGCAAATGATTTTGCGAATCAGAGCAGAGCAGAACGACAGAGAACAGGAAAAGAGCTTCCAGACCTTCACAAGTGTATTTCCTCACCTGTGTAAATTTGGCGGGTGTATCAGTACGAAATATTCATTTCAGATACATTGAGTGAAAGGAAGCGGAAAGTGAAACAACATGCAATACGTAGAATGGAGATATGTTATATAGGATTACTAGCGGGGACAGTACACACTGAAACCTGGAATTGTCAACAAGCAGAGGATGTTTTCAATCCATTAATTTCGGGGTTATGAGCCCAATACGCTCCCGCTGGGCCGCTCTGTTAGCGCTGACCACAGCAGTTTCCCGCAGTCTTCAGCTTTTCGTCTGGCGTGTGGCATGGCAATCAGTGTCGTGGGAGAGAAACGTGAACGCGCTCGTCAGCTCCATATCAAACACGGGTTTAGGGATCGGGGAGGCGGCTAGTGGGAGTGGGAGTTATGCAAATTCTGTAAAGCTGTACAAAAGGGAGATTGCACATGCACAGAAACCCATCTTCTTTTGGAAACCTTGTGCAAATAACGCCATCTGAAACAGATGAAACATTCTGAAGCAGAACTGCAGGGAAAGATAGAGTCTCTCCCAGTCATCGGGAACTGTGTTTGTATCCTCCTCGAAGTTACAGCGAGGGTTCTGGTGTCTGAATCAGCATGGGATGGAACCGCAGCACACCCTGTCGGTCAGGCGCACTGCACCTGATATGTATAAGCTTTATCACGTTACCCCAAGATCAGAGAATAAATTTCACAGCTCACATCATCCCAGAGTGACAGGGAATAGAAGAAATCGTTTTAGACCATCATCTTTAACCCCTTGGAAGAAAACGGATGTCGGAGTGCAGACAATCTCGACTAGTGCTGTTGTTGTTGTCTGTGTGACAACAAGAGCAGGTACCAGGAAATGTTTATCTTGCTTCTAAAACCAGGCGTGAAAATCTGCAGAGCATCGACACATCTACCTGCTGTTAGTGAAATGATGAACAGCAGAGTACAGTTCACAGAGTATGGTCAGCCCTCTGGGTTATGGGCTCAGCACTCTCCAACTGTGACCCTCTGCTCACAGGATTTAAACACAAACAAATGACTCAGTGACAAATTCCGTTGAAACGGATTCTGTGAGGAATTGAAAGCGATGGAATGAAAAGCCGCTTGAGAGCGGGATGTAACATTATCTGTGAAGGGATTGTTTTCCAGACTCGGGGAGACTGCGCAGTGCTGTTTCCATGGGTCGATATCAGGATAGATAGATTGAAACAGCGTCGGATGTCATTGTTGGGAGCCCTGTCGCTTAGACACACTGCACCTTTTGTACAATGGTGCAAAAACACGGACCTTTTCTGTAGAGGGGACAACTTCAAAATCGTTAATGCGGCAAAATTCGCAAATGAAACAACAAAGCAACCATAGAAATTGGTGTTACGTGACGGGGTAAACCCCTCTGCAAATGTAAACCGACAAAACAGAAAGGAATCACCCCGTACTGTATTCTGTTAAAATTGAAGAGGCAAAGAACTGTTCCAAAAATCACTATTTAAACTTAAAAATAACAACTTTATTGTTTTTTTAACATTTGACAGAGAATAATCAACTTATAACTGCTTACAACTCATTTCTCTAAACCTTGTGCGCTACAATACCTTCCCCAACCCCGACCCCATGAACATTTACAAAAAAAATCAATTTACAAACCAGCTTGTTGTCGAATCTTCTCTTCGTGTCTTTCTCTGTAGATTTTTTCTCCAGGTCGGTGTTGATGCTTCTTTTTTGTGCAATCTATTTCTCCAGATAGGCACCTCTTGGAGATTTTACTAACATTCTACATCTGTTGGTCTTTTAGCTGTTCTCTTTGCTGTTCTTTGCCGCTCTGGGTAACTGTTCAAAATGGCCGATATTTGTCCCACAAAACGTCGGATCGTTTCATTGGTTTTAACATTGTAAAAATACCACATTCAAACTTGATTGGGGCATAACTGAAACAGATTGGCCGAATTCGAATTTGTTTTTGTATCCATGTAACATAGCTGTTAGTTGTTTCGACCTAATGTTATGTTGTTGCCTTGTTCTGGACTCCTTGTGCTAGCAAGACATTTCAGCACCATTAAAAGTACATTACACCCACAACTTCATAACAATGGCATTTGCCAAGACAGTCTATTTTGCTCAACATCGCTAACTGTCAATCTCATGTGCCTGAGATTTGAAGAATCTCTGGTCTATGTTAATCAAAACTGCCCTATTCTCATAACCTTAGATTTAACACACCCGATTATGTATGTCTTACAATATTAATTGATTCCTCACCGTGTTACTTCAACACCCGTTGAGAAGAAATAAAAATGAGAACAACAGTCACCCGTGTGACTGCGATTTGACCCAATGTTGCTGAAGCCAACCGATTCAGCTGCAAGTAAAATAGCCCACACCTTTCCTGTGCCAGTAATGAGACTGCATAGCATAGTGTAAGTTTTAATGAATTGAATTAGACCCAGCATCATTTCTCAGGACAAAATTTACTGGGATATAAAGAGATGATGAAATAGACGGGGGTTGGGGTGTGGAATATAATTAAAAAAGGATGTGGCCAGAGTTCCCTTGATACAAAATCGTTAGAGATGACGGAAATGAGGTTTACTGGGAGATAAAGCCACGAGAAAAGAAAAGAAGGGATTCAATGGGATGGTGGAATAGACGAAGAATCACGCGACACAAATCAGGCATGACTGATTTGTGTCCAAATGGAGCTTTTCCAGCTGATGTGAGGTTGGAAAGGATAAATAGGAGTGAAATTCGCTCAATCAGGTGAATGTATAACTAAAGGTTAGAGCTTCAATATCAGTGAGGAACGACAAAGAAGTTTACAGCAGGTAGGTTTTATTCTGAGAGTTATTGAAATCGGAGATGAGTTTTCAGCAGAACAAAACATGTTAGAAGATGATTCCAGCATATTTGAAAGGTCACATGCAGACACAAAAGGAGCGAATTTAACAGCGACAGGGATTCTGAGCTGCCTGAATGGGGAGGCACAATGGACGCACTCACAAATTGTTCAGCGTTCATCGGAAAGAAATTGCTAAATACCTGCAACTGAACATGTTACGTGTAAGAAGATCTGGTGGTGTTGAAAGGTGTAGCAGCTGGTTCTCCGTGAACTAATACAGACTGTTAATGTGCTGAGCTGTTTGTTTTAGCTTTGCATTAAATGGAAGCCGGTTAGCTCAGTCCGCTGGATACCTGGTTTATGGTATAGAGTGAGACTAACAACGTGGGATTAAATGTCGCACTGTCTCAGGTTGCTATAAGGATCATCACCTCCGCTCACGTGAGCTGTAATACAATGGTGACTCCAGTGAGTAGGAACGGACCTGTCGATGTCAAGCATCATTATCATTGCCATCTGTTGCCTTGAACATTTGGTCACAATGACCAGTAACGGGACTGATTCCTTTTAATACTCACTCATCTCCGTCCGAAAAATCCAGCGACAAGGCTCATCCTTATTCCTGTTTGAACTCTTTATTCCACACAGCATCAAAACTATTTGTCATGACCTTACCAGATTCGGTGACTTTTCGAGCATCAGGTTCAGGAAATGTGACATAGAAAAACGTTGTGCAAAATAGACTTGATTGAAAACTGGGTTTCTGTGGGTCGCTGCGTTGTTTATAGACAATGTTGTATTATCACTATCACAGGACGTCTAATTCGGTCGGGTTCAATTTAGCACAGAATTCGATTCAACGACACTTCACTAACTTCCTTCTGCATGTTCCTACAGACGACAAGAAATATACTGCACTCATCATCAATATTCAACATGGTTACATCCAAGGACATGTTGCACAGTTTTCATGAATACTGAAGATATCAGAATGTTATGCAAGAGTAAATTGAATTTCAGTTTAAATTGTAAAGTGATAAAATCCAGAGTAAGATCCAGAATGCCCGAAATTCATGATTATTACCGTGGCCAGAACTCTAGCCAGGCAAAGGGGAAATCTGTCCCTGAATCCCCAATATCCACACGGCCGTTCGCTCCAGGTGCCCAGTTGGAAACCTGTGTGAAGGAGCATGCAGTCTGACAGAGCAGCCTGGGAGAACCCTCCACTATCAGATCTAAAGCTACAACAGGAGCTGTGTATTCCAGCAGTAAGAGCAGTGGGTGAAAGGGGAGGACCTTGGTATTCCGTGGTGAATATTCACAGGGTCTTCATCATGTTATTGTTTAAAACCCTCTGTCAGAAACAGCACAGACAGAGAGGAATAAGCGGGGGCGATTTCATCCGCCAGCGCTACCCACCCATTTGATATCATCATGGCTGACCGAACACGTCAATGTCTTTTCCCAGCCCATCCACATCAACCTGTCGCCCAAAGGCGAACAGACACTGAATATACCGAAACACTGTGCAACCATGGGAGGGAAATGTGTTTCGAGACAGTGGGCTTCAGCAGTTGGTTTTTGTGAATGAGCAGCGTATTCTGGACTGATCATGTTTCAAACGATGCGATTCCCTCAAAACTCACCACCAAGAAGGTGAGGAATCTTCTCCGCTCAGTCGCGGGGACGAGAACTACAGACGATGGAAACATGATGAGTCACCTGAACAATCATTGATTCAGCTGAAATTTGAACTAAACTCCGATTCTGCTGGGACTCAAACCCACAAACTTTGAATCATATTCTTAACAATGCAGTAGAAGTCCAACACGACTTTCATTGTGCCACAGAGGTGAGCAAGCCTACATTTTACTGCACCCAACGTTACGGTGTTTAAGTCTTTCATCAAACATCTATTTATCCTCGCCCCACTTTCCAGTCCCTGGTCCTTATCCGTACATGCTCGAGCTCCTCAAGTGTTCGGCTGAATACTCCTGAAGAGTTCTGAGGACTCTTAGATTTACCATACGTTCACACAGTGAGTTCCAGATAAACAACACTCTCAGGATGCATACGTTCTTCCTAAATCTTCTCTGAATATCCTCTCTCTAGCGTTTCATCTGTATCCCTGGTTATTAACCCTTCCCATTAGAATTTTATTCCTGTCGCACATATCTATTCCCTTTCTGTGCACGTTAATCAATTCCTCTCTTCGATTTCTCCGGTCTCAGATTAAGAGCCCCAATCGAGCTCATCTATCTTTGCAGTGACGAGAGTGTAGTGCTTTAAAAAAGCACAGCCGGTCAGGCAGCATCCGAGGAGCAGGAGAATCGATGTTTCGGGCATAAGCCATTCGTCAAGAATGAGACTTTTGTGTGGGGTTTGAGGGGGGAGGGGGAAATGGGGTTAGTGGTCAGGTAGCTGGGAAAGAGATAGGTGGATGAAGGTGAGGGAGAAGGTGGTAGTCAGAGGGGGATTGTTGGCCGGGTCCATAGAGCAGTGCGTAGTTGAAGGCTTTGGACTGGGATAATGTGGGGGGAGGTGAAATTAGGAAGCTGTTGAAATACACATTTATCCCGTGTAGTTGTAGGGTCCTAAGGTGGAATATGAGACGTTCGTCCTCCAGGCATCGGCTGGTAATGGAATGGCAGTGGCTTGTGCCTAAAGCATCGAATCTCCTGCTCCTCAGATGCTGTCTGACGTGCTGTGCTCTTCACTGTCGACTCTGAGCTCCAGCACCTGCAGCCGTCACTCTCGCTTATCTTCGCAGGGGGAATGGTCGAGCTCAGACACCACCTTGGTAAATCTACTCCGACCACCCTCCCGTGCAATCACACGTTTCCTGAAGCCTGGCGATCAGAACAGAACAAAATTATCCAAAGAAAAGCAGAAATATCTGAACAAAATCAGCTGGTCTAGTGGATCTGGGGAGAGATTTTCGAGCCAAACGATCCGTCTTTGGAACGAATGGTATGTGTAGGTGGGCAGGGTCTAAAATGATTGAACTCAATGTTGGGTACTGAAGATTGCACGGTCCCTCAGTAGGAAATGACGTGCTGCTCTTCCAACTCGCGCTGTGCTATGTGGGAGCTCTGCAGCACAGCAAATTGACATGGAGGCATGGGAACACAGTGGGATGTTGCAGTGACAGGAACCTGGAAGCTCAGGGTCTTAGTTTGCTTGCCGACAGAACGTAGGTGTACTCATGTTTATCACCCGCTTTGATTTTCTCTCCATAGTCTCGATGAGACCACATTCTGAGCAGGAAATGCAGTGATGGGCAGATAATTCAGTGGAACCTTACACAGTGAGGGGAGAAATCATAAACGAGGAGCATTACACCTTCTGGGATTTCGTGTAATGGTGCCAAATGGGGAAGTGCTGGGGGTCAAGGACGATTAGACGATCGTGTACAGAGAGCAATTGTCCTGCATAGTGTCGGTATTCCGTGGTGTGGGCCAGTGGGGAAAGGGCAGTAGAATGTATATCTTCCTGAGATACCTGCTGTAAGTAAACACCTCACTCCGGAGCAAAAGTATCAAATGATTTTCATTTCAACAACAGCACCAGGTACAGCTTGAGAAGTTACGTGTTTGCTCTGTCACTGTCACCCTGTCTCCCCGGAAGCAGTAGTACACCCCCACGCTGATTCAGACAGCACAGTTCTTCCTGTGACATGTCCCTTCGAGAATGTAAGGACAGGTATCAATAATCCGTACTTGGAACGGAGTGTCTGTATTGCTCAATAACAATTGCTTAACTATCCTAAATCCTTTTCAAATCACTTGACACACATCCTTGTATGTCTTGGCATCATAAATTTTCATTTGAATACTTCGGAATGTTATGTGGATTTCTGCCTCTCCGACCCTTGCATACACTGTGTTCCCCATTTCAACGACCCACTGTTTGAAAATGTTTTTCCACGCATTCACTCTAATCTTTCCGCCTCTGACCTTAAATCGATGGCCTCCCGTGATTGAAATCTCCATCAAAGCGAAACATATATTTCAGTCTATGCTATTCATAAACCTCAGTACTTTATATATCTTAATCATGCCCCTCTCAATCTCCTCTTCTCTAAGAAAAACAACTCCAGTTTGTCCAATCTCTCTTCTTCAGCCAGACAATATCCTGGCAAATCTCCTCTGCATAACTACACACAATAGTCTCGCTAGAGCCGAATGAACAAGTGAAATAAATGATGCGAAAGTCGACAGAAACTGGTGTTTTTTGAATAAAGTTTATTTTCCTCAATGCTTCTCTGTACCCTTTTCCTGAGCCTGATGTTTCAATAATCGCTGGTCCATGGCAGTAAAAGCTGCGCCATGTGGATTGAGCTCACAACTGCGGTATCGAAATGGATCAACTAGTTTGAACGTCCCGATGGTAAGACTTGGGCATGGTCATACAGCAACAGTGAACGCAGCAGCACAGGCCTAACGAGATCAATGTAAAAGTGATTGTAAGGGAAATGGGAGGGGGAACTTAAAGGAGGTATGTGTTTGCGGGAGGGAGGGAATTCTCCGAGAATGGTGAGTCTGGATCCTGTTTATGACTCGCAGAGATGTGTGAGAGAGAGGGGTTTGATGGAAAAAATATAATCTCAAAGAATGCTTTCATGTAAAATCAACTGATTCCTTTCTGTGTTTCTTCAGCATTAATCACAAGGAGTAAAATGCAGTGACTCGATTCGAACGATCTTTCTGCGGCCGCAATGCAGAATGTTTTAACATTCAAACCACCACTGAGTCATGCAAAGACCCGCGTTTAAAAACAGCAATCATTATAGTGACAGAGGATGCGTTAGGAAGAGAAGCAGATACACAGCAGGAATATTACGTGAGCGACTGCGGACATGTGGGAATTCAGAATTAGCTGAATCTTTAAATTCGATATCACCAGACGCTGTGGTGGTTCCATTGAATATTGCATGTTGAAGACTGAGTTTGATAGATTTCTAGAAAAAAAAGGTTCAGGGGATGGTGCGGGATATTGGTGCAATGTATACTTCAATAACAATGTGTTATTTACTATGTGTTCATAACAGTTTCTTCACCAACAGTTCAGGGGATGGTGCGGGATATTGGTGCAATGTATGTCTCAATAACAATGTGTTATTAACTATAGATTAGTAACAGTTTCTTCACCAACTTCCCCACACAAGGAAGTACCCATTGCTGCAGTCAGTCACATAACTCCAGTTCCTGGAACCAGAATCAGTCAAACTTTGTGGCACAGCCGTGAATACCAAACTGGAAGTGGCGGTGGAAAAAGTGAGGATTGCAGATGCTGGAGATCAGAGCTTAAAAATGTGTTGCTGGAAAAGCGCAGCAGGTCAGGTAGCATCCAAGGAGAAGGAGAATAGACGTTTCGGGCATGAGCCCTTCTTCAGGAATGAGGAGGGTGTGCCAAGCAGGCGAAGATAAAAGTGGTAGAGGCGATGGAAATGCGATAGGTGGAAGGAGGTTAAGGTGAGGGTGATAGGCCGGAGTGGGGGTGGGGCCGGAGAGGTCAGAAAGAATATTGCAGGTTAGCAAGGCGGTGCTGAGTTCGAGGGATTTGACTGAGACAAGGTGGAGGGAGGGGAAATGAGGAAGCTGGAGGAATCTGCATTCATCCCTTGTGGTTGGAGGTTTCCTAGGCGGAAGGTGAGGCGCTCTTCCTCCAGGCATCCTGTTGCCTTGGTCTGGCGATGGAGGAGGCCAAGGATCTGCATGTCCTTGGTGGAGTGGGAGGGGGAGTTAAAGTGTTCAGCGACGGGGCGGTTGGGTTGGTTGGTGCGGGTGTCCCAGAGGTGTTCTCTCAACCATTCTGCAAGTAGGCGGCCTGTCTCCCCAATGTAGAGGAGACCACATCGGGTGCAACGGATACAGTAAATGATGTGTGTGGAGGTGCAGGTGAATTTCTGATGGATATATAAGGATCCCTTGCGGCCTGAGGGAAATGAGAGGGAGGTGTGGGCGCATGTTCTGCATTTCTTGCAGTTGCAGGGGAAGGTGCCGGGAGTGGTGGTTGGGTTGGTGGGGAGTGTGCAGTTGATGAGGGAGTCGCGGAGGGTGTCGCAGAGGGAGTCGTCTTTTCGGAACGCTGATAGTGGTGGGGGGGGGGGGTAATATATCCTTGGTGGTGGGGTCCGTTTGGAGGTGGTGGAAATGACGAAGGATATTACGATGGATCTGGAGGTTGGTGGGGTGGCAGGTGAGGACCAGTGGGGTTCTGTCCTGGTGGCGATTGGAGAGGCGGGGTTCAAGGCCGGAGGAGTGGGAAGTGGAGGAGATGCGGTCGAGAGCACCGTCAATCACGTCTGAGGGGAAATTGCAGTCTTTGAAGAAGGAGGCCATCTGGGTTGTTCAGTATTGGAATTGGTCCTCCTGTGAGCTGGTGCGGCAAAGGCGAAGGAATTGGGAATATGGGATGGCGTTTTTACATGGGGCGGGGTGGGAGGAGGTGTAATCTAGGTAGCTGTGGGAGTCAGTCGGTTTATAGTAAACGTCCGTGTTGAGTCAGTCGTCAACTATCTCGTCAAGTCCACGCCCTCCAATGATCCACCCTTTCCTCTGAGCACCTTCCCCTGTCACTGCAGGAACTGCAAAATCTGCACCCACATCTACCCCCTCACCTCCGTCCAAGGCTCCAATGGAGGCTTCCACATCCATAAAATGTTCACCTGCACTTCCATACGTGTCAATTATTGTATCTGTTGCTCCCGATGTGGTCTCCTTTAAACTGGGGAGACTGGATGTCTTCTCGCAGAGCACTTCAGAAAATATCTCGAGGACACCCGCAAGATTCAACCCCAGTGCGCCTTGGCCAAACATTTCAACTCCCCCTCCCACTCTCCCGAGGACATGCAAGTCCTGGGCCTCCTCCACCGCCACTGCCTCACCACCCGATGCCTGGAGGAAGAAAGCCTCATCCTTCACCATGCGACCCTTCAACGCCATGGCATTAATTTGGACTTCACCAGTTTCCTCGTTTCCCCTCCGCTAACTTTCCCCAGTACCCAACTTCCAGCTCAACACCGTCCTCCTGACCTGTCCCACTTATGCATCCACATTCCCACCTAACCACTCCACCTTCTTCTCTGACATATCACGTTCACCCCCCACCTCCATCCACATACTGCGCTCTCAGCTACCTTCTCCAAAGTCCCACCCCCTTCCAGTTATCTCTCCATTCCATATGCTTCCAGTCTCATTCCTGATGAAGGGCTTTTGCCTTAAACGTCCATTTTTCCTGCTCCTCAGATGCTGCCGGACCTGTTGTGCTTCTCCAACACCACTCTAATCTTATGGGGAATCAGTTGATTGAAAGGGTTTTCGGATATTTTCTATTGTTGACCACAGGCTGTGGATGATAGCAGCTCTTTAACAACCATCAGTTTAGGGAACAGCTAAAGGACTGAGCACAAATCTGGTCACCACATATAATTGTAAGATAAAAGATGGAAGGCTGAAATATGCAATATTGCCCATCAAGACTGTTTCACCACACAGTGAGTTTATCACTGATTCCTTTCCAAGTCAGGGTGCTATGCGCCTTGGAGGGTAACTTGCAAATGGTGACGTTTCGTTGCATCTTCCAACATTGTCCTTATAGTCAGTACAGCTGTTGAGCTTTGAACGTTCTGTCAAAATGCCCAGAATACTTACTCCAGTGCATCTTGTAGTTGGTGCACTCTGCTGAATTGTGCCTTCGCGGTGAAGAGAATGAATATTGCAGGTATTGAAGAGGGAACTATCAAGTCACTGCATTGTCGTAAATGGTATCCAGTTCCTTAAGTGTTATTGAAGTTACACCCATCTGAGAAAATGGGGAGAGTCGCGTTCCACGTCTCATTTGTGCGTTGCAAACCATGTAGGATTCACGGTGGCACGATTTGAGTTTATAATCAAAAAATGACTACCAAAGGACATGTTTTTGTAGTCAAAGTGTTTATATAGCCAGTTCAAATCCTTGTTTCCCTAAATACCAGCTCTGTGGACGATTACATGGGGTAGTTTGTTTACAGTAAAGCCATTGAATGTCAGTGGGATATGATTAGATTCTCATTTGTCAGAGTTATCATTACTGTATTCCGTCCTTATGTGGACCGATCTGATTCCAGTCGCTGTCTGATTTCAAGTTCCATTTCACATCTGTGCTTGAAATTTCAATCGTTCCTTCACATAAATTTCTCTACTTGCCTCAATGATATGAAAGGACGCTGCAGGGGACAGCAGAGATTTGCGAAGATGTTGTCAACATTGGATAAACTGGACATTCGTGGAATGATTGGTTAGGCTGGGATTATTCTCCTTGAAACAAAGGAGGTGGAGGGGAGCTCTATTATCACATAATAACATTTATAAACGTTCAATATTCATGGGATCTTAACAGGGTAGTTACGGGAAGGTGGTTTGTCCTTTGGTATGAGGAGAGCACCAGAGGACATGAAGTCACAATTAGTTATTGCCAATTTAATTCAGAAATGAGGAGTAATTTCTTTGCTCAGGGTCCAGTGATTCTGTGGAACCCTTTCCAGAAACTTTTGTTTAGGCTGAGTTATTGTGTATTTTCAAAATGTTCCAGACAGATGTTTAACCAGAAAGACGATGAAGTTCTGTCGATGAAAGGCTGGAGAATGGAGTTGAGGATTATCAGATCAGCCATGCGTTCGTTGAGTGGTGGAGCAGACTCGATGGGCTGAATGGCAGACTTCCAATCGTACATCATTTGGTCGAACGTATTATTCTATTGATAAGTTTGGAATTCTGAGGGGATGGGATGAAGTGATAGAAAAGGCTTCTCAAACTTATCAGAAAGATCAGGAACAAGGCTGATAAACCCATGCACAAGAAATGTGCAGTGACCTGGAGACAACAAATGGCAATGGGCACACCGCAGATGGGTATGTGCAGAAGTTGTGATTGCTAAAGAAAATTGGTGAATCTAATGCTGTTGGCAACTTGGTAATCATGCTGGATGATGGATTGCAGTGTGATTCACACAGCAATAGCTTGTGAAAGAATGAAAGGTTTGTTTCATTGGAGAGGTTTTCTGCAGTTCCAGTTCCAATTGACTGTTTGAAATACTGATCAGACCTTTGGGTGGAGTGTTACATCAAAATACTCATTCACAATTGCTCTCGATCTCTCGTAATATATTTGTTTCTCTTTCATTCGATGTATAATCATATAAAGTCAAGTTGGAATGAAGGGACGAAACAAAAGTCGCACTCCTTTTCATTATCCCAATTCAACTTACAACAGAATCTAATTGGTTTGTTTCGACTTTGATGTGGTATCAAATTATCGCAAATCTCCGGTGCAATGAAGTGCAAGAGCAAGATTCTCCATCTAATGTCTCCTAAAGAAGCGAGTCACAAAGGAAAACCACAGCTGCGTTTAATAAAAGTAACAACCAGAGTAGGATTTGAACCCACGTGTGAACAATGAATTACTAACCCGTCGCCATAACCTCGGGGCCATTTCCTCGCAGAACAAAGGAGCTCAATGTGACCCTGTTAAGATTACATACGGTGCTAATAGGGGATGAGAAATTCCTTGAGCGGAATCGAATCCACACCATTATGTTTCTGCTTCCAGCGGAATGATAATATCAGCAAAAACCAAGGAATTGACACCATCCTTGGAAGGAGTAGCTGTCCTTGATTCATTCCGAGTCGGAACTGTCTCAGAATGAACCAGCGAACAAGAAATTCCCATCACATTCACACGCATATTTACTCTTGACTCATAATTTCTACAGACAGTTTCTCCCTCACGTGAGGATGTATATATGGAGAGAGAAGTGAAGGTGATGGTTTAGCTCGATGGCTTTTCTCATATGGCTGAACCTGAACTGGGTCAAATTCCCGGAAATGCAGTTTTGTTCGCTTCATTTTATTAATTTTGCTGTAACTTCACTCTGCTCATTGCAATGATCGGAAGTGAATTGGATTTGTATCATTGGAATGTTTAATATTGTATTCAATTTTTGATCCGAATTTATTTCAGCTTAAAGAAAATACTGATGAGGAAAACTGAAAGTTTAACTACAAAGAAAAAGCCAGTTTTGATGCTCAGTTACTTTGGCAGATTTCAGTGGGTATCTAATGAACCCAACATCATGGCGATTGTCCTCCCATCTTTAAGGCATGGGATTAAAGCAGAAAATCGCCCTCCAAGCGACGTGTCACTTCCTATTCATTATGGAATATCTTTCCTTGACAAACTATAAAATCTGCTCAGTTCCATTTATAATGTTTAATGTGGAATATTAATGCAAATCTTTCAAAATTCTGCATTTTTTGCTGACTCTTATTCGGCTGCATACGTTTCTGATATTTCTTTACATTTCAATTCATCCAAATTAGACATTGTTTCCTCGCACCTTCCATCCCCCACACCCCACATTTAGACTTTTACCCAGCCACGGGCTGTCTCTCTCTTTCCTGGTGAAACTCACTGCTTGTGTGTCTCTAAATGTGCCTTCCCAAATATTTTGGAAACGGATTCTCTGAGTGACAGAAATTCTGCTCCCATCATTTCTTTGTCCTACATCAGTGGTTTTGAATACCTGACGTTCAGAAATTTAGTAACTTGAAAGAGTGAATTTACCATCTATTTCCTCCCTCCAAACCTCACATACTCTGGAAAACTTCCATTCGGTTTTCCTTGGTTCAGTTCTAAATTTTCCAACACACAAATAAATAAAATCCCATCCCCACTCAACGCCGTCAGCATCGTCGATAATGTCTTAGCAGCCCAGTAAACGCTGGCGGTGTCCTCTCTGATAGAATCACAGATTCCCTACAAGGCAGAAAGTACAATTCACCCAATCGAGTCTGTAGGGTCACTCTGAAGAGCATCACAACCAGACCTATCCCCAAACTCTATCCCATATATTTCACCTGAAGAAAGAACAGCCCTCTGGCTTGTGATTTCAAATAAACCTACTGGAATAAAACATTGCATCGTGTGACTGCTAACATTATCCCCGCATTACCCATGGCTAATTCAGGAGAAAGTGAGGAATGCAGATGCCAGCGATCAGAGCTGGAAAAGCGCAGCAGGTCAGGCAGCATCCAGGGAACAGGAGAATCGACGTTTCGGGCATAAGCCCTTCTTCAGGAATGAGGAAAGTTTGTCCAGCAGGCTAAGATAAAAGGTAGGGAGGAGGGACTTGGGGGAGGGGCGTCGGAAATGTGATAGGTGGAAAGAGGTCAAGGTGAGGGTGATAGGTCAGACTGGGGTGGGGGCGGAGAGGTCAGGAAGAAGATTGCAGGTTAGGAAGGCGGTGCTGAATTCGATGGATCTGAATGAGACAAGGTCGGGGGAGGGGAAATGAGGAAACTGGTGAAATCCGAGTTCATCCCTTGTGGTTGGAGGGTTCCTAGGCGGAAGATGAGCCGCTCTTCCTCCAACCGTCGTGTTGTTGTGGTCTGGCGATGGAGGAATCCAAAGACCTGCATATCCTTGGTGGAGTGGGAAGGGGAGTTGAAGTGTTGAGCCACAGGGTGATTGGGTTGGTTGGTCCGGGTGTCCCAGAGGTGTTCTCTGAAACGCTCTGCAAGTAGCCGGCATGTCTCCCCAATATAGAGGAGGCCACATCGGGTGCAGAGGATGCAATAGATGATGTGTGTGGAGGTGCAGGTGAATCTGTGGCGGATATGGAAGTTTCCTTTAGGGCCTTGGAGAGAGGTGAGGCGGGAGGTGTGGGCGCAAGTCGTGCACCTCCTGCGGTTGCAGGGGAAGGTGCCGGGAGTGGAGGTTGGGTTGGTGGGGGGTGTGGACCTGACGAGGGAGTCACGGAGGGAGTGGTCTTCATGGAATGCTGATAGGGGAGGGGAGGGAAATATATCCTTGGTGGTGGGGTCCGTTTGGAGGTGGCGGAAATGACGGCGGATGATGCGCTGTACGTGGAGATTGGTGGGGTGGTAGGTGAGGACCAGTGGGGTTCTGTCGTGGTGGCGGTTGGAGGGGCGGGGCTCAAGGGCGGAGGAGCGGGAAGTGGAGGAGATGCGGTGGAGGGCACCGTCGACCACGTCGGGGGGGAAATTGCGGTCCTTGAAGAAGGAGGCCATCTGTGTTGTACGTATTTTGAACTGGTCCTCCTGGGAGCAGATGCGGCGGCGACGAAGGAATTGGGAGAATGGGATGGCGTTTTTACAGGGGGCAGGATGGGAGGTGGTGTAGTCCAGGTAGCTGTGGGAGTCGGTTGGTTTGTAGTAGATGTCCGTGTTGATTCGGTTGCCTGAGATAGAAACAGAAAGGTCTAGGAACGGGAGGGAGGAGTCCGAGACTGTCCAGGTGAATTTGAGGTCGGGGTGGAAGGTGTTAGTGTAGTGGATGAACTGTTCAACCTCCTCGTGGGAGCACGAGGTAGCGCCGATACAGTCATCTATGTAGAGAAGGAAAAGATGGGGGGTGGGGCCAGTGTAGTTGCGGAAGATGGATTGTTCCACATACCCTACGAAGAGGCAGGCATAGCTGGGGCCCATGCGGGTGCCCATGGCTACTCCTTTTGTTTGGAGAAAGTGGGAGGATTGGAAAGAAAAGTTGTTCAGGGTGAGGACCAGTTCGGTCAGTCGAAGGAGGGTGTCGGTGGAAGGGTACTGGGTGGTACGGCGGGAAAGGAAGAAGCGGAGTGCTTTGAGTCCTTCGCGATGGGGGATGGAGGTGTACAGGGACTGGATGTCCATGGTGAAGATGAGGCGTTGGGGACCGGGGAAGCGGAAATCCTGGAGGAGGTGGAGGGCGTGGGTGGTGTCACGAACGTAGGTGGGGTGTTCTTGGACTAATGGGGACAGGACCGTGTCGAGGTATGCCGAGATGAGTTCGGTTGGGCAGGAGCAGGCTGAGACGATGGGTCGTCCGGGGCAGTCAGGTTTGTGGATTTTGGGCAGGAGGTAGAAACGGGCGGTGCGGGGTTGTGGGACTATGAGGTTGGAGGTGGTGGATGGGAGGTCCCCTGAGGTGATGAGGTTATGGACGGTCTGGGAGATGATGGTTTGGTGGTGGGGGGTGGGGTCATGGTCAAGGGGACGGTAGGAGGAGGTATCTGCGAGCTGGCGTTTGGCCTCAGCGGTGTAAAGGTCAGTGCGCCAAACTACTACTGCGCCTCCCTTGTCAGCTGGTTTGATGGTGAGGTTGGGGTTGGAACGGAGGGAGTGGAGGGCTGCGCGTTCCGAGGGTGAGAGGTTGGAGTGGGTGGGAGGGGTGTGGGAGTTCAGGTGGCAGTTAATATCGCGGCGGCAGTTTGCTATGAAGAGGTCGAGGGCAGGTAGGAGGCCAGTACGGGGTGTCCAGGTGGACGGGGTGTGTTGGAGGCGGGAGAAGGGGTCGTCAGAGGGTGGGCGAGAGTCTTGATTGAAGAAGAAGGCACGGAGGCGAAGGCGGCGGAAGAATTGTTCGATGTCACTCCGTGTTTTGAATTCATTGACCCGAGAACGTGTGGGAACGAAGGTGAGACCTCTGCTGAGGACTGATCCCCGCCTTGTTCCCCCCCCGCCTTGTTCCCCACCCCCCGCCTTGTTCCCCCCCCGCCTTGTTCCCCCCCGCCTTGTTCCCCCCCGCCTTGTTCCCCCCCCGCCTTGTTCCCCCCCGCCTTGTTCCCCCCCCGCCTTGTTCCCCCCCCCGCCTTGTTCCCCCCCCGCATTGTTCCCCCCCCCGCCTTGTTCCCCCCCCGCCTTGTTCCCCCCCGCCTTGTTCCCCCCCCGCCTTATTCCCACCCACGCAGACTTGATCCCCCCCCCCCCAGGCTACACAGAGAAATAAAAAAAACAATCAATTTGAAATAAAATACAACAATGGCACCAAAGCACAGCACGATCCCACAGCTCTCTCTGCCTTCCCCAATCTCCCACGTGACCCTGGGTCAGTGTCATTATTGCAGAATGAATGAATGAATTGCTGACCATCCAGGTGACATTGAACTACACAGACATCACCGCAGGGCAGTTGACCAGAGGCTCTAAACATTAATAAACACGTACGCACAGCGAGATCCCACAAGCAGCAATCTAACCCTGCACACATCGTGGGTGATGCTGGTCAAGGGTTGATGTATTTGTGTCAGATCCCAAGGCCCCAGTTACCTTAGCCCCAGGCTTCAAACCTGTTCCAAAACGACAAGGCCCCAATCCGACAGGACCCGGTTAACCAGAGGTCCCGGTAAAAGCCAGCCCCCCTCCCCAGAGAGAGGAGATTAAACCTCGGGGTCATACACAGACAAAACTCACCTGGGCCCAACAAGCTGCAGCCTGTCATACAGGCCTCAGGACTGCGTTCCCCCCTCTGGAGGAAGCCCCACGCATTCTCCCCACCCACCCCCACACACATTGCTCTCTCTTTCCCCCCCCCACGCCTTCTTCCCCACCCATGCCTTTCCCCACCCCCGCCTTGTCTCCCCCCTCCTGCCTTGTCCCCCCCAAACCAATCTCCTGCTCACCCCCAGGGTTACGGAGGGTTGGGGAAACACACTGAGAAATAAAAACAAATCAATTTGAAATAAAATACAACAATGGCACCAAAAGCACAGCACGATCCCACAGCTCTCTCTGCCTTCCCCAATCTCCCACGTGACCCTGGGTCAGTGTCATTATTGCAGAATGAATGAATGAATTGCTGACAATCCCAGTGACATTGAACTACACAGACATCACCGCAGAGCAGTTGACCAGAGGCTTGAAACATTAATAAACACGTACGCACAGTGAGATCCCACAAGCAGCAATCTAACCCCGCACACATCGTGGGTGATGCTGGTCAAGGGTTGACTTATTTGTGTCAAATCCCAAGGCCCCAGTTACCTTAGCCCCAGGCTTCAAACCTGTTCAAAAATGACAAGGCCCCAACCCGACAGGACCCGGTTAACCAGTGGTCCCGGTAAAAGCCAGCCCCCCTCCCCAGAGAGAGGAGATTAAACCTCGGGGTCATACACAGACAAAACTCACCTGGGCCCCACAGGATGCAGCCTGTCATACAGGCCTCAGGACTGCGTTCCCCCTCTGGAGGAAGCCCCACGCATTTCTTCTCCCCCCCCCCACGCATTGCTCCCCCCCCACCAATCCTTCTCCCCGCCACCCACGCCTTTCCCCCCCACGCCTCTCCTACCCCCCCTGCCTTTCCTTCCCCGCCACCCCAGCTCCAGGATCCAATCTGCTGCTCGCCCCCAGGGTTACGGGGGGGTGGGTGGGGAAACACACTGAGAAATAAAAACCAATCAATTTGAAATAAAATACAACAGTGGCACCAAAGCACAGCAAGATCCCACAGCTCTCTCTGCCTTCCCCAATCATACAGGCCTCAGGACTGCGTTCCCCCCTCTGGAGGAAGCTCTTGTCTGAAAGTTTCCTGCTCCCAAACACACACTGTTCAAATCCTCAGCTGGCCAGGAAGATCCCTTTGGGAGGCATTTGTGGGAAGGCTGAGCAGGAAAATCTTTCACAGGGAGATAGCACAGTAAGATCCCAGCTTTTCCCCTCGACTTCCCCCCCCAATCCAACAGGACCCTCCCTCAAACGCCCCCCCAAAACACACATGCCCCTCCTCCCCTCCCTCTATGTCTATATATATCGATATATAACATTAAACATCACACAACACTAGCTTTTGGAGAATCCGGTTACACTATGACCTGGTGTTGTCCCAGTCCAACACCGGCATCTCCATCATCGAAATATAAAGATCACCATTGAGCTTTTAACCAGATGCTCGCTTGAAACACACACAGCAAGATCCCACGAGCAGCCGGGTAACCGCAGACAGATGGTGTGTGTCCCTGATGCTGGTTAAGGGTTTGATGCTGTCTCCTGGACAAGAGGGTGCAATCCTCCTGTTGTACAAATTCCAAACATTTCCCCCTTCCTTCTCTGTGCCCTGCGCACTCTGATCCCCGTCTTGTGCTCTCTCCATCTGAGATCTCTCTCTCTCTCTGTTCCCCCCTCTCTCTGTTCCCCCTCTTACTCTCTCCATCTCTGAGATGTCTCTGTTCCTCCCCTCTCTCCCTCTATCTCAGAAATCTCTTCCTCTGTGTTCCCCCCCCCCCCCCCCCCTCACTGTCTCCATCTCGAAGATCTTTCTGTCTCTCAGATGTCTCACATTTTAGCCCCCTGGCCTATGCACATGACTCTGACATTAGAATGGGGCTTTGGAGAGTTAAGGTATTCATTCCCTCCTCCGGGAGTCCTTCCTCCCAGACCCTGGGGGTGTAACCAGTTTGTGTCACAATCCCAAGGCCCCGAGTCCTTTAACCCCAGGCCTCAAATCCATTTTAAACCAACGAACCTTCCACTGGGATAGTCAGTGCTCTCTTTCACTTCTCTCTCTCTGTCTGTCTGTCTGTCTGACCCCCTTCACACCCCCATTCTCCGTCCACCCCTCCCTCAGTCCCTGAAGCTGGAGTGAGAGAGGGAGGCAGTGACACCTGTGGGATTAGTCTGTGCAGCAGCTCCCCCTCCACATCTTTCCCCGCCCCCCTTTTGTCTCCCCCAGTCCAGACCAGAACACACCGCCTTGTGGTAAAATTCCTAGAGACAGCCTGAACCCCACCATTCTTGTCCCCGTGTGTGTGTGTAAATGAACGACAAGGAGACAGGACAATTTCTGATTATTCTGTGTGTGATGATTCCTCGCGGCAGAAGTGATTTAATTCTCTCTGTCTCTGTGTCGTCCCGAGCTTCAGCTCCTGGATCCAATCCCCTGCTCACCCCCAGGGTTAGGGGGAGCGGTGGGGGGGGGGGGGGGGGGGTGGGGGGGGGAACACAGTGAGAAATAAAAAAACAATCAATTTGAAATAAAATACAACAGTGGTACCAAAAGCACAGCACGATCCCACAGCTCTCTCTGCCTTCCCCAATCTCCCACGTGGCCCTGGGTCAGTGTCATTATTGCAGAAGCTTGAAACATTAATACACACGTACGCACAGCGAGATCCCACAAGCAGCAATCTAACCCCGCACACATCGTGGGTGATGCTGGTCAAGGGTTGACTTATTTGTGTCAAATCCCAAGGCCCCAGTTACCTTAGCCCCAGGCTTCAAACCTGTTCCAAAACGACAAGGCCCCAATCCGACAGGACCCGGTTAACCAGAGGTCCCGGTAAAAGTCAGCCCCCCTGCCCAGAGAGAGGAGATTAAACCTCGGGGTCATACACAGACAAAACTCACCTGGGCCCCACAGGCTGCAGCCTGTCATACAGGCCTCAGGACTGTGTTCCCCCTTCTGGAGGAAGCTCTTGTCTGAAGCGGGGGGGGGGCGGGGAAGGAAAGGCGTGAGTGGTGGGGGGGAGAAGGCGTGTTGGGGGGGGATGGTGTGGGGGGGGAAGAAATGCGTGGGGCTTCCTCCAGAGGGGGACCCACTCTCTGTCCCCCTCTCATTGCCCCGCTTTCTGCCCCCTCTCCCTGTGCACCCATTTCTCTGTCACCGCCTTTCTCTGTCCCCAATCTCTCTGTCAGCCCACTCTCTGTGCCCTTTCTCTCTGTCCTGTCCCCTCTGCCCCCCTCTCTCTGTCCCTCCCTCTGCAACGATCTTCCCTCTGTTCCCCACTCTGTACCCCCCTCTCCCACCACTTCTCTCTGTCCCCCCACTATGTCCCCCACTCTCTGTCCCCAGACTCTCTGACCCCCTTCTATCTCCCTGCACTTTCTATGTCCCTGCACTCTCTGTCCCCTCTCTCTGTCCCCCTCGCTTTATCCCCCGCTCTCTACCCCCTCTCTCTGTCCCCGTCTCTCTGTCCCCCATCTCTCTGTCCTCCCTCTCTCTGTCCCCCACTCTCTCCCCGCGCTCTCCCCCTCCCCTCCCTCACTCTCCCACTCTCTCTCTTCCCCCACTCTCTGTCCTCCCTCTCTCTGTCCCCCACTCTCTGTCCCCCACTCTCTGTCCCCCACTCTCTGTCCCCATTTTCTGTACCCCTCCATCTGCCCCCTCTTTCCGTCACCCTCTCTGTCCTCCCTCTCTCTGTCCCCTACTCTCTGACCCCCTCTCTGTCCCCGTCTCTCTGCCCCCCCTCTCTCTGTCTCCCTCTTTATCTACCACTCTCTCTGTCCCCGCCTCCCTCTCTGTTCATTCTCTCTCTCCCTCCACTCTCTCTATCCCATCTCTCGCTCTCTCTGCCCCCACTCTCTGTCCCCGTCTCTCTATTCCCCTCTCTGTGTCCCTCACTCTCTCTGTCCCCCTCTCTCTGTCCGCGCCGTCTGCCCCCCTTCTCACTGTCTTCCCTCTCTCTTTTCGCCCCTCTCTTTGTCCCCCCTCTCTGTCACCTCTCTGGCACCCCTCGCTCTGTCTCCCTCTCTCTACCCCCTCTATCTCTGCCCCCCGTCCCCCTCTCTCTGTCCCCCTCTCTCTGTACCCCCCTCTCTCTCCCCCCCTCTCTTTACACCCCATCTCTGCCCCCTCTCTCTGTCCCCCATTACTATGTCCCCCTCTCTCTATCCCCCACTCTCTATCCCCCATTACTATGTCCCCCTCTCTCTGCCCTCCGACCCCCCTTTATGTCCCTCTCTGTCGCCCCTCTATCTCTCCCTCTCTCTCTTTCCCCCTCTCTATCCCCTACTCTGTCCACTCTCTCTGTCCCCTCTCTCTCTCTCCACCTCTCTCTGTGCCCCCACTCTCTGACCCCTTCTATCTCCCCGTGCTCTCTAACCCCTCTCTCTGTTCCCCTCTCTTTGTTAACCTCTCTTTGCCCCCTTCTCTCTGCCCCCCTGTCTTTGTCCCCATTTCTCTGCCCCCGTCCCCCTCTCTCTGTCCCCCTGTCTTTGTACGGCCTCTCTCTGTCCCCCTCTCTCTGTCCCCTCGCTTTCTGTCCCCCTCTCTCTCTCTGTCCCCTCTCACTCTCTGTCCCCCTCTCTCGCTGTCCCCCCTCTCACTCTCTCTGCACCCCATCCTCTCTCTCTCTCTCTGTCCCCTCTCACTCTCTGTCCCCCTCTCTCGCTGTCCCCCCTCTCACTCTCTCTGCACCCCATCCTCCCTCTCTCTGTCCCCCCTCTCTCTGTCCTCCCGTCTCTCTGTCCCCCCTCTCTCTGCCCCCCCTCTCTGTCCCCCCTCTCTCTGTCCTCCCTCTCTCTGTCCCCCGCTCTCTGTTTCCCTTTCTCTGTATCCCTCTCTCTGCCCCCGCTTTCCGTCCCCCTCTCTCTGTTCCCATCTCTCTGTACCCGTCTTTGTTCCCTCTCTCTGTCTCCCTCTCTACCTCCCCCATCTCAGTCCCCCTCCCTCTCTGTCCGTTCTCTCTCTCACCCCCCACTCTCTCTATCTCCTCTCTCGCTATCTCTGCCCCCGCTCTCTGTCCCCGTCTCTCTGTCCCCGTCTCTCTGTTCCCCTCTCTCTGTCCCCCTCTCTCTATCCTCCCTCTCTCTCTCCTCCCTAACTCTGTCCCCCCGCTCTCTGTCCCCCTTTCTCTCTGTCTTCCCTCTCTCTTTCCCCCTCTCTTTGCCTCTTTCTGTTCCCTCTCTCTGTACCCCCTCTGACACCCCGCGCAATGTCCCCCGCTCTCTACCCCCTCTATCTCTGTATCCCCTCTCACTGTCCCCCCTCTCTGTCCCCTCTCTGTCTGTCCCCTCTCTGTCTGTTCCTCCTCTCTCTGTCCCCATCTCTCTGTACCCCTTTCTCTGTACCTATCTCTCTGTACCCCTCCCTCTGTCTTCCCTCTCTTTGACCCCCTCTCTGTGTCCCATCTGTCTGTTCCCCTTTCTCTGTACCCCTCTCTCTGCCCCCTCTTTCCGTCCCCCTCTCTCTGTCCGTTCTCTCTCTCCCCCCCACTCTCTCTATCCCATCTTTCGCTCTTTCTGCCCCCCCAATCTGTCCCCGTCTCTCTATTCCCTTCTCTCTGTCCCTCACTCTCTCTCTGTCCTCCCTCTCTCTGTCCCCCCTCTCTCTGTACCCCCTCTCTCTGTCCCTCACTCTCTCTGTCCCTCTCTCTCTGTCCGCGCCCTCTGCCCTCCTTCTCTCTGTCTTCCCTCTCTCTTTTTGCCCCTCTCTTTTCCTCCCTCTGTTCCCCCCTCTCTGTCACCTCTCTGGCAGCCCTCGCTCTGTCCCCCTCTCTCTACCCCCTCTCTCTCTCCCCCTCCTCTCTTTACACCCCACCTCTGCCTCCTCTCTCTGTCTCCACTCTGTCGCCCCTTTCTCTGTACCCCATCACTATGTTCCCCCTCTCTCTGCCATCCGAGACCCCCCTTTCTGTCCCTCTCTGTTGCCCCCTCTCTTTCTCCCCCTCCCTCGTTCCCCCCTTTTGTCTCCTACTCTGTCCACTCTCTCTGTCCTCTCTCTCTCTCTCTCTCCACCTCACTCTGTGCCCCCAATCTCTGACCCCTTCTATCTCCCCGCGCTTTCTATCCCCACTCTCTATCCCTACTCTCTGTCCCCTCTCTCTGTTCCCGTCTCTTTGTTAACCTGTCTTTGCCCCCCTGTCTCTGCCCCCCTGTCTCTGTCCCCACTTCTCTGCCCCCGTCCCCCTCTCTCTGTCCCCCCTTTGTCTGTCTCCCTCTCTCTGTCCCCCTCTCTGAACCTCATCTCTCTGTCCCCCACTCTCTGTCCCTGCTCTGCTGGGCCCCATCTCCCTGTCCACCCTCTTTGTTCCCCACTCTCTCTGCCCCCCCTCTGGCCCCAGTCTCTGTATCCCTCTCTCTATCCCCCATCTCTCTCTGCCCCACTCTCTCTGTTCCCCTCTCTCTGCCCCTCGTCGCCCCTCTCTTTGTCCCGCATCTCTCTGTATCCCTCTCCCTCTGTCCCCCTCGCTCTGTTCCCCTTTCTCTGTCCCCCTCTCTCTGTCTCCATCTCTATCTCCCCCTCTCTCTGTCCCCCTCCCTCTCTGTCACCCTCCTCTCTCTGTCCCCCTCCCTCACTGTCACCCCCCTCTCTCTCTGTCCGTGACCTCTGCCCCCCTTCTCTCTGTCCCCCTCTCTCTTTCCCCTCTCTTTCCCTCTCTCTGTCCCCCCTCTGACATCCCTCGCGCTGTCCCCCTCTCCCTACCCACTCTATCTCTGTATCCGCTCTCACTGACCCGCCTCTCGGTCCGCCTCTCTCTGTCCCCTCTCTGTCTGTCCCCCCTCTCTCTGCCCCCCCCCTCTCTGTCCCCTCTCTGTCTGTCCCCCCTCTCTCTGTCCCCCCTCTCTCTGTCCCCCCTCTCTCTGTCTGTCCTCCCTCTCTCTGTACCCCTTTCTCTGTACCCCTCTTTCTGCTCCCCTTTCTCTGTACCTATCTCTCTGTACCCCTCTCTCTGTCCCCCACCTCTCTGTCCTCCCTCTCTCTGACCACTCTCTCTGTCCCCATCTGTCTGTTCCCCTTTCTCTGTACCCCTCTCTCTGCCCCCTCTTTCCATCCCCCTCTCTCTGTCCGTTCTCTCTCTCCCCCCACTCTCTCTATCCCATCTCTCGCTCTATCTGCCCCCACTCTGTCCCCGTCTCTCTATTCCCCTCTCTCTGTCCCCCTCTCTCTGTCCTCCCTCTCTTTGTCCCCCATCTCTCTGTCCCTCACTCTCTCTGACCCCCTCTCTCTGTCCGCACCATCTGCCCCCCTTCTCACTGTCTTCCCTCTCTCTTTTCGCCCCTCTCTTTGTCCCCCCTCTCTGTCACCTCTCTGGCACCCCTCGCTCTGTCTCCCTCTCTCTACCCCCTCTATCTCTGCCCCCCGTCCCCCTCTCTCTGTCCCCCTCTCTCTGTACCCCCCTCTCTCTCCCCCCTCTCTTTACACCCCATCTCTGCCCCCTCTCTCTGTCCCCCATTACTATGTCCCCCTCTCTCTATCCCCCACTCTCTATCCCCCATTACTATGTCCCCCTCTCTCTGCCCTCCGACCCCCCTTTATGTCCCTCTCTGTCGCCCCCTCTATCTCTCCCTCTCTCTCTTTCCCCCTCTCTATCCCCTACTCTGTCCACTCTCTCTGTCCCCTCTCTCTCTCTCCACCTCTCTCTGTGCCCCCACTCTCTGACCCCTTCTATCTCCCCGTGCTCTCTAACCCCTCTCTCTGTTCCCCTCTCTTTGTTAACATCTCTTTGCCCCCTTCTCTCTGCCCCCCTGTCTTTGTCCCCATTTCTCTGCCCCCATCCCCCTCTCTCTGTCCCCCTGTCTTTGTACGGCCTCTCTCTGTCCCCCTCTCTCTGTCCCCTCGCTTTCTGTCCCCCTCTCTCTCTCTGTCCCCTCTCACTCTCTGTCCCCCTCTCTCGCTGTCCCCCCTCTCACTCTCTCTGCACCCCATCCTCTCTCTCTCTCTGTCCCCTCTCACTCTCTGTCCCCCTCTCTCGCTGTCCCCCCTCTCACTCTCTCTGCACCCCATCCTCCCTCTCTCTGTCCCCCCTCTCTCTGCCCCCCCCTCTCTCTGTCCCCTCTCTGTCTGTCCCCCCTCTCTCTGCCCCCCCCTCTCTCTGTCCCCTCTCTGTCTGTCCCCCCTCTCTCTGTCCCCCCTCTCTCTGTCCCCCCTCTCTCTGTCTGTCCTCCCTCTCTCTGTCCCCATCTCTCTGTACCCCTTTCTCTGTACCCCTCTTTCTGCTCCCCTTTCTCTGTACCTATCTCTCTGTACCCCTCTCTCTGTCCCCCACCTCTCTGTCCTCCCTCTCTCTGACCACTCTCTCTGTCCCCATCTGTCTGTTCCCCTTTCTCTGTACCCCTCTCTCTGCCCCCTCTTTCCATCCCCCTCTCTCTGTCCGTTCTCTCTCTCCCCCCACTCTCTCTATCCCATCTCTCGCTCTATCTGCCCCCACTCTGTCCCCGTCTCTCTATTCCCCTCTCTCTGTCCCCCTCTCTCTGTCCTCCCTCTCTTTGTCCCCCATCTCTCTGTCCCTCACTCTCTCTGACCCCCTCTCTCTGTCCGCACCATCTGCCCCCCTTCTCACTGTCTTCCCTCTCTCTTTTCGCCCCTCTCTTTGTCCCCCCTCTCTGTCACCTCTCTGGCACCCCTCGCTCTGTCTCCCTCTCTCTACCCCCTCTATCTCTGCCCCCCGTCCCCCTCTCTCTGTCCCCCTCTCTCTGTACCCCCCCTCTCTCTCCCCCCTCTCTTTACACCCCATCTCTGCCCCCTCTCTCTGTCCCCCATTACTATGTCCCCCTCTCTCTATCCCCCACTCTCTATCCCCCATTACTATGTCCCCCTCTCTCTGCCCTCCGACCCCCCTTTATGTCCCTCTCTGTCGCCCCCTCTATCTCTCCCTCTCTCTCGTTCCCCCTCTCTATCCCCTACTCTGTCCACTCTCTCTGTCCCCTCTCTCTCTCTCCACCTCTCTCTGTGCCCCCACTCTCTGACCCCTTCTATCTCCCCGTGCTCTCTAACCCCTCTCTCTGTTCCCCTCTCTTTGTTAACATCTCTTTGCCCCCTTCTCTCTGCCCCCCTGTCTTTGTCCCCATTTCTCTGCCCCCATCCCCCTCTCTCTGTCCCCCTGTCTTTGTACGGCCTCTCTCTGTCCCCCTCTCTCTGTCCCCTCGCTTTCTGTCCCCCTCTCTCTCTCTGTCCCCTCTCACTCTCTGTCCCCCTCTCTCGCTGTCCCCCCTCTCACTCTCTCTGCACCCCATCCTCTCTCTCTCTCTGTCTCCTCTCACTCTCTGTCCCCCTCTCTCGCTGTCCCCCCTCTCACTCTCTCTGCACCCCATCCTCCCTCTCTCTGTCCCCCCTCTCTCTGTCCTCCCGTCTCTCTGTCCCCCCTCTCTCTGCCCCCCCTCTCTGTCCCCCCTCTCTCTGTCCTCCCTCTCTCTGTCCCCCGCTCTCTGTTCCCTTTTCTCTGTATCCCTCTCTCTGCCCCCGCTTTCCGTCCCCCTCTCTCTGTTCCCATCTCTCTGTACCCGTCTCTGTTCCCTCTCTCTGTCTCCCTCTCTACCTCCCCCATCTCAGTCCCCCTCCCTCTCTGTCCGTTCTCTCTCTCACCCCCCACTCTCTCTATCTCCTCTCTCGCTATCTCTGCCCCCACTCTCTGTCCCCGTCTCTCTGTCCCCGTCTCTCTGTCCCCCTCTCTCTGTCCCCCTCTCTCTATCCTCCCTCTCTCTGTCCTCCCTAACTCTGTCCCCCCGCTCTCTGTCCCCCTTTCTCTCTGTCTTCCCTCTCTCTTTCCCCCTCTCTTTGCCTCTTTCTGTTCCCTCTCTCTGTCCCCCCTCTGACACCCCTCGCAATGTCCCCCGCTCTCTACCCCCTCTATCTCTGTATCCCCTCTCACTGTTCCCCCTCTCTGTCCCCCTTCTCTCTGTCCCCTCTCTGTCTGTCCCCTCTCTGTCTGTTCCCCCTCTCTCTGTCCCCATCTCTCTGTACCCCTTTCTCTGTACCTATCTCTCTGTACCCCTCTCTCTGTCTTCCCTCTCTTTGACCCCCTCTCTGTGTCCCATCTGTCTGTTCCCCTCTCTCTGCCCCCTCTTTCCGTCCCCCTCTCTCTGTCCGTTCTCTCTCTCCCCCCACTCTCTCTATCCCATCTTTCGCTCTTTCTGCCCCCCCAAACTGTCCCCGTCTCTCTATTCCCTTCTCTCTGTCCCTCACTCTCCCTCTGTCCTCCCTCTCTCTGTCCCCCCTCTCTCTGTACCCCCTCTCTCTGTCCCTCACTCTCTCTGTCCCTCTCTCTCTGTCCGCGCCCTCTGCCCTCCTTCTCTCTGTCTTCCCTCTCTCTTTTTGCCCCTCTCTTTTCCTCCCTCTGTTCCCCCCTCTCTGTCACCTCTCTGGCAGCCCTCGCTCTGTCCCCCTCTCTCTACCCCCTCTCTCTCTCCCCCTCCTCTCTTTACACCCCACCTCTGCCTCCTCTCTCTGTCTCCACTCTGTCACCCCTTTCTCTGTACCCCATCACTATGTTCCCCCTCTCTCTGCCATCCGAGACCCCCCTTTCTGTCCCTCTCTGTTGCCCCCTCTCTCTCTCCCACTCCCTCGTTCCCCCCTTTTGTCCCCTACTCTGTCCACTCTCTCTGTCCTCTCTCTCTCTCTCTCCACCTCACTCTGTGCCCCCACTCTCTGACCCCTTCTATCTCCCCGCGCTCTCTATCCCCACTCTCTATCCCTACTCTCTGTCCCCTCTCTCTGTTCCCGTCACTTTGTTAACCTCTCTTTGCCCCCCTGTCTCTGCCCCCCTGTCTCTGTCCCCACTTCTCTGCCCCCGTCCCCCTCTCTCTGTCCCCCTCTCTGAACCTCATCTCTCTGTCCCCCACTCTCTGTCCCTGCTCTGCTGGGCCCCATCTCCCTGTCCACCCTCTCTGTCCCCCCCTCTCTCTGTCCCCCCTCTGGCCCCACTCTCTGTATCCCTCTCTCTATCCCCCCTCTCTCTCTGCCCCACTCTCTCTGTTCCCCTCTCTCTGCCCTCGTCGCCCCTCTCTTTGTCCCGCATCTCTCTGTATCCCTCTCCCTCTGTCCCCCTTTCTCTGTTCCCCTTTCTCTGTCCCCCTCTCTCTGTCTCCATCTCTATCTCCCCCTCTCTCTGTCCCCCTCCCTCTCTGTCACCCTCCTCTCTCTGTCCCGCTCCCTCACTGTCACCCCCCTCTCTCTCTGTCCGTGACCTCTGCCCCCCTTCTCTCTGTCCCCCTCTCTCTTTCCCCTCTCTTTCCCTCTCTCTGTCCCCCCTCTGACATCCCTCGCGCTGTCCCCCTCTCCCTACCCCCTCTATCTCACTGACCCGCCTCTCGGTCCGCCTCTCTCTTTCCCCCCTCTCTCTGTCCCCTCTCTGTCTGTCCCCCCTCTCTCTGCCCCCCCTCTGTCCCCCTCTCTCTTTCCCCTCTCTTTCCCTCTCTCTGTCCCCCCTCTGACATCCCTCGCGCTGTCCCCCTCTCCCTACCCCCTCTATCTCACTGACCCGCCTCTCGGTCCGCCTCTCTCTGTCCCCCCTCTCTCTGTCCCCTCTCTGTCTGTCCCCCTCTCTCTGCCCCCCCCTCTCTCTGTCCCCTCTCTGTCTGTCCCCCCTCTCTCTGTCCCCCCTCTCTCTGTCCCCCCTCTCTCTCTGTCCTCCCTCTCTCTGTCCCCGTCTCTCTGTACCCCTTTCTCTGTACCCCTCTTTCTGCTCCCCTTTCTCTGTACCTATCTCTCTGTACCCCTCTCTCTGTCCCCCACCTCTCTGTCCTCCCTCTCTCTGACCACTCTCTCTGTCCCCATCTGTCTGTTCCCCTTTCTCTGTACCCCTCTCTCTGCCCCCTCTTTCCATCTCCCTCTCTCTGTCCGTTCTCTCTCTCCCCCCACTCTCTCTATCCCATCTCTCGCTCTATCTGCCCCCACTCTGTCCCCGTCTCTCTATTCCCCTCTCTCTGTCCCCCTCTCTCTGTCCTCCCTCTCTTTGTCCCCCATCTCTCTGTCCCTCACTCTCTCTGACCCCCTCTCTCTGTCCGCACCATCTGCCCCCCTTCTCTCTGTCTTCCCTCTCTCTTTTCCTCCCTCTCTTTCCCTCTCTCTGTTCCCTCTCTGCCACCCCTCGCTCTGTCCCTCTCTCTCTACCCCCTCTATCTCTGCCCCCTCTCTGTCCCCCTCTCTCTGCCTCCTCTCTCTGATGCCCTTCTGCCCACCTCTCTCTGTATCCCCTCTCTCTCCCCCTTCTCTCTTAATACGCTATCTCTGCCCCCTCTCTCTGTCCCCCCTCTGTCGCCCCTCTCTCTCTGTCCCCATCACTATGTCCCCCCTCTCTCTGCCCTCCGGCCCCCTCTTTCTGTCCCCCTCTCTCTGTCCCCTACTCTGTCCACTCTCTCTGTCCTCCTCTCTCTCTCCACCTCTCTCTCCCCCCACTCTCTGACCCCTTCTATCTCCCCACGCTCTCTGCCCCCCACTCTCTGTCCCCTCTCTCTGTTCCCCTCTCTTTGTTAACCTCACTTTGCCCCCTCTCTCTGCCCCCCTCCCTCTATCCTCACTTCTCTGCCCCGTCCCCCTCTCTCTGTCCCCTCTCTTTGTACCCCCCTCTCTCTGTCCCACTCTCTCTGTCCTCTGTGCCCCCCCCTCTTTGTCCCCCTCTCTTTGTACCCCCTCTCTCTGTCACACTCTCTCCATCTCCCCTCTCTGTCCCCCCATTTTCTGTCCCTCTCTCTCTCTGTCTCCTCTCGCTCTCTGTCCCCTCTCTCTCTGTCCCCCCTCTATCCCCTCTCTCGCTTTCTCTGCCCCCATCCTCAATCTCTCTGTCCCCCACTCTGTACCCACTCACTCTGTCCTCCCCTCTCTCTCCGTACCCTCTCTCTCTGCCCCCCTCTCTCTATCCTGACTTCTCTGCCCCGTCCCCCTCTCTCTGTCCCCCTCTCTTTGTACCCCCCTCTCTCTGTCCCACTCTCTCTGTCCTCTCTGCCCCCACTCTCTGTCCCCTCTCTCTCTGTCACCCCCTCTATCCCCTCTCTCGCTCTCTGCCCCATCCTCAATCTCTCTGTCCCCCCCCTGTCCCCCCTCACTCTGTCCCCCACTCTCTGTCCCTCCTCTGCTCCGCCCCCTATCTGTCCGCCCTTTCTCTGTCCCCCAACTCTCTGTCCCCACTCTCTGACCTCTTACCTCTCCCCCCTCTCTCTGTCCCCAATCTCTTTGTCCCCCCTCTCTCTGTCTCCGCTCTCTGTACCCCCTCTATGTCCCCCCTCTCTGTCCTCCCTCTCTCTGTCCTCCCTCTCTCTGTCCTCCCTCTCTCTGTCCTCCCTCTCTCTGTCCCCTGCTCTCTGTCCACTCTCTCTATCCCCCCTCTCTCTGACCCCCTCTCTCTACCCTTCCTCTCTCTGTCCCCCTTCTCTTTCCCCCACTCTCTCTGTCCCCCTCTCTGTACCAAGGGTGCTGGTCAAGGGTTGACTTATTTGTGTCAAATCCCAAGGCCCCAGTTACCTTAACCCCAGGCTTCAAACCTGTTCAAAATCGACAAGGCCCCAATCCGACAGGACCCGGTTAACCAGAGGTCCCGGTAAAAGCCAGCCCCCCTGCCCAGAGAGAGGAGATTAAACCTCGGGGTCATACACAGACAAAACTCACCTGGCCCCCACAGGCTGCAGCCTGTCATACAGGCCTCAGGACTGCGTGCCCCCTCTGGAGGAAGCTCTTGTCTGAAGGTTTCCTGCTCCCAAACATACACTGTTCAAATCCTCAGCTGGCCAGGAAGATCCCTTTGGGAGGAAAGAGGCAGAGCAGGAAAATCTTTCACAGGGAGATAGCACAGCAAGATCCCAGCTTTTCCCATCTCAGTGAGACAGACAATTTCTCAGCAACATCCAAACACAAACACGTCGGGTGATGAGTTGAGTTTTCATGTTGAAAAGTTTTTGAAATGACGGGTTAGCTGATTAAAACCACTCACTTGCTTGCAACGGTGGCATTAGGGCAATTGACGCACAGCAAGATCCCACAAGTGACAGTGCTGCAGAAGCTCGATAATCTGATGGTTTTTATTTCCAGTTTAATTATTTCCTGTCACCCCAGAATCCAATATTGCAGCTATTCCCCAATCTCACACTGGCCCCTCCCCCCCCCCTCTCTTGCTCTCACCATTCTCCATTTCTTTCTCTCACTCTCTTTCTCTCCGTGTCCAATTCGGTCATCCTGCCCTCTCTATGACCCACTTTCCTCTGAGAGGGTGACAATTCTTTCCAGAGGGTCAGATATTTTGGGTTAGAGTTCCCTCCCGAGGGAGTCCCCTCTCCCAGATCCTGGGGGTCTCACCTGTTTGTGTCACCGATGCCCCGGTGACTTTTACCCCAGGCTTCGAACCCGTGATCTGACAGGCCCCAGTTAACCAGAGGCCCCGACAAACCAGGCTCCCACCCCTCCCACCCCCAGAGGAGATGAAACCTCGGTGGGGAAGAAACAGACCCCCCACTCACCTGGGCCCCACGGGCTGCAGCCTGGCCAACAGGCCTCAGGCCTGTGCTCCCTGCCCTCTGGAGGTTGTTCTGGTACAAGGCTTTCCTGGCCCCCCAGGCATTTTGGATCTTCACTTTCCTGCTTTCCCAATAAAAGTTCCTCGGGATAAAAGAAAGAAGAGATGAGTTGGTTGGGGGTGGGGGGGGGGGGGGGGCGGGGAGCGAGAGCAGTGTGATGCAAAAATTACACAGCAAGATCCAAGGTTAAACACAATCCCACCAACTCCCTTCCCCCATCCCCAATGCATTTCATAACCTCACAGCAACATCAAAATACAAACAAATCATAAGAAAGCAATTAACCAGAGGCTGGAAACATTATTAAACACACACACACACACACACACACACACACACAAACACACACACACACTGTCACACAGTCACAGCCAGACAGGGAGAGCTGCTCACTCCCCACACAGAGAGAGAACAGGGTTGGAGAATGAATCTGACCAATTCCTTGCACACATTTATTCTGGGTGAGGGGTTAGTGAAGCCCACCCCTGCCCTCTCTGACACGTCCCATCGTCTGTCAGTCTGCTCCCTGGGGAGGGCTCTGTCTGATTGAGATGTTAATTCCCAGGACAGCAGCCTTGGGGGATCTGGCTGCCCACGGAGATGTTAATTCGGGGGCAACAAAGTGTCATCTTTCCCAGTTGCTACAACTCCCTTTTTATTGAAGCTGTGTCAGTGCAGTTTGAAAATATTAAAGATTACTCCCACACTAGCGTCTCAGAGCCTGACTGTAGGTAGGCTTCCTGAGACACACATACACACACAGGGCTGGGAATGGAGAGAGGGATATTTGCTGAGGTTTTCTTGGGATTTTCCTGCTGTATGTGTGATTCCTAGAATTAATCTCTGTCTCTGTCCCTGTCTGTCTGCCTCTGTGTGTGTCTCTCTCTGTCTCTGTCCCTCTCTCTCTCTGTTCCTGTGTGTGTGTGTCTCTCTCTCTCTCTGTCCCTGTGTGTCCCACTCTCTCTCTCTCTCTCTCTCTATCTCTCTCTGTCTTTTCTCTCTGTCCCTGTGTCTCTCTCTTCTCTGTGTCTCTGTCTCTCTCTTTCTGTCCCTGTATGTCTCTCTCTCTCTCTCTCTCTCTCTCTGTCTGTCTCTCCCTGCCCTGCTCTACATCCAGCCATTTCTAACTTGATTTTGAGTCTTTTATTTCCTTTCCCTTTCTCAAAAATATTGGCAGAGTTTGTGAATTTAAATCATAGATCATTTGCCTGCCCCTCAACACCCACATTTCACGCTCACAGATCCCCTGCCTTCACCACCCCCATACACACAGAGACACACACACCCAGACACACACACAGACACTGACACACACACACACACACACACACAGACAGACATACACTCACACATACAGAGACAGACCGACATACACACATACATACAGGCACCGGCACACAGACACACCCCAACACAGGACATGGGCACTGTGCACAGATTTAGTCTGGGGGGGGAGAGTCAGTGAGGGTCTGAGCTCAAGTATCGTCACAGAAATGTCTCTGTGTGAGAAAGATAGTGAGACCATGCCTTGTGTGTGTGTGTGTGTGTGTGAGAGAGAGAGAGATAGAACATACCTCTGTGTGTGTGTGAGAGAGAGTGAGACCATGCCTCTGTGTGTGTGTGAGAGAGACTGAAACCAAGCCTCTGTGTGTGTGAGAGAGAGAGTGAGACCAAGCCTCTGTGTGGGGGGGTGGTGGGTGGGTGGGTGTGTGTGTTTCCATCGGCGTGCCCAGTTTCCGTGTCAGTGCTGTCCCTCCATAATGTAACTGTGTATAAACCATGTGTTTATGTCCCTGTTCCAGTAATGATCCACAAACCATACACTGTCCCTCACTCTCATTTCCTCACACTCTCACACGTGTGCACACACACTGCAAACATTTTCACACGCACTTTCACAATCTCTCTCTCACACTCACACACAAACATGCACACGAGCACACTCTCTCTGTCTCTCTGACATACACACACTTTCACTCATTCATTCTCTCTCTCTCCACTCTCTCTCACACTCGCTTCCACATACTCTCTCAGTTACACACACTCGCATACACACTTTCTGACACACGCACCCCCACACACTCACATTCACCATCTCATATATGCTCACTTTCACACACTCACTCTCTCTCTCTTCAAAACTGTCTCTCTCACACACACATGCCAAGTCTCTCACACAGGCCCTCTCTCTCACGTGCGCACTCACTCTTGTTCACTTGTACACACACTCTCTCTCACATGCGCACACACACACTCGCATGCACTCACTCTTTCACATACACACACACTTCCTCTCTCACTTTCACACTTTCTTTCTAGCACTCACACACACTCTCATGCATGAGCACATCATATCTCACACACGCTCATTCTCTTTCTCACTCACATTCGCACATTTTCTCTCTCTTGCGCACACACTATCTCATGCACGCCCTCTCGCACACACGCATTCTTTCTCTCTCACACACGCATTCGTTCTCTCTCACACACGAATCCTCTCTCTTTCACAGACGCATCCTCTCTCTCACGCATACATTCTCTCTCTCACACACTCATTCTCTCTCTCATGCACGCATTCTCTCTCTCGCACACTCATTCTCTCTCTCTCACGCACGCATTCGCTCTCTTGCACACTAATTCACTCTCTCACGCACACATTCTCTCTCTCGCACACATTCTCTCTCTCGCACACTCGTTCTCTCTCTCAGGCACGCATTCTCTCTCTCACGCACACATTCTCTCTTGAACACTCATTCTCTCTCTCTCGCACACATTTGCTCTCTCTCTCCCACACTCATTCTCTCTCTCACGCACTCATTCTCTCTCGCATGCACGCATTCTCTCTCTCGCACACATTCTCTCTCTCGCACACTCATTCTCTCTCTCTCACACACGCATTCGCTCTCTTGCACACTAATTCACTCTCTCACGCACACATTCTCTCTCTCGCACGCATTCTCTCTCTTGAACACTCATTCTCTCTCTCTCGCACACATTTGCTCTCTCTCTCCCACATTCATTCTCTCTCTCACACACACATTCTCTCTCTCACGCACGCATTCTCTCTCTCACACACTCATTCTCTCTCTCACACACACGCATTCTCTCTCTCACACACGCATTCTCTCTCGCACGCATTCTCTCTTTCACACGCACGCATTCTCTCTCTCACGCATTCTCGCGCACACATGCATTCTCTCTCTCACTCATTCTCTCTCTCTCACACACACGCATTCTCTCTCTCTGGCACACACGCATTCTCTCTCTCTCACACACTAATCCACTCTCTCTCACACACTCATTCTCTCTCTCTCACGCACGCATTCGCTCTCTTGCACACTAATTCTCTCTCTCACGCATGCATTCTCTCTCTCACACACATTCTCTCTCTCACGCACGCATTCTCTCTCTCACGCACGCATTCTCTCTTGCACACTCATTCTCTCTCTCACGCAGGCATTCGCTCTCTCTCTCCCACACTCATTCTCTCTCTCACACATGCATTCTCTCTCGCATACACGAATCCTCTCTCTCTCACACACTCATTCTCTCTCTCTCACGCACGCATTCGCTCTCTTGCACACTAATTCTCTCTCACACACTCATTCGCTCTCTCAAGCACGCATTCTCTCTCTCGCACACACGCATTCTCTCTTGCACACTCATTCTCTCTCTCACGCACGCATTCGCTCTCTCTCTCCCACACTCATTCTCTCTCTCACACATGCATTCTCTCTCGCACACACGCATTCTCTCTCTCTCACACACACATTCTCTCTCTCACGCACGCATTCGTTCTCTCTCCCACACTCATTCTCTCTCTCACACATGCATTCTCTCTCGCACACACGAATCCTCTCTCTCTCACACACTCATTCTCTCTCTCTCACGCACGCATTCGCTCTCTTGCACACTAATTCTCTCTCTCACACTCATTCTCTCTCTCACGCACGCATTCTCTCTCTCGCACGCACGCATTCGCTCTCTCTCTCCCACACTCATTCTCTCTCTCACACATGCATTCTCTCTCGCACACACGCATTCTCTCTCTCACACACGCATTCGCTCTCTCTCTCACACACGCATTCTCTCTCTCACACATGCATTCTCTCTCGCACACACGCATTCTCTCTCATATTCATTCTCTCTCTCACACACATGCATTCTCTCTCACACTCATTCTCTGTCTCTCACACACGCATTCTCTCTCTCTCTCACGCATTCTCTCTCTCACACGCGCGCATTCTCTCTCTCTCTCACACACATGCATTCTCTCTCTCTCGCACACACGCATTCTCTCTCACATTCATTCTCTCTCTCTCACACATGCATTCTCTCTCACACTCATTCTCTCTCTCTCTCACACACGCATTCTCTCTCTCTCACGCATTCTCTCTCTCTCACACGCGCGCATTCTCTCTCTCTCGCACACACGCATTCTCTCTCTCACGCACACACGCATTCTCTCTCGCACACACGCATTCTCTCTCTCACACACACAAATCCTCTCTCTCACACACTCATTCTCTCTCTCATGCACGCATTCTCTCTCTCGCACACTCATTCTCTCTCTCACGCACGCATTCGCTCTCTTGCACACTAATTCTCTCTCTCTCGCATGCATTCTCTCTCTCGCATGCATTCTCTCTCTCGCACGCATTCTCTCTCTCGCACACTCATTCTCTCTCGCATGCACGCATTCTCTCTCTCACGCACGCATTCTCTCTTGCACACTCATTTTCTCTCTCTTGCACGTATTCGCTCTCTCTCTCCCACACACATTCTCTCTCTCGCACACACACATTCTCTCTCTCGCACACACGCATTCTCTCTCTCTCACACGCAATCTCTCTCGCACACACGCATTCTCTCTCTCTCACACACGCATTCTCTCTCTCAGACACGCATTCTCTCTCTCTCACACAGGCATTCTCTGTCTCGCACATGCATTCTCTCTCTCACACACACACGCATTCTCTGTCACACACGCATTCTCTCTCTCTCACACGCATTCTCTCTCTCTCACACACGCATTCTCTCTCTTACACATGCATTCTCTCTCTCTCACACGCACACGCATTCTCTGTCACACACGCATTCTCTCTCTCTCACACGCACACGCATTCTCTCTCTCACACACATTCTCTCTCTCACACACGCATTATCTCTCTCTCACACACGCATTCTCTCTCTCTCACACGCACGCATTCTCTCTCTCTCTCCCACACTCAATCTCTCTCACGCACGCATTCTCTCTCTTGTGCACTCATTCTCTCTCTCACGTACACATTCTCTCTCTCTCACAGACGCATTCTCTCGAACACACATTCTCTCTCTCGCACACACACATTCTCTCTCTCGCACACACGCATTCTCTCTCTCTCTCACACGCAATCTCTCTCGCACACACGCATTCTCTCTCTCTCTCACACACACATTCTCTCTCTCAGACACGCATTCTCTCTCTCCCACACACGCATTCTCTCTCTCGCACACGCATTCTCTCTCTCTCACACATGCATTCTCTCTCTCTCACACGCACACGCATTCTCTGTCACACACGCATTCTCTCTCTCTCACACACTTTCTCTCAGACAAGCATTATCTCTCTCTCTCACACACATTCTCTCTCTCACACACGCATTATCTCTCTCTCACACACGCATTCTCTCTCTCGCACACGCATTCTCTCTCTCTCTCTCACACACGCATTCTCTCTCACACACACTCATTCTCTCTCACACGCACACGCAATCTCTCTCTCACAAACATTCTCTCTCTCACAAACATTCTCTCTCTCTCACACACACATTCTCTCTCACACACACACGTATTCTCTCTCTCACGCATTCTCTCTCTCTCACACACGCATTCTCTCTCTCTTGCACACACGCATTCACTCTCTCACACACGCATTCTCTCTCACAAACACATTCTCTCTCTCACACACATTCTCTCTCTCTCTCACAGGCATTCTCTCTCACACACACATTCTCTCTCACACACACATTCTCTCTCTCTCACACACACATTCTCTCTCTCACACGCGCATTCTCTCTCACACACACATTCTCTCTCTCTCTCACACGCATTCTCTCTCTCTCTCACACGCATTCTCTCTCTCTCACACGCATTCTCTCTCTCTCACACGCATTCTCTCTCACACACGCATTCTCTCTCTCTCACACGCATTCTCTCTCACACACACCTTCTCTCTCACACACGCATTCTCTCTCTCTCTCTCTAACACGCATTTTCTCTCTCTTGCACACTCGCATTCTCTCTCTCACACACATTCTCTCTCTCTCTGACACACATTCTCTCTCACACACACATTCTCTCTCTCACACACATTCTCTCTCTGACACACGCATTCTCTCTGACACACGCATTCTCTCTCACAAACACATTCTCTCTCTCACACACATTCTCTCTCTCTCTCACACTCGCATTCTCTCTCACACACACATTCTCTCTCACACACACATTCTCTCTCTCTCACACACACATTCTCTCTCTCACACGCGCATTCTCTCTCACACACACATTCTCTCTCTCTCTCACACGCATTCTCTCTCTCTCTCACACGCATTCTCTCTCTCTCACACGCATTCTCTCTCTCTCACACGCATTCTCTCTCACACACGCATTCTCTCTCTCTCACACGCATTCTCTCTCACACACACCTTCTCTCTCACACACGCATTCTCTCTCTCTCTCTCTAACACGCATTCTCTCTCTCTTGCACACTCGCATTCTCTCTCTCACACACATTCTCTCTCTCTCAGACACACATTCTCTCTCACACACACATTCTCTCTCTCACACACATTCTCTCTCTGACACACGCATTCTCTCTGACACACGCATTCTCTCTCTCACACACACATTCTCTCTCTCACACACACATTCTCTCTCTCACACACATATTCTCTCTCACACACACATTCTCTCTCTGACACATGCATTCTCCCTGACACACGCATTCTCTCTCAAACACACATTCTCTCTCTCACACACACGCATTGTCTCTCTCACACACACATTCTCTCTCACACACACGCATTCTCTCTCTCACACATTCTCTCTCTCACACACATTCTCTCTCTCACACACACATTCTCTCTCTCTTACACACGCATTCTCTCTCTCACACACATTCTCTCTCTCTCACACACATTCTCTCTCTCACACACATATTCTCCCTGACACACGCATTCTCTCTGACACACGCATTCTCTCTCACACACACATTCTCTCTCTCTCACACACACATTCTCTCTCACACACGCATTCTCTCTCACACACACGCATTCTCTCTCACACACACATTCTCTCCCACACACACATTCTCTCTCACACACGCATTCTCTCTCACACACACGCATTCTCTCTCACACGCACATTCTCTCTCTGACACACACATTCTCTCTCACACACGCATTCTCTCTCACACACGCATTCTCTCCCACACACGCATTCTCTCTCTCACACACATTCTCTCTCTGACACACACACGCTTTCTATCTCACACACACATTCTCTCTCTCACACACACATTCTCTCTCACACACACATTCTCTCTCACACACACATTCTCTCTCTGACACACACATTCTCTCTCTGACACACACATTCTCTCTCACACACACATTCTCTCTCACTCACGCATTCTCTCTCACACACACATTCTCTCTCTCTCACACGCATTCTCTCTCACACACACTCATTCTCTCTCACACACACATTCTCTCTCTGACACACACATTCTCTCTCACACACACATTCTCTCTCACACACGCATTCTCTCTCACACACACGCTTTCTCTCTCACACACACATTCTCTCTCTCACACACACATTCTCTCTCACACACATTCTCTCTCACACACACATTCTCTCTCTGACACACGCATTCTCTCCGACACACACATTCTCTCTCTCACACACACATTCTCTCTCACACACACATTCTCTCTCTCACACACGCATTCTCTCTGACACACGCATTCTCTCTCTCACACACACATTCTCTCTCACACACACACACATTCTCTCTCACACACACACGTATTCTCTCTCTCACGCATTCTCTCTCTCTCACACACGCATTCTCTCTCTCTTGCACACACGCATTCACTCTCTCACACACGCACTCTCTCTCACAAACACATTCTCTCTCTCACACACATTCTCTCTCTCTCTCACAGGCATTCTCTCTCACACACACATTCTCTCTCACACACACATTCTCTCTCTCTCTCACACACATTCTCTCTCTCACACGCGCATTCTCTCTCACACACACATTCTCTCTCTCTCTCACACGCATTCTCTCTCTCTCTCACACGCATTCTCTCTCTCTCACACGCATTCTCTCTCTCTCACACGCATTCTCTCTCACACACGCATTCTCTCTCTCTCACACGCATTCTCTCTCACACACACCTTCTCTCTCACACACGCATTCTCTCTCTCTCTCTCTAACACGCATTCTCTCTCTCTTGCACACTCGCATTCTCTCTCTCACACACATTCTCTCTCTCTCTGACACACATTCTCTCTCACACACACATTCTCTCTCTGACACACGCATTCTCTCTGACACACGCATTCTCTCTCTCACACACACATTCTCTCTCTCACACACACATTCTCTCTCTCACACACATATTCTCTCTCACACACACATTCTCTCTCTGACACACGCATTCTCCCTGACACACGCATTCTCTCTCAAACACACATTCTCTCTCTCACACACACGCATTGTCTCTCTCACACACACATTCTCTCTCACACACACGCATTCTCTCTCTCACACATTCTCTCTCTCACACACATTCTCTCTCTCACACACACATTCTCTCTCTCTTACACACGCATTCTCTCTCTCACACACATTCTCTCTCTCTCACACACATTCTCTCTCTCACACACATATTCTCCCTGACACACGCATTCTCTCTGACACACGCATTCTCTCTCACACACACATTCTCTCTCTCTCACACACACATTCTCTCTCACACACGCATTCTCTCTCACACACACGCATTCTCTCTCACACACACATTCTCTCCCACACACACATTCTCTCTCACACACGCATTCTCTCTCACACACACGCATTCTCTCTCACACGCACATTCTCTCTCTGACACACACATTCTCTCTCACACACGCATTCTCTCTCACACACGCATTCTCTCCCACACACGCATTCTCTCTCTCACACACATTCTCTCTCTGACACACACACGCTTTCTATCTCACACACACATTCTCTCTCTCACGCACACATTCTCTCTCACACACACATTCTCTCTCACACACACATTCTCTCTCTGACACACACATTCTCTCTCTGACACACACATTCTCTCTCACACACACATTCTCTCTCACTCACGCATTCTCTCTCACACACACATTCTCTCCCACACACGCATTCTCTCTCTCACACACATTCTCTCTCTGACACACACACGCTTTCTATCTCACACACACATTCTCTCTCTCACACACACATTCTCTCTCACACACACATTCTCTCTCACACACACATTCTCTCTCTGACACACACATTCTCTCTCTCACACACATTCTCTCTCTCACACACACACGCTTTCTATCTCACACACACATTCTCTCTCTCACACACACATTCTCTCTCACACACACATTCTCTCTCACACACACATTCTCTCTCTGACACACACATTCTCTCTCTGACACACACATTCTCTCTCTCACACGCATTCTCTCTCACACACACTCATTCTCTCTCACACACACATTCTCTCTCTGACACACACATTCTCTCTCACACACACATTCTCTCTCACACACGCATTCTCTCTCACACACACGCTTTCTCTCTCACACACACATTCTCTCTCTCACACACACATTCTCTCTCACACACATTCTCTCTCACACACACATTCTCTCTCTGACACACGCATTCTCTCCGACACACACATTCTCTCTCTCACACACACATTCTCTCTCACACACACATTCTCTCTCTCACACACGCATTCTCTCTGACACACGCATTCTCTCTCTCACACACACATTCTCTCTCACACACACACACATTCTCTCTCACACACACACGTATTCTCTCTCTCACGCATTCTCTCTCTCTCACACACGCATTCTCTCTCTCACACACGCATTCTCTCTCACAAACACATTCTCTCTCACACACACATTCTCTCTCTCTCTCACAGGCATTCTCTCTCACACACACATTCTCTCTCACACACGCATTCTCTCTCACACACACGCTTTCTCTCTCACACACACATTCTCTCTCTCACACACACATTCTCTCTCACACACATTCTCTCTCACACACACATTCTCTCTCTGACACACGCATTCTCTCCGACACACACATTCTCTCTCTCACACACACATTCTCTCTCACACACACATTCTCTCTCTCACACACGCATTCTCTCTGACACACGCATTCTCTCTCTCACACACACATTCTCTCTCACACACACACACATTCTCTCTCACACACACACGTATTCTCTCTCTCACGCATTCTCTCTCTCTCACACACGCATTCTCTCTCTCTTGCACACACGCATTCACTCTCTCACACACGCATTCTCTCTCACAAACACATTCTCTCTCACACACACATTCTCTCTCTCTCTCACAGGCATTCTCTCTCACACACACATTCTCTCTCACACACACATTCTCTCTCTCTCACACACACATTCTCTCTCTCACACGCGCATTCTCTCTCACACACACATTCTCTCTCTCACACACGCATTCTCTCTCTCTCTCACACGCATTCTCTCTCTCTCACACGCATTCTCTCTCTCTCACACGCATTCTCTCTCACACACGCATTCTCTCTCTCTCTCTCTAACACGCATTCTCTCTCTCTTGCACACTCGCATTCTCTCTCTCACACACATTCTCTCTCTCTCTGACACACATTCTCTCTCACACACACATTCTCTCTCTCACACACATTCTCTCTCTGACACACGCATTCTCTCTGACACACGCATTCTCTCTCTCACACACACATTCTCTCTCTCTCACACACATTCTCTCTCTCACACACATATTCTCTCTCACACACACATTCTCTCTCTGACACACGCATTCTCTCTGACACACGCATTCTCTCTCAAACACACATTCTCTCTCTCACACACACGCATTGTCTCTCTCACACACACATTCTCTCTCACACACACGCATTCTCTCTCTCACACATTCTCTCTCTCACACACATTCTCTCTCTCACACACACATTCTCTCTCTCTTACACACGCATTCTCTCTCTCACACACATTCTCTCTCTCTCACACACATTCTCTCTCTCACACACATATTCTCCCTGACACACGCATTCTCTCTGACACACGCATTCTCTCTCACACACACATTCTCTCTCTCTCACACACACATTCTCTCTCACACACGCATTCTCTCTCACACACACGCATTCTCTCTCACACACACATTCTCTCCCACACACACATTCTCTCTCACACACGCATTCTCTCTCACACACACGCATTCTCTCTCACACGCACATTCTCTCTCTGACACACACATTCTCTCTCACACACGCATTCTCTCTCACACACGCATTCTCTCCCACACACGCATTCTCTCTCTCACACACATTCTCTCTCTGACACACACACGCTTTCTCTCTCACACACACATTCTCTCTCTCACACACACATTCTCTCTCACACACACATTCTCTCTCACACACACATTCTCTCTCTGACACACACATTCTCTCTCTGACACACACATTCTCTCTCACACACACATTCTCTCTCACTCACGCATTCTCTCTCACACACACATTCTCTCTCTCTCACACGCATTCTCTCTCACACACACTCATTCTCTCTCACACACACATTCTCTCTCTGACACACACATTCTCTCTCACACACACATTCTCTCTCACACACGCATTCTCTCTCACACACACGCTTTCTCTCTCACACACACATTCTCTCTCTCACACACACATTCTCTCTCACACACACATTCTCTCTCTGACACACGCATTCTCTCCGACACACACATTCTCTCTCTCTCACACACACATTCTCTCTCACACACATTCTCTCTCACACACACATTCTCTCTCTCACACACGCATTCTCTCTGACACACACATTCTCTCTCTCACACACACATTCTCTCTCACACACATTCTCTCTCCCACACTCATTCTCTCTCTCATGCACGCATTCTCTCTCTCGTGCACTCATTCTCTCTCTCACGTACACATTCTCTCTCTCTCTCAAAGACGCATTCTCTCTAACACACATTCTCTCTCTTGCACACACACATTTTCTCTCTCGCACACACGCATTCTCTCTCTCTCTCACAAGCAATCTCTCTCGCACACACGCATTCTCTCTCTCACACACACGCATTCTCTCTCTCAGACACGCATTCTCTCTCTCTCACACACGCATTCTCTCGCTCGCACATGCATTCTCTCTCACACACACACACGCATTCTCTGTAACACACGCATTCTCTCTCTCTCACACACGCATTCTCTCTCTTACACATGCATTCTCTCTCTCTCACACGCACACGCATTCTCTGTCACACACGCATTCTCTCTCTCTCACACGCACACGCATTCTCTCTCTCACACACATTCTCTCTCTCACACACGCATTATCTCTCTCTCACACACGCATTCTCTCTCTCTCACAAGCACGCATTCTCTCTCTCTCTCCCACACTGAATCTCTCTCACGCACGCATTCTCTCTCTTGTGCACTCATTCTCTCTCTCACGTAGACATTCTCTCTCTCTCACAGACGCATTCTCTCGAACACACATTCTCTCTCTCGCACACACACATTCTCTCTCTCGCACACACACATTCTCTCTCTCTCTCACATGCAATCTCTCTCGCACACACGCATTCTCTCTCTCTCACACACACATTCTCTCTCTCAGACACGCATTCCCTCTCTCTCACACACGCATTCTCTCTCTCTCACACGCACACGCATTCTCTGTCACACACGCATTCTCTCTCTCTCACACACACATGCATTCTCTCTCTCACACACGCATTATCTCTCTCTCTCACACACATTCTCTCTCTCAGACACGCATTCTCTCTCTCACACACACACATTTTCTCTCTCTCACACACACACATTCTCTCTCTCACACACATTCTCTCTCTCACACACGCATTCTCTCTGTCACACACGCATTCTCTCTCACACACACACATTCTCTCTCTGACACACACATTCTCTCTCTGACACACACATTCTCTCTCTCACACACACATTCTCTCTCACACACATTCTCTCTCAAACACACACATTCTCTCTCTCACACGCGCATTCTCTCTCACACACACATTCTCTCTCTCTCTCACACGCATTCTCTCTCTCTCTCACACGCATTCTCTCTCTCACACACGCATTCTCTCTCACACACGCATTCTCTCTCTCTCACACGCATTCTCTCTCACACACACCTTCTCTCTCACACACGCATTCTCTCTCTCTCTCTCTAACACGCATTCTCTCTCTCTTGCACACACGCATTCTCTCTCTCACACTCATTCTCTCTCTCTCTGACACACATTCTCTCTCACACACACATTCTCTCTCTCACACACATTCTCTCTCTGACACACGCATTCTCTCTGACACACGCATTCTCTCTCTCACACACACATTCTCTCTCTCTCACACACATTCTCTCTCTCATACACATATTCTCTCTCACACACACATTCTCTCTCTGACACACGCATTCTCTCTGACACACGTATTCTCTCTCTCACACACATTCTCTCTCTCTCACACACAAGCATTCTCTCTCACACACACACATTCTCTCTCACACACACGCATTCTCTCTCTCACACACATTCTCTCTCTCACACATTCTCTCTCTCACACACACGCATTCTCTCTCTCACACACATTCTCTCTCTCTCACACACATTCTCTCTCTCACACACATATTCTCTCTGACACACGCATTCTCTCTCACACACACATTCTCTCTCACACACGCATTCTCTCTCACACACACGCATTCTCTCTCACACACACATTCTCTCCCACACACACATTCTCTCTCACACACGCATTCTCTCTCACACACACGCATTCTCTCTCACACACACATTCTCTCTCTGACACACACATTCTCTCTCACACACACATTCTCTCTCACACACGCATTCTCTCTCACACACGCATTCTCTCCCACACACGCATTCTCTCTCTCACACACATTCTCTCTCTGACACACACGCTTTCTCTCTCACACACACATTCTCTCTCACACACACACATTCTCTCTCACACACATATTCTCTCTCACACACACATTCTCTCTCTGACACACACATTCTCTCTCTGAGGGGTTATGGGTGGTTTACATACAGCATATGAGATACCCAAGAGTGAGGGACAGACTGGAATTAAATCGAGGGGTTCAGGGTGGTTTAGATAAAGCATATGAGATAACCAGGAGCGAGGGAGAGACTGGAATCTAATCGAGGGGTTCAGGGTGGGTTACATAAAGCATATGTGATACCCAAGAGTGAGGGAGAGACTGAAATCTAATCGAGGGGTTCGGGGTGGTTTATATACAGCATATGAGATGCCCAAGACTGAGGGACAGACTGGAATCTAATCGAGGGGTTATGGGTGGTTTACATGCAGCATATGAGATAGCCAGGAGTGAGGGAGAGACTGGAATCTAATTGAGGGGTTCAGGGCGGTTTGCATACTGCATATGAGATAACCTGGAGGGAGGGTGAGACTGAAATCTAATCGAGGGGTTCAGGGTAGTTTATATACAGCATATAAGATACTCAGATGTGAGGGAGAGATTGTAATCTAACCGAGGGGTTCGGGGTGGTTTATGTACAGCATATGAGATACCCAAGAGTGAGGGTCAGACTGGAATCTAATCGAGGGGTTCAGGGTGGTTTATATACAGCATATGAGACACCCAGGAGTGAGGGAGAGCCTGTAATCTAACCGAGGGGTTCAGGGTGGTTTATATACAGCATATGAGATGCCCAAGTGTGAGGGACAGACTGGAATCTAATCGAGGGGTTCGGGGTGGTTTACATACAGCATATGAGATACCCAGGAGTGACGGAGAGACGTAAACATCAGTAAGTTAACATATGGTGGTGCCAGCAGAAAGGAGGACCCGTGATACATTGATCATTATTGAGATGAGATTGTGTTGGCAACATGAGCTTAACATGACATGAAGTGGAATCAAATCAATGGGTGGTTCATATACAAAATAACATGTAGTTATTTTAGTGAGTTGAGGCATGGAATCTAATTGAGGGGTTCAGAGTGGTTTATATACAGAATAACAGATAGCCCAGGGTGAGTTATAATCTGGAATCTAATCAAGGGGTTCAGGCTGTTTTATATACAGACTAACAGATAGCCCCGGGTGAGTTACAGCTTGGAATATAATCGAGGGGTTCAGTGTGGTTATGTACAGAAAAAAAGATAGCCCAGAGTGATTTACAGCCTTGAATCTAGTCAATGGGTTCCCAATTTAAACCCACAGAAGGTCAGTGTTGGATTTGAGAAACCCTTCAATTTGGGATAAGGCCTCGCCTAGCCTAGCCTGATTAAACGCTGCAAATCTACAATTCAGTGGCTGAGCTCTTTCAGGTTTTGTATATTATGTTTCTCACATATATTAGGAGCTTGGAAAGTAAGGCATACTTTACTGGAATGTCACATTGTCTCTCTGCATTCACTGCAAACAGTGAATTTTGCATTTTAATCCCCTTCAAAGAGCTGTCTCCATTCCCTATCTCTGCTAGCATCAATGAATGGAAATGGCTTTTGACACATTGCCCCATCTCCCTTGCTGAAAGTATTCCTGACACAAATCAGTCAGGCAGACATTTTAAATTTGTCCACAGCCACCATTTTATATCAGCAAAACGATGACATTGAGCTTATAAATAAGGAAAAGCAAGAGAGACTGGCAACATCAATGCAGTTTGAAAATATATAAAACATTGAACATGCACACAGAATCACACACAAACAGACATACACAGACAGATAGAATCACACACACACAGATACAGACACCTTCCAGAAGCTGTCTCCATTTCCTATCCTGCAAGGGAATTCAAGTTATGATGATACATTCAAGCAGGACAGTAAACAGCTTTTGAGATTTTCCCCATTGTGACAGAAATTCAGCCCCAATCTGAAACTTGGAGATATGTAACAGAACAGAAATGAAACAGCAGCTTTCTGTGTTCCTGCTCCCAATGTAACATTGGACCATTTAGTTTATCTTGTCTTCGGTCTAACATCCAACAAGGATCACTTCACTGATCCAATAACACATCCCCAGGAGTGAGTTCCAGACTGGAATCTAATCGAGGGGTTCAGGGTGTATATACAGCATATGATATACCCAGGAGTGAGGGAGAGACTGAAATCTAATCGAGGGGTTCAAGGTGGTTTATATACAGCATATGAGATACCCAGGAGCGAGGGAGAGACTGTAATCTAACCGCGGGGTTCGGGGTGGTTGATATACAGCATATGAGATACCCAAGAGTGAGGGACAGACTAGAATCTAATCGAGGGGTTCAGGGTTGTTTATATACAGCATATGAGACACCCAGGGTGAGGGAGAGACTGTAATCTAACCGAGGGGTTCAGGGTGGTTTACATACAGCATATGAGATGCCAAAGAGTGAGGGACAGACTGAAATCTAATCGAGGGGTTCAGGGTGGTTTATATACAGCATATGAGACACCCAGGAGTGAGGGAGAGAGTGTAATCTAACCGAGAGTTTCGGGGTGGTCGATATACAGCATATGAGATACCCAAGAGTGAGGGACAGACTGGAATCTAATCGAGGGGTTCAGGGTGGTTTACATACAGCATATGAGATACCCAGGAGTGAGGGAGAGACTGAAATCTCATCGAGGGGTTCGGGGTGGTTTACATACAGCAGATCAGATACCCAAGAGTGAGGGACAGACTGGAATCTAATCGAGGGGTTCAGGGTGGTTTATTTAGAGCATATGAGATACCCAGGAGTGAGGGAGAGACTGAAATCTAATCGAGGGGTTCGGAGTGGTTTATATACAGCATATGAGATACCCCAGAGTGAGGGACAGACTGGAATCTAATCGAGGGATTATGGGTAGTTTACATACAGCATATGAGGTACCCAGGAGTGAGGGACAGACTGGAATTAAATCGAGGGGTTCAGGGTGCTTTATATACAGCATATGCGATAACCAGGAGCGAGGGAGAGACTGGAACCTAATCGAGGGGTTCAAGGTGGTTTACTTAAAGCATATGTGATACCCAGGGGTGAGGGATAGACTGGAATCTAATTGAGGGGTTCAGGGTGGTTTACATACTGCATATGAGATAACTTGGAGGGAGGGAGAGACTGGAATCTAATCGAGGGGTTCAGGGTGGTTTATATACAGCATATGAGATACCCGGATGTGAGGGAGAGACTGTAATCTAACCGAGGGGTTCGGGGTGGTTTATATACAGCATATGAGATACCCAAGAATGAGGGACAGACTGGAATCTAATCGAGGCTTCAGGGTGGTTTACATACAACATATGAGACACCCAGGAGTGAGGGAGAGACTGTAATTTAACCGAGGGGTTCAGGGTGGTTTACATTCAGCATATGAGATGCCCAAGACTGAGGAACAGACTGGAATCTAATCGAGGGGTTCAGGGTGGTTCATATACAGCATATGAGATAACCAGGAGCGAGGGAGAGACTGGAATCTAATCGAGGGGTTCCGGGTGGGTTACATAAAGCATATGTGATACCCAAGAGTTAGGGAGAGACTGAAATCTAATCGAGGGGTTAGGGGTGGTTTATATACAGCATATGAGATGCCCAAGACTGAGGGACAGACTGGAATCTAATCGAGGGGTTATGGGTGGTTTACATGCAGGATATGAGATAACCTGGAGGGAGGGAGAGACTGAAATCTAATCGAGGGGTTCGGGGTGGTTTATGTACAGCATATGAGATACCCAAGAGTGAGGGACAGACTGGAATCTAATCGAGGGGTTCAGGGCGGTTTATATACAGCATATGAGATGCCCAAGAGTGAGGGACAGACTGGAATCTAATCGAGGGGTTCAGGGTGGTTTATATACAGCATATGAGATACCCAGGAGTGAGGGAGATACTGAAATCTAATCGAAGGGTTGGGGGTGGTTTATATACAGCATATGAGATGCCCAAGCGTGAGGGACAGACTGGAATCTAATCGAGGGGTTCAGGGTTGTTTACATACAGCATATGAGATACCCAGGAGCGAGGGAGAGTCTGAAATCTAATCGAGGGGTTCGGGGTGGTTTACTTACAGCATAAGAGGTTCCCAGGAGTGAGGGAGAGACTGTAATCGAACTGAGGGGTTCAGGGTGGTTTACATACTGCATATGAGATGCCCAAGAGTGAGGGACAGACTGGAATCTAATCGAGGGGTTCAGGGTGGTTTACATACTGCATATGAGATACCCAGGAGTGAGGAAGAGACTGAAATCTCATCGAGGGGTTCGGGGTGGTTTACATACAGCATATGAGATACCCAGGAGTGAGGGAGAGACTGAAATCTAATCGAGGGGTTCGGAGTGGTTTATATACAGCATATGAGATACCCAAGAGTGAGGGACAGACTGGAATCTAATCGAGGGATTATGGGTAGTTTACATACAGCATATGAGGTACCCAGGAGTGAGGGACAGACTGGAATTAAATCGAGGGGTTCAGGGTGCTTTATATACAGCATATGCGATAACCAGGAGCGAGCGAGAGACTGGAACCTAATCGAGGGGTTCAGGGTGGTTTACTTCAAGCATATGTGATACCCAGGGGTGAGGGATAGACTGGAATCTAATTGAGGGATTCAGGGTGGTTTACATACTGCATATGAGATAACTTGGAGGGAGGGAGAGACTGGAATCTAATCGAGGGGTTCAGGGTGGTTTATATACAGCATATGAGATACCCGGATTAGAGGGAGAGACTGTAATCTAACCGAGGGGTTCGGGGTGGTTTATATACAGCATATGAGATACCCAAGAATGAGGGACAGACTGGAATCTAATCGAGGGTTCAGGTTGGTTTACATACAACATATGAGACACCCAGGAGTGAGGGAGAGACTGTAATTTAACCGAGGGGTTCAGGGTGGTTTACATACAGCATATGAGATGCCCAAGACTGAGGGACAGACTGGAATCTAATCGAGGGGTTCAGGGTGGTTCATATACAGCATATGAGATACCCAGGAGTGAGGGAGATACTGATATCTAATCGAGGGGTTGGGGGTGGTTTATATACAGCATATCAGATGCCCAGGAGTGAGGGACATACTGGAATCTAATCGAGGGGTTCAGGGTGGTTTACATACAGCATATGAGATACCCAGGAGTGAGGGAGAGACTGAAATCTAATCGATGGGTTCGGGGTGGTTTACATACAGCATATGAGATACCCAGGAGTGAGGGAGATACTGAAATCTAATCGAAGGCTTGGGGGTGGTTTATATACAGCATATGAGATGCCCAAGCGTGAGGGACAGACTGGAATCTAATCGAGGGGTTCAGGGTTGTTTACATACAGCATATGAGATACCCAGGAGCGAGGGAGAGACTGAAATCTAATCGAGGGGTTCAGGGTGGTTTACATACAGCATAAGAGGTTCCCAGGAGTGAGGGAGAGAGTGTAATCGAACTGAGGGGTTCAGGGTGGTTTACATACAGCATATGAGATGCCCAAGAGCGAGGGAGAGACTGGAATCTAATCGAGGGGTTCAGGGTGGTTTACATACAGCATATGAGATACCCAGGAGCGAGGGAGAGACTGAAATCTAATCGAGGGGTTCGGGGTGGTTTACATACAGCATATGAGATACCCAGGAGTGAGGGGGAGACGTAAACATCAGTAAGTTAACATATGGTAGTACCAGCAGATAGGAGGACCCGTGATACATTGATCATTATTGAGATGAGATTGTGTTGGCAACATGAGCTTAACATGACATGAAGTGGAATCAAATCAGTGGGTGGTTAATATACAAAATAACATGTAGTTATTTTAGTGAGTTGAGGCATGGAATCTAATTGAGGGGTTCAGAGTGGTTTATATACAGAATAACAGATAGCCCAGGGTGAGTTATAGTCTGGAATCTAATCAAGGGGTTCAGGCTGGTTTATAAACAGACTAACAGATAGCCCCGGGTGAGTTACAGCTTGGAATTTAATCGAGGGGTTCAGTGTGGTTATGTACAGAATAAAAAGATAGCCCGGAGTGATTTACAGCCTTGAATCTAGTCAATGGGTTCCCAATTTAAACCCACAGAAGGTCAGTGTTGGATTTGAGAAACCCCTGAATTTGGGATAAGGCCTAGCCTAGCCTAGCCTGATCAAACGCTGAAAATCTACAATTCAGTGGCTGAGCTCTTTCAGGTTTTGTATATTATGTTTCTTAAAATATTTTGCGGGGACCTGGTCTGATCCACAACACTTGCACAGAGGGGTTTCTGACTGACTCCTGTTATTGAAAATTTAGTGCAGGGGCTGAGGATGGTTTGCTGGAGGTTGTGCTGTGAGCTGCCTCAGACATTCAGGGAGACCTGAGGATTTGGTGACTCAAATCTGGATGGAGCATGGGGACTGTATTTACAGCATCTGAGACTGCAACATGAACAACAAATGAAGCAGAGGCTGCAGAGAAAGCAAACTCTGAAACCACGGAGTGAATGTGTGTGGGGAAAGGATCTGCTGTATCCAACCCAAGTATTCCAGGAATAGCTTCCCAAGGTACACGTAACCCAGGAGCAGAGAGTGAGGGGACCCTGACTGAAAAAGGAGCTGGTCACAGAGTGGTGTCACCTCCTTCAACACGACCTGCAGCTTCACACCAGGGGGAGGATGGTGCTGCCAGTGGCTGTGAGGGTCACTGTTTCATTCAGCTTCCATGATCCATAACTTTCCAGGCAGGACTAGGTGACATAGAACATAGAAGAATACAGCGCAGTACAGGCCCTTTGGCCCTCGATGTTGCGCCGATCCAAGCCCACCTAACCTATACTAACCCACTATCCTCCATATACCTATCCAATGCCCGCTTAAATGCCCATAAAGAGAGAGAGTCCACCACTGCTACTGGCAGGGCATTCCATGAACTTACGACTCGCTGAGTGAAGAACCTACCCCTAACTTCAGTCCTATATCTACCCCCCCTTAATTTAAAGCTATGCCCCCTTGTAATACCCGACTCCATACGCGGGAAAAGGCTCACACTGTCAACCCTATCTAACCCCCAAATCATCTTGTACACCTCAATCAAGTCACCCCTAAACCTTCTTTTCTCTAATGAAAACAGCCCCAAGTGTCTCAGTCTTTCCTCATACGATCTTCCTTCCATACCAGGCAACATCCTGGTAAACTTCCTCTGCACCCGTTCCAGTGCCTCCACATCCTTCCTATAGTATGGCGACCAAAACTGCATACAATATTCCAGATGCGGCCGCACCAGAGTCTTATACAACTGCATCATGACCTCAGGACTCCAGAACTCAATTCCTCGACCAATAAAAGCCAGTACGCCATATGCCTTCCTCACCGCACTATTTACCTGGGTGGCAACTTTCAGAGATCTGTGTACATGGACACCAAGATCCCTCTGCTCATCCACACTACCAAGTATCCGACCATTAGCCCAGTACCCCATTTTTTTGTTATTCTTCCCAAACTGAATCACCTCACACTTAGCTAAATTGAATTCCATCTGCCACCTTTCTGCTCAGCTCTGCAGCTTCTCTATATCCTGCTGTAACCTGCCACATCCTTCCTCACTGTCAACAACTCCTCCGACTTTCGTATCATCCGCAAACTTGCTCACCCAACCTTCTAACCCCTCTTCCAGGTCATTTATAAAAATGACAAACAGCAATGGTCCCAAAACAGATCCTTGCGGAACACCGCTCGTGACGGCACTCCATGAAGAAACTGCCATCAACTACTACCCTCTGTCTTCTTCCATCCAGCCAATTCCTAATCCAAACCTCCAACTCACCCTCAATACCATATCTCCGTATTTTCTGCAGTAGCCTACCATGGGGAACCTTATCAAACGCCTTACTAAAATCCATATATACCACATCTACCGCTTTCCCCTCATCAACCTCCTTCGTCACCTTTTCAAAGAATTCAATAAGGTTTGTGAGGCACGACCTGCCCTTCACAAAACCATGCTGACTATCCTTGATCACATTATTCGTTTCCAGATGTGCATAAATCCTATCCCTTACAATTCTCTCTAAGACTTTGCCCACAACAGAAGTGAGACTCACCGGCCTATAGTTACTAGGGTTATCCCGACTCCCCTTTTTGAACAAGGGAACCACATTTGCTATCCTCCAGTCTTCTGGCACTACTCCTGTAGACAAAGAGGACATAAAAATCAAGGCCAATGGCTCTGCAATCTCCTCCCTTGCTTCCCAGAGAATCCTAGGATAAATGCCATCAGGCCCAGGGGACTTATCTATTTTCACCTTTTCCAGGATTTCCAACACCTCTTCTCTACATACCTCCAAGCCATCCATTCTACTTATTTGTGACTCAGTATTCACATCGACGACAATGCCCTGTTCCTGAGTAAATATTGAAGAAAAGTATTCATTCAGTGTCTCCCCAATCTCTTCCGCCTCCACACGCAACTTCCCACTACTATCCTTGACTGGACCTATTCCTACCCTAGTCATTCTTTTATTCCTAACCTACCTATAGAAAGCCTTAGGGTTTTCCCTAATCCTACCGACTAAGGACCTTTCATGTCCCCTCCATGCTGCTCTTAGCTCTAAACATATCCATCATTTCCCAGTATCTCAACATCAATGTCACCATTCGGTGATGGAGGATATATTTGGTGGATGAGGTAAATACATTGTTTCTCCCAGAGCAGGGAGCTGACGGATGTACCCAGTATAGTGGTATTCCCGATGTTGTGCATGGCATCTGCAGAATACCCATGTCAATGGGGAGAGGTAGAGGAACTGAAGGAGCTCTCTCTCTATTAATGTTACAGTGTGTCCATCACAGTACATCATGTTGGTGAATACCCACTGTCCTGGCAGCAGTCACGGCCTCTTCATTCAGAAGCAGTCAGCCATTCCCATCGTCATCGGGTCTCCACGTAGAAAGAAATGAATATATCTTGGATAAAGGCCGTCCCCTTGATGCACATTTCAAAACACCATCCCCACCACCAATCAACCACATTAAAGTATTCCATGTGTACGGAGAGCAATTGGGTCACTTGGAGTGTCTGGGAGCAGAGGATCAGGGATGGTGCAAAACCTCCCATGTCTGAACGGGTTTGAGTGAACCCCTTAGTACACAGTATCAATAAGTCCTACATTCCCTCTCCATTTCAGTAACATACTGCTTTCCATTATTCCTGTAAATGAAATGACAGATTATATCATGTTAAATTCCACCTGCCAAACTATTATCTATTGCTTTTACCTCTCTGAATCTATTTGCAGACTCTCCACCCTCTCTTGATAATTTAATCTCTTGCTTACCACAGCAACATCACCAAATGCAGCATCTGTATGTCTGTTCCATCCTCCTGATCATTAATATAGATTGTAAATAGTTGAGAACCAAGTACTGGTCACTCTCTGACCTCACTGGTTACGTTCTGTCTAACTGATTGAGACTGATTTATCCTGAGTGCCTGCTCCTGTGTGATACACTCTCCTTCCCATTCCTATGCAACACTGTCGAAGGATTGAAAAAGAACAAGGAGCATCTGTGAGGATTCCAACCCCTCGATGAGGCTGATGTCAACACGGCCTCTGTTCGACTTTCCTGCTATCTCTCCATCCTAAAACTCTAGTCTCTTGTTGTAGATTTCCCCACATGAAAAAAAAAATCCACTCCATATCTTCACATTCAATGAATTTTAGCATTTTACAGGCCTCAATGAGATCTCCTTTCATTCTTATAAACTGGAGAGTATAGGCCTAAACTACTCAATTTCTCTTCATAAGACAAACACTTCAAATACGGAATCAATCTAATGAAGCTCTTCTGAATTGCCTCCAACGGAAATACCTCATTCTGCAGGACACTCAAACTGTACTCCAGTTACAGCCTCACTAATGCCTTGCACAGCTGCACCAACACCCCCTACCTTCCTACTCTATCCTTTTATAAATAAACACTGAAATTATGCTTGCATTTCTCATTATTTGCAGTATCCGCAGGCAGGATCTCTGTGATATGCAAGCAGACACCCAGATCCCTCTGCACCTAAACACTTTGAAGTTTATCTCCGATTAGATAATAATTTGTCTTTCTATTATACTGGCCAACTTGAATAGCCTCATATTTATTCACTTTAATTTTCCTTGCCAAATGTTGGCCCATTCATCCAACCTATCCATATAGTTTTAAAATCTCCTACATCACCATTCCGAAGTAATTTCCTACCAATGTTAGTGTCATCTGAAAATGTGGCATCGCATTTTCTATCCCATCAACCGAGTACAGTACTACGATCGATCGCAAATGGGTGAGGCATGAGTACTGAAATCAATGGCACCCCACAAATTGCATTTGCTAAAAGAAAATGACACATTTAATTCATCTGACTCCATTTTTTTGGTTAACCAATCCTCCATCCAAGCTAATAAATACCTCCTAAACCCATGTTGTCTGATCTTACCACTTACTCTTTGGAACAGCGACATATCCGATGCCTTCAGGAAGACCAGATATGTTCTATCTCCATGATTCCCACCCTCCACTTTGTTTATGACATCTTCAAATAACTCAAGCAAACAATTCAAACACGATTTAGCCCTCGTAAAACCATGCTAACTCTGATGGATTGTGGTTTAACTTTGCAAATGTCCTGAGCAATGGACTCTAACAATTAGCCTTAAATTACAATATTTTATTGTTACACTTTAGTCCCTGATGTATACCATTATTATAAGTTCTTCCCTTTCGAAAGCCTTTACGTTTTCTTTGAATTCCTGTTTAATGGGCACAAGAATTTAAGAGATCAATTGCTGTGTAAGAGCCATGTGTGACTGAATGGACTCATCATCCTGCTGGTGTACAAATTGGATGGGCTGGCGTCTTTCTGGTGCTCCCATGTTGTCATCTCCAAGGCCAGAATGACCTGCTCCTGTTGATGCTTCAGAGGATTTGGAGATTATGGAATCTTCCTGTTGCTGTGTAACATTTTGAGGAGCTGATGGGGCATCTCATACTTCTCCATAACAGGTGGATATACTGAACGGTCTCCTCATGTATCCCGGAGATGGGACCGAGGGAATGATTGGTCTTCTCTTGTTCCCATACAACAGACACGTGTCGAAATTATCTTTTCCTTTCTCATGAAAGGAATCTCAGATAGTTTTTATTCTTATCCAATTCCCTTGCAATAGGCTTGGTGGGTCTGAATGGCCTCCTGTTATCCCAGCGTAACAAATCTCCAGTCACTGTGTGACCTCTTCCAGTTCCTATGTTACAGACTTGAGGAGGCTGAATGGACTGATCCTGTTGCTGTTTAACAGTATACTGATGCAGTATGGTCTACTGTTATAGGCTCGAGTGGCTGATTGGCCTCCTTCTGTAAATGTATATCAGGCTCCAGGGGCTTAATAGCCTCATCCTGTTTTGGTGGAACAGGGTCGAAGGCCTGAATATCCTCCTGTTGTTCCTGTGTAACAGGATGGAGAACGGAATGGTTCCTCCACTATCTGTGTAATTCACATCACTTGTTGACTCCTCCTGTCATCTATGTCCAAGTAAGATCATCTTTAATTTTTGTAAACTCCAATGGCTACTGGGTCAACCTGATCATCCTTTCATTATAAGCTAGCACCTTCATTGCAGGAATCAGTTGAGGGAACCATCTCTGAGCTGCTTCCAAAATAACAAAACATTTTCTTCATTGAAGAGATTAAATCTGTACACACTACTCCAGATGTGATCTCACTAAGACCCTGTACAGCAGCAGCAACACATTACCAGCCTGCTGTAAAGTTCTCACCCAGGTTAGAGCTGTCTCAGCTCTCTGGGGGAATATAGAGCATTGTTAGAAGATCATTGTCCTTCTCTCCTCCATCAGCATAACTGGAGATCTGGAGAAATTAAAGTTTGAGATGATCATAAATGATGTGGAAAGATGATCTCTACCATTAATCTCCCCAGAGCCCACGTCGCTCAGATTCCACAGAATCGAGCAAAGTGAAGTGCAAAAACAGCAAGGAGGAGCAAACGTTGATGGGAGTTATATATCAAAGTGAAAGCTGCAATACAAATGCTGGAGATGTTATAAAACAGGAAATGAGCTATACACATTTGTGGGTACTGCAGTAATAATGTACTGTTTATGTTATATCTAAACTGTGTTAACCCAGTTGAATGCTAATGCTGAGAAAAATGGATTTCATGACCACGTGTGAGATGGTTTAAATGAACATTATGTTGAGCACTGAGCTCGAGATCAGGTTATTTCGGAATTGGTGTTGAATGATCAGAAGAGCACATTGAAAATTTTGCTGTCAAGGACCTTTTGGGTACAGTGAACACAAGAACACAATGAATTGTTTTTTTTAAATGCTGTTTAAGTACACGATAGTTTTTGTTTTATTTGAAGTAACCGTTATAAAACTGAGTCAGGCAAGCCATCAAGGTGTGAGGAGAAAGTGGGGACTACAGATGCTGGAGATCAGAGTCGAAGAGTGTGGTGCTGGAAAAGCACAGTCAGGCAGCATACTAAGAGTAGATAAATCGATGTTTCGGGCATAAGCCCTTCATCAGGAATGATGCTTATGGGCCAAGGGGGCTGCGAGATAAGTGAGAAGGGGGTGCGGCAGGGGGGAGGTAGCTGGGATGCCGTAGGTAGATGAAGGTGGGGTTGAAAGAGTTACGTGATGAAGGGAGACAGAACGCCTCATCTACTGCATCCATTAAACCCAATGTAGTCTTCTTTACATTGGCGAGGCAGGAGGTCAACTTGTGGATCATTTCAGAGAACATCTCTGGGACAGCATACATTGAACAACTCCATCACATTGTGGCTGAGCACTTTATCTCCCCTTCCCACTCTGCCAAGGACATGAGGGTCCTGGACCTGCTCCTTTGCCGAACCCGAGCCACCAGAAGACTGGAGGAAGAAAGCCTCCTCATCTTCCTTGGGACCCTCCAACCACAGGGGATCATAGTGGATTTCCCCGTTTCCCCATTTCTCCTACTCCCACCTTATCCCACTCCAACCTTCCAAGTCAGTACCGCCTTTTTGAATGTTCCTATGTGTCCACCTTGCTTCCTATCAATCTGGTCCGCCCTTCTCTCCGACTATCACTTTCAACCCCACCTTCATCTACCTATTCGATGAAAAGAGACAGCTTAGAAAAATGCCAAGTGTTGCAGTAAGCCAGTGGATTTAGAGAAATGTAGGACCCAGCAAAGGATGACCAAGAAACTGAGAAGAAAATCAGAAAGAGAAAAAACGTGCAAACGAAAGAAAAACATGCAGACTGCTAAAAAGCGTCTATCAATGTATGAAACAAAACTAAAAACAAGGTCAAATGTGGAACAGTTGGTGTGCGTTCAGGATAATTTATTGCAGAGAACAGAGAAATTGCAGGGCAAAGAAACAGTTTCTTTGTGTCTATCTTCATGGAAGAATGTCCAGAAATTCTTCCAGAAATACCAAGTGACCCTGGGAATTGTGTAAGTAAAGTCTAAGACCATTCTTATCAGTGTTGGGGTCATCTTTGAAAAGAAAGCTGGATTAAGTATTCATTAATCTGACAGACTGGATGTACTTCATACAAGAAGTTCAGAGGAAGCAGCAATAGACATGCTGATTGAACGCGGATTGTCATTTTATTTTCCAACACATTCCCGAAAGGCATTTAGCCAATATGGATAACGCAAAGGTTATAAATATTATCCAACAGTTTAAGAAGAGATGAAGATGGAGAGTGGTGAACTACAGATCAACTAACTTGTCATCCGCAGTCGGGTGTCTGTTGGACTCGATTACAAAGAACATGCTACTAGATATATAGAAGATAATAACATAACTGGGGAGTGTGAGAATGTACCGATGAAAGGAAAACCGGAAGTGGCAAACATATTTTTGGCATGGTTTGAAGATGATTCTTGTGAACAAAGGCAATGATGAAACAATGTATAACGTATCGTTGGAGATTCATGAGCTTTTTTAAAGAACTCACACAGTAAGCTCATAAGAAAAGTGAAAGCGAGAGGTATTAGGAAGAACATATGCAAATAGGAAAGTAAAAACCAAGTTTGCATTCATGTGAATGTAATTGGAAGATAGAGGATGCCGTGCACCAGTTGTATCGAGTGTTCATGAGACTATACTTAGAGTATTGTGTACCGTTCGGAGTCCCAATCTAAGAAAGAATGTACTGACTACAGAGGAACTGCAAAAGGTATTATCCAAGATAACCCCTAAAATGGCAAGATTGTCTGAAAGGGAAACTCAGCCTGTAATCTCGAGTGTCAAAACATGAGAGGTGATTGCAGTGAAACCTAGAAACATAACGGGGATTGAATAACAGAGGGTCAAGTACACTAGGCGAGATAAGGAAGAATCCCACGATATTCTACACGGACAAGTAGAACAGAATAATCAACAAACAGTTAGTGTCCATTAGAAACCAAAGGGGCAATCTGTGTGTCAAGCTGGAGTACATTGATGGATTGTTACATGAGACCTTCGCATCTATTTTACTTGGGAGAAGGAGGAGGCAGGTACAGAATTCAAGACGATGGACGAGGAAGCTCTTGAACAGTATGATGTAAAATGCGAGTAGGGATTTGAGGTTTTGTTCTGTACAAATTTGGACCAATCTCCATGTCTGAATGATTTGTATCACAGGCGGCTGTTGGGGTCGAGGGAGGAAAGACCCTGACTGAATATTTTAATTAGAATCTGACCATAGGGGAGGTGCCAGAGAACTGGAGAACTGCTAATACGATTCCACTTCACAGTAAGAGTGGGAGAGATAGACCAGGGAACTATAGACGAGTGAGTATTTGATCACTGTTAAGGAAACTACTGGAGAAAACAGGGAAGGAGAAAATCGAACTCCAATCAGAGTCGCAAGGTTTGATCAGGGATAATCAACATAACTTTATCAGGAGGAAGTCACATCCAATGGATTTGATTGAATTAGTTTGAGGAGGTCGATTGTTTAGTTTTGTAGGAAGGCCTTTGACAAATTTCCACCTGGAAACTGGAAAATAAAGTAAAATCTCGCAATATGAAGGATAACTTGACAAGTTACAACGAAAATTGTCTTAGTAGCAGGAAGCAGAGGGTGGTGGAAGAAGGCTGTTTGTGTGACTGGAGACCAGTGTCCCCTGGTGTACCACAGGGAATCAGTGTTGTGTCCCTTATTGTTTGTGTTATTCATAACAAAATATAGATCTGAATGTGGCGGGGGCTAAGTGGAGAGTGGGGAAGGTGTGATAAGTAAGTGTATGTTTGACATAAAGATTGTCTGGGTGGTTTGCAGTGAGGAGGGAACGCCTTAAGTTACAGGAAGATGCAGATGGAATGGTCAGATGGGCACATCAATGGCATGTAACCCTGATAAATATGAGGTGATGCACTTTGGGAAATGGAACCAGGCAGTGGAGGACTCAATGAATGGCAGCACACTAGGAGGCTCAGATTGTGCTTCTCCACACCTCCCTGAATGTGACTGGACAGGTTAATGTTTAAAAATGCGTTGCTGGAAAAGCGCAGCTGGTCAGGTAGCATCAAAGGAGCAGGAGAATCGATGTTTCTGGCAGATTCCTGAAGAAGGCTTATTCCCGAAACATTGATTCTGCTGCTCCTTTGATGCTGCCTGACCTGCTGCGCTTTTCAAGCAACACATTTTTTAAGCTCTGATCTCCAGCATCTGCATTCCTCACTTTCTCCTGGACAGGTTAATGGACTAGTTAAGAATTGGACCTGAGGTGTAGCGTTTCCAAACCAGGGTGTAGATTATAAGAGCAATACAGGGCCTTGGTTCGGCCAAAATGGAATACTGTATGTTGTACCGGGAGCCACATTCCAGGAAGGATGTGATTGTACTGGAGAGGGTGCAGAGGTGATTCACCAGGATGTTCCCTTGGATGGAGCATATCAGCTATGGAGAGAGGCTGGATAAGGTCGGGTTGTTTACTTTGGAGCAGAGAAACTGAGGGGTCAGTGATCAGAAGGATACGATGATAAGCGACACGGATAGGGTGGATAGACAGCAGCTGTTCCTTTTAGTCAGAGGGTCAAGAACAAAGGAGCACACTTTTAAAGTGAAGGGTTTTGGGTTCAGAGAGGATTTAAACATTTATTCACCTCGACGTGTGGGATTCTGGGATTACTTCCTGAGAGGGGAATGATCACCTCACGATCATTAAAAAGTACTTGGACGAGCAATTGGAAGTGTCATAACATTCCAGGCTATGGGCCTGGTGTAGGAAGTGAGTGTATGGTGTGGAAGGTCAACTATTGAGCAGTTTAAGGCAGGAATTGATGGATTTCTGAAGAGTTATATTCATAAGGGTTATAAGAGTGAGCTGTATTAGCTTGTTAAATTATGTCAATGTGAGAAATATGAGAAAACAAGTGCAGTTTCCTTGCAGGTTGAAACAAGATAATGGAGAATGGGGAACAGGGAAATGACAGAACTATGAAGCCACTACTTCAATTCTGTCTTCACAAAACTTTCTAACAATACAAGGAAAACCGAGTCTGGAGTGGGAAAATGATAGAATACATGGGACAATAAACTTAGTAAGTAAATGGTTTAGCAGACATTATTGTTGCTGAAAGTAATGGTCATAGACAACACTAAGATAGATTTATGAAATGGGAATTATGTTTGAGAAACAGACTGGAAGACAAATGAAAGAGAAGCAATGAATGTAAAACGTTTTGATTTTTAGAAAATGTTGGTAAAGCTCCAAGCCCAATTTGCAAAATCAAATCTGAGTGGGGCTAATATATGAATATGTTTCTAGAATGGACAGCTGGCAGGAAACAGTGAATAGAAATAAACAGACTCGTCAAACAACAGTCTGACATTTTCTGAAAGGTATGATTCTGTGAGTATGACTATGTCCCAGACTCCCCATTACCTTCCCCAGATATCTCCTGTCTCATCAGCAGGACGGACACAGCAGAAGTGGCGGTACAGTGGGATACAGTTGGAAGGACATTGCTCTTGGAGTCCTCAACAGTGACTCCGTATCCCATTAAGTCTCATAGCATTAGTTTGCACATGGGAAAGGAAACCTCCTGCTGATTACCATGTACCAGGCTCTCTTAACTGAAAAATCAGTACTCCTCCATGCAGACCAATACTTGGAGGAAGCACTGAAGGGAGCACGGACGCAAGATGCACTCTGGGTGGGGGATTTCAATGTTCACCACCAACAGTATCTCAGCTACAGCATTAATGATCGAGCTGGCTGGGTCCTAAAGGATATAACTGGCGGCAGGTGGTGAAGAAACCAACAAGAGGAAAATACATACTTGACCACAGCCTTACTAATCTGCCAGTTGCAGAAGTATCTGTCCATGACAGTATCGGTAAGTGTGACCACGCATAGTCATTGTGGAGACAAAGTCACACCTGCATATTGAGAATAACCTCGACCATTATGGGAGGTACTATCACGGTGCTTAATAGGGCAGACTTCGAACAGATCTAGCAGCTCAAATCTGGATGTCCATAAGGTGTTGTGGGTCATCAATAGCAGTGGAATTGTACTCCCGCATAACGTCATGGCCTGGCATATCCCCCTGGCAACAATTACCATCAATCCAGAGGATCAACATTGGTTCAATGGAGTTTGCAGGAGGGCAGGAGTAGCACCAGGCATACCTGACAATGAGGTGTCAGCCTGGTGAAGCCACCAAAAAGGACTACTTGTGCGCCAAACAGCATAAGCAGTAAGTGATAGACAGAGCTAAGTGATCTGTCAGTTCAGATATAAGCTCTGCCGTCCTTCCACATCTAGTCGAGAAAAGTTGAGGACAATTAAACAACTCACTGGAGGAAGAGATTCCACAAATAACCCCTTCCTCCATGATGGAAGGGCCCAGCACTTCAGTGTATAAGATAAGGCTGATGCATTCGCAACAATCTTCAGTCAGAAGTGCTGTGTGGATGATCCATTTCAGCCTCCTCCAGTGATTCTCAGCAATTCAGTTACCAGTCATCAACCAATTTGATTCAGTTCACGCGATATCCAGAAACGTTTGGAGATAGTGGATACTCCATAGGGTCCATAATCTGGCAACATTCTGGCAATAGTACTGAAAATTTGTACTCCATAACTTGCCACTCCCTACCAAACTGATTCAATACAGTTACAACAATGGCTTTCCCCGATTATGTGGAAAATTACCCCAAGTATCTCCTGTATATAAAAAGCAGAACAAATCCAATCCGGCCAAATACAACTTCATCAGTCTATTCTCGATCATCAGTAAAGTGATGGAAGGTCTCAGTGCTTTTAAGCAGCAACCTGCTCAGCAATACCCAGGTCAATGACGCCCAGTTTGGGCTCCACCAGGGCCACTCAGCTCCTGACTTCATTACCGTGGTTCAAACATGGACAAAAGAGCTGAATTCCAGAGGTAGGATGAGAGTGACAGCCCTTTAAGTCAAGGCTGCATTCGACCCTGTGTGGTATCAAGGGGCCTTAGCAACACTGGAATCAATGGGTATCAGAGGCAAAATCCCTTCTGGTGAGATTCATACCTGACACGTAGGAAAGTGGCCATGGTTGATGAAGGTCAGTCAACTCAGCTCCAAATCTGTAGGAGTCCCTCGAGCAGTGACCGAAAACTTCTTCAGGGCTGCTTCATCAATGACCTTCCCTCCATTTTAAGGTCAGAAGTGGGGATGTTCGCCAATGATTGTACAATGTTCTGCAACATTTGTGGCTCCTCAGATACTGAAGCAATCCATGTTCAAACGCGACAAGATCTGAAGAGTATCCAGGCTGACAAGTGGCAAGTAATATTCAGCCCACAGGAATGCCAGACCATGACCATCACCAATAAAATACAATCTAACCTGCCCCTTGGCATTCAATGGTGTTACTATCACTGAAACCCCCCAGTATCAGATTCCTGGTGCGTAATCATTACTCAGAAACTCACTGGTCTCGCCACATGAACACAGTAACTATAAGAGCAGGTCCGAAGCTAGGAATACTGCGGCGAGTAACTCACATCCTGACTTCCAAAAGTCTGTCCATCGTCGACATAAGTCAGAAGTGTGATAGGAGACTCCCAATTTGCCTTGATGAGTGCAGCCCCAACAACACTCAAGAAGCTTTATACCATCCAGGACAAAGCAGCCAGTTTGACTGTCCCTTCATCCACAATGTTCCACCATCAACGCTCAGCAGCAGCAGCAGTGTTTTACTATCTACATGCTGCAATGAAATGATTCACCAAAGATCCTCAGATGTATCTTCCCAACTCACGACTATGTCTATCTAGAAGGAGAAGGGCTACAGATGTATGGGAATACCATCATCTTCAGGTTCCCTCCAAGCCAGTCACCATCCTGACTTGGAAATATATCACTGCTCCTTCACAGCCACTGGGTCAGAATCCTGAGATTCCCTCCCTAATGGTATTGGAGGTTAACAACAGCAGGTGGACTGCAGCGTTCAACAAGGCAGCTCACCACCACCTTCTCAAGGGCAACTAGGGACAGGCAATAACTGCTGGCCCCGCCAGTGATACCCAGATTCACGAAATAAATAAATAGAAATTAACAGAGGAAGGTTGCTGAGGTGTCGCAGGGATCGGTGCTTGGGGCCCAGGTGTTCACAATACCCATTAAACATTGGGTTTGCTGGAATCAGATACAATATATCCCAGCCTGCTGACAGCACTAACGGATGTGGGATTGTGAGTGGGTGAGGGAGGATGTATAAAAGCACCGAGAAGACTAAGACAAGTGGAGTGAAAGGGTGAATACGTGACAGAGGGAGAACAATGTGGATAGAGGTGACAGTGTGCCCTTTGATGGAAATGATAAATTGGCAGCCTACCATTTGAAAAGGATGGGTTGAAACATGTTGATCCACAAAGGGATGTATGTTCCTTCTTGTTGTTTCCTTCTGCATAAATATCTGAGGCCCATGCACCGCAGTGAGTTCTGCAACCAGAAGTCAATACTAGGCATGGCATTGGCACGCTGTCCAGTGTACACAGACCCACAAAGTGGGGAGCTGCAACACAGAAAAAGATCTCCATTTCCTTGTACACCAGTCGCTGAAAGTAATATTGCAGAAACAGAAAGTAGTGAGGAAGGTAAATGGTGTGTTGACCTTCATTTCTTGGGGATGTGAGCCCAGGAGAAAAGGTGTCTTACTGCAGCTGTTCAGGGCCGAGTGAGATATCATCTTGAACATTGTGCAGTATTGTGTGCAGTTTTGGTCTCCTTACCTAATAAAGGACAAACCTGACATTGATGGAGAGCAGTGAAGGATGAGCAGACTGATCTCTGGGATGACGGGCTTGTTGTGGGAGCAGAGTTTGGGGTAAGTGGGCCAGTGTTCCATGGGGTTTAGGAAGATTAGTGGAGATCTCAGTGAAATATACAAAACTCTGACAGGGTTAGACAGATTGGAAGCAGGGACGATAATTCCCCTGGCTGGGACTTCTAAAGCAAGGGGCCACAGTATTAGGTACAGGCAGTCATTCTGCACTGAGATGAGAATAAATGTCTGCACTCACTGACTGGGGAACCTGGGGAATTCACTCGCACCTGGAAACCGAGACACTGATTATAAATAAGGATTTAGAAACAGTAAAGGAATGGTGGGAGAGCAGGGGTACGGTATGGAAATGAAGAGCCAACCATCATTATATTGAATTGGTTAGCAAACTCGATGGACCAAACGTACTACTGCACCGCCTATTTAAGAGCTTCCCAAGGTTACTCACATTAATGGATATGTATATCGTGTGGGGTAAGTGCATGGAGGACATTTTTTTCCATGAACTAGAATGGGGAGGCTAAATGTGTTTTCCATTCCCGATGTTTCTGTGCAGTCTATGGGAAAGCTCTGTAAATGCTGTCACAAGCTCTCAGATGTTCGGAAGGAGGTCTCTGCAGGATCGACAGGACTGTGTTCCCATTCCCTTTTCCGACACTGATGCTGAGGCCAGGTGTTCTGTCCGGTTTATTCCTTTCAGACCTCGGAGGAGTTTGATACAAATGAGTGCCCTTGCTTGGCAATTTCAGAGACCATTGAAATGTTTACAACATGTCAGGGTCTTTGGAGTCACTTTTAGGTCAGCCCAGGAAATCACGGGAGATTCACTTCCTAAAAGTACATTGGAGAAGGAATTTCTGTTTATAATCCATATTGGCTTCAAGGTCACTGTTACTGACCCCAGATTTTAGATCTCGATATTTTATTAATTGTCTTTAACTTCCACCCGCTGCCAGAGCATTAGCCTGGTCTCGATTAGTAATCCAATGACATTTCCACAACAGCACCATCTCCACATGGGGACCTGTCAAAAACCACACTGAGCAGGTTATTTCTGTGGTGCTTGACAGCTCTGTCAAAAAGAACTCCCACCTATTTGACTGTCATGATGGGAATGAGGAGGTGGTAATTGGTCAGATTGTAATTATTCCCGTCTTAAGGAACGGGACATAGCTGAGTAATTTTCCACATTGCCAGGGAGATGTCAGAGTTGGAGCTGGAATGGAAAAGCTTCCCGAGGGACACGGCTTGTTGTGCAGCACAAGTCTGCAGTCCTATTGCAGGAATGGGGTCAGGACCCATTGTCTGTGTCGTATCTACTGTGTTCAGCTGTTTCATCATGTCACGGGCAGCGAATCAAATCGGTTGAAGTCTGGCATCTGTGATTTTGTGGGCATCATGATGAGGGTGAGGTGTATCATCGACTCAACACGTCTGGCAGAAGATGGTGCAGATAAAACATCCTTCTCTTTTACACTGATGTGCAGGTCTGTTCCATTATTTCGGATGGGGATGTTTGTGGAGCCCTCTCCTCCAGTCATTTGTTTTATCGTCCATCACCATTTATGACTGAATGTGGCAGAACTGCAGGGCTTCGATCAGATCTGTTGGTCATGTCTGGTAGCTTTAATGAGTTAGCATCAGTTGTTGTGGTTCTGTTCGCCGAGCTGGAAGTTTTTGTTGCAAACGTTTCGTCCCCCGTCTAGGTGACATCCTCAGTGCTTGGGAGCCTCCTGTGAACCGCTTCTGTGGTGTTTCCTCCGGCATTTATAGTGGCCTCTCCCTGCCGCTTCTGGATGTCAGTTTCAGCTGTCCGCTGTAGTGGCCGGTATATTGAGTCCAGGTCGATGTGTTTGTTGATGGAGTTTGTGGATGAGTGCCATGCTTCTAGGAATTCCCTGGCTGTTCTTTGTTTGGCTTGCCCTGTAATGATAGTGTTGTCCCAGTCGAATTCATGTTGCTTGTCGTCTGCGTGTGTGGCTACTAAGGATAGCTGGTCGTGTCGTTTCATGGCTAGTTGATGTTCATGGATGCAGATCATTAGCTGTCTTCCTGTTTGTCCTATATAGTGTTCTGTGCAGTCCTTGCATGGGATTTTGTACAAATCTTCACCCAAACATTGAGTTAGCATCAAATTAAGGTTCATGTGATTCTGACTCTGACATGTTCACCCACTCTCGTCACTGAGCCATAGATGGTGTTGATGGTAATGACAGACTGAGGTGTTATCCTGGGCAAAACGTTACAGGTTGTGGTTGAATGCAGGTCTGCCTCTTCTGCTGCTGTGGTCTACAGCACTACATGAATACGCAGTTTCGAGCTGCAATACCTGCAAAGCAATTCTGCTGTCTGTTCCCCAATTCTCACTGACACCCATTCACCCATCAGCCCTGCAGTCAGTGACCTAACCTGGTTTCTGATTTGGAAATACTTCCATTTTCATACTCTCATTCTGCTGAGGGTCTGTCTCCCCGGGTCATGCTTCCAAACTGACACAATCCGCAAAAGCATTTAACTGATCTTAATTCAAATGTTTAATTCACCTGAATCTTTTTCCTTGAGAAATACCATCTTCTGTGTTTAAAGTCAATGTGTTTTCTCTGTTTCTTTCCCTGACCATGATTAAGAGCTTTGTAGTGTCAGTGATGCCAGCATTATTTAGTTGCAGAGCCAATAAATTCTTTGGATTCCCAATCATCTTCACCACATTGTATATTTTCTCGTTTGGTTTGATGCCTTATCACTCATGGCTGCCTTGTTCTCCCATGAGTGTGTTTCAATTTCTTGGGGTTGTATTTCTTGTATTATCTTTCGAATTATCCCCCGAACCTCCTCTCATTGCTGCTTCATGGTCTTACCTGCTCAGCTCCCCTTCCAATTAACTCTGGCCAGCTCCACCCGCATGTCTTTGTAGTTACATTGCTTAATTATAACCACATTACATCTTGAAGAGAGCATTAGATATAAACTGAAAGAAGGAGTTTTTGGAGATGGGACACGAAGAATAATTCGTGGATTTCTTAACTAGATACAAAGGGACAATGAGAGAGAGGATATAGATATGGAGATGTGGAAAATGAGAAAACTACATTATCGAAAGAAGTAGATGAACATCCCCCAATGTTTTGGCAATGCCTGTGTGCTGTGTTTCTTTGTACAGTGCATGTACAACAGAGTAATATGTTCAAATGCTGGGTCTGATGCCAGAATATTTATCTCAAATAATATGACAGACACTAGCTTTGGAAAGAACACAGCAGGCCAACATATTGAAATTACGGAAGAAAGGGGATTAACTGAAATAAGTTGGGACACCAGAATCAAGAATTTGGTGCACACTTCCTGGTAAGAATGAGAGACTAGAATTGGGAATCCCAGTGAAGGAGGGAACGTTGAGAGGATCAAATCATGTTTTAATATTTTATCAATTTTATACATCATATGCATCATTTTTCGTTAACTGTGTCTCTGTTGTTCATTGACAATGTGTTGTGCACATCTGAAAAATGCGACTTATCTGCACACACACACATTGATTAAACAGTGCATATAAAATCATTTTTCCACCATTGAAACTGTCCTGTTGTCGTGTTACGAGGATACATGAACACCAACTAGCCACCAAAAGACATGACGCACTATCACTATGTTCCATAAATACAGACAAAGAAGGGCACCACTTTGACTGAGACAAAGCACACACACATACTAAGACACGCAAGGACCTTCTTAAAGGAATGGTATTCTAACCAGAAGTCCATCAATAAACGCATCAATTTAGATCCTCTCTGCATTCTCTTGTTAAAGTAACCGGAAATGACATCACCCACTTTAAGAAACCAAGACCTATAAATAGAGAGGCGGGACATACCACCAGAGCTTCAGCAGATACTCTCACTGATGATGTCACCTAGTCATGTGTACGAAACTTCTGAAAACAAACCTTGAAGCTCAGCGAGCTAACTTGCACACATATAAATTGTTATTTTTTGTTTATTAGTGGAATTTATGAGTTCTCTGTCTCTCACGTTTTGAAAGATTATGATGTGAGGTGAGCTTTTCTGGGTGTGTGGTTTTAATTTACAGAGGGGTTCGACATTGATGTCATAACAGTTTGGGGCCTTGCCGTGTGGCACTTGGACCAACGTGAACAGATTTGAGATACAACAGGCCCCAGAAAATTCCAACTCATTGCAATTAGTGACTTTGATCTTCAAATAAAACCAATGGGAAAATTCGTTTTATTTTGTTACTTGTGGTTGGTTAAATGAAAAGTGAGGGAAATGGCTTTAAACATTACTAAAGAGGTTCCCAAATTTTCCAAGGAAGTTTAGAAAGACAGAAGGAGGACATTTTTTAGAATTAGCAAATAGGTTGGAATTGTGTTTAACCAGGGATAAAAGAGAAGTTGAAATTGTAATGGAGATGGTCAAGCACTTTGATGTATCAGAGAAACAGGCAACTGCAGTAGAGTTAGAAAAACTTAAATTGCAAATATGGCAACTGGAGTTAGAAGATAAATAAAGGGACGGAAACAGAGAGAGAGACGAAAGTGAAAAAGAGGAAAAAGAAAGAGAGAGGGGATTTGAAATTCAGAAGTTGGGAATTAGACAAGAAAGTTAAATTAACAGGATGGAGATGAAGGGGGAACGTAGGGATGAATACAACAAGGTTAGTAACTTGCCATATTTCGGTGAGAAAAATGTCAAATCTTCTTTATTTCATTTGAAAAAATGGCTAGGCAGATGACGTGTCCAGTGAACTTGTGGGTAATGCTAGTTCAGACTAAGCTGGTGGGCACAGCTGGTGAGATATGTGCAGCGCTGTCAGATGAGGGATCAAGAGATTATCAAGATGTCAAACTGGCTATTTTGATTGGTTATGATTTGGTACTAGAAGCATATAGACAGAAGTTCAGAAAAATAGAGAAGGAACCAGGTCAGACTTATATTGAGTTTGAAAGAATTAACCAGTCATTTTGACAGGTGGGTACTGGCCTTAAAAATGGATAAGACCTGTGAGGCTTGTGGGGAGATTATTCTGCTGGAGAAGTTAAAAGACTCACTTCTAGAGATAGTAAGAATTCATGTGAATGAATAGAAAGTTCAAGAAGTGAGAAGCGCGGCAGAAATGGCAGGTAAATATGCATTGTGACATGTGATGAAATTTAGCTTCTGGCAGGAATTTCATCCTGTGAGGGATAGACATTTGGAGAATGGACGATCACACATTACAAAGCGAACAGTAGCTCACAATAGTTTACCACAGGTGAAGAAAGACGCCCAAGAGGGTTGAAAGATGGTGAAAGGCCTCCGGTGCTCTCACTACAACGGAGTGGAACACATAAACTTACAGTGCTGGTGGTTTAAAAAGGGCACAGGAAAAAAGTTGTTTTCACTGCAGTAAGCTGGGAGACACCGTGCTGGGCGTTAAAGGAAAACACTTTGGGGAAAGATGCGTTAGAAGAGGCTAAGCCCAGTGGCATTAGTGAAACTGGTAAAAGAGACGCCAAGTGGATCCGAGGAGCTGCAGGAAATTGCACAGCCTTGGCAAGGGCTGGGTATGGAGGCAGTGCCTGATCTCTCTAAAGAATTCACCTCTGTAGATAAAGTTTACTCAGAAAGAACGGGGGAGTTGGACAAGAAGTTAGAATTTTGTGAGATATGGGATCTACTCAGTCTCTAATAGTTGAGAAGTGAGGCGACGGAAAAGCACAACAGATCAGGCAGCATCCAAACAGCAGGACAATCGAATATCAGGCAGAAACCCATCGTCAGGAACATGGTGGGGGGACAAGGGGGCTGAAAGATAAATACAAGTGTAGTAGCTGAGCTGGTGGGAGGATCACTGGGAAGGAAATAAGAAGATGTAGGTGGGAGTGATAGTGATATGTCGGAGGGTAGGGTGGAGTCGATAGATGGAAAGGAAAATGGCTAGTTAGTGTAGTCCGAGAGGGAAGTGCAAGTTTGAACAGTTGGATCGGGGAAAGGTTGGTGGAGGGGAGATTTGGAATTTGGTGAAGTCAATGTTGATGCTGTACAGTTTGAATATTCCAGCTGTCCTACCACCGATAGGAGTCCTATCACCCTCCTCTCCGACCTACCACCATCATTCCCCGCTTGCATCTACCTATCGCCTTCCAAGCTCCCTTCCACCTATCTCCACCCCCACCATCCCATTTATTTCTCAAACTCCTTCCCCCTCCCTTACCTCCCACTTTCCTGATGAAAAGCATTTATGCCTGAAACGGATGCTGCCGACGTGCTGTGCTTTCCCAGCCCTACACTTTTCAACTCTCATCTCCAGCATCTGCAGCCCTCACTTTCTCTCACCCTCCAATGGTAAGAAATGAAAGTTTTTTTTCAATCTTTCTGGCATGTTAATCAAGAGCATGTTAATTTGTGGAATGGGGACAGAAATTAAGCATTCCCTTGTGTAACATCAGAATGGGATGCCAAATCAAGATTAGGGAAGTAACAGTGACAGTGAGTAACAGAATGTCAGTTCTCGGAATACAGTTTATTCTTGGGAACGATTTAGCAGGAGGCGAGGTGCGATCGGCACCCCTTGTGGTGGAGCAGCCAAAGGAAGACTAGGGAATTGGTGAGTTAAAAGAAAATTAACAAGCATTTTTTCCAGACTGTGTAGGAACAAGATCCCACTGTCATAAGTTACAGCAGGAAGGAAAAACGAACGAAAAAGACAAATGGGTTGATGCTCAATGAACTGACACGCTGTTTGATGTAACGGTGCAGGAAAAACCTGAACAGGCACAGAAAAGGAATCAGAATATATTGTTGAACGATATTAACTTAAAGATAGAACTATAAAATTAAAATGGAGACCCTGATAGGTTACTGCAGAAGGGAAATGGGCCGATGTGCACCAGATTGTGTTAGCAGTAATGTACAGTGTTACGGGTAGCTCATAAACTAACTGCAGGCGGTCACGTAGGTGTACAGAAGACTCAGGCTAAGGGACAGAAGCATTTCTAGTGGCCTGGAATGCGCAAGGACGCTGTTATTTTTTGTTGTACGTGACATACATACCAAATGGTAGGTAAGTAACAGCAGGAAAAAAACCAGCACCTTTCTTGCCAATTCCTGCATTGGAAGAACCTTGCACGTGGGTTATGATTAATTGTGTAGCTCCCCTTTCTAAAGTAAAAGTGGAAACCAATATTTGCTGACCATAGTGGATGCGTCTACCAGATTTCCAGAGGCAATTCCATTATTGGAGTGTCAAGGCAAAAAGGGAGGTGGAGGAGTTGGTAGCTTTCTTGACTCGCTGTGGACTGCCCAGAGAGATTCAGTCAGACCAAGGGTCTCATTTTACCACTCAACTGTTTAAGGAAGTCATGGATGGCTTAGGAATACAACACTTCAAATCATGGGCGTCCCATCCTGAATCCCAGGGAGCCTTGGAAAGTTAGCATCAGACGCTGAAGACTATGTTAACAGCGTACTGTCAGGGTTGGCCAAATGATTGGGATAAAGGTGCCCCATTAAATTGTTTGCAATTAGAGATGCCCCAAATAAATCTATTCACTTTACTTCCTTTGAGTTAATATTCGTACATGAAGTGAGAGCTCCTTTGAAATTAATTAAATAAAAATTGACAGGACCGAAGTCGGAAATCTCACACTTGGATTATGTGTATGAGGTGAAGGAGAGAGTAGATGGAGTAGGTGAGTTTGCTAAACGGTATCTGAAGAGCACAACATAGAGTGAAGCAGGTGGCAGATAAAAACACTGAAACTTTGAAGGTTTCCCGTGGGGATGACGTATTAGTATTGCCACCAGTGGTAAGAAATCTCTTCAAAGCCAGGTTTAGTGGCCCCTTTCAAATTAAAAAAAAATGTGGAGTCAGTTAAACTATCTAATAAAGATACCAGAGATGACAAAAAAAAACTTTACCGAGTATTTCATATGAATGAATAATGCACAACCACATTTAAGACTCAGGAACAGAGCTGTGGCCAGATGAACAAATTGTGCAGGTTTTCTGTATGATGTAGTGATCTTTAGCAAGTGATTGAAAGCTCCCATGTTACAGTTGGCAGAGCATGTTGAACGATTACAAAAAGCAAACTTGGGAATAAACTTAAAGAAAACAGAATTCTTGAAAGCAGAGGGGACGTTCCTGGGACATTACATTGGCCATGGAAGGTTGCCTCCATGGAACACAAAGACGAAGGGCTTTGAGGAATTTCCACGACCATCCTCGAAGAAAGAGGTGCTTCGATGTTTGGAACTGAGTGGATTCTATCGGAAGATTGTTCCAAACTTCAGCAGTGTATGGGCACCACTGATGGATTTATTAAAGAAGAACACAGTATTGTGGTGGACAGAACAATGCCAGGAGGCATTTGAGAATTTTAAAGCAGGATTAATCACCGCACCAGTGTTAGCTGCACCAAATATTCTGAAACCCTTTGAAAATTGTGTTTGATTTTCGGGATATAGGGCTCGGAGATGCATTGATACAGAAAGATGATGATGGAACTGAATGGCTAATTGGCTACTTGTCGAAAAAACTCAATATCCACCAGAAAGAAAAATACAAAATCTCCATTATTGAACAAGAATGATTAAGTTTCACACTGGCCTGACAATATTTTAATGTGTATATGACAAACAAATTGTCGGAGATGGTTGTGGACAATGACAAATCTCTCGCATTTTTTGGAATAGTTAAAGAGCAGAATATGAGACTATTTCATTGGAGTCTTACCTTACCGACTTTAAACTCACAAAATGTACATGCTGCGGATCCTACAATGTGATAGCAGATGTGTTTTCGCGGATTTAAAGGAAAAAGTATAGGTAAGATTTGCCTTATTCCAGTGTTATAACTGAGATCAATACTTTTGTATTTCATAAAATTGGGATTAAGAATTAGAGGAAAAGAAATCTAGCCATCTTTTCATTCTGCTGTTTCATTTTATTTCCTGAAGTGGGGAGATGTTACGAAGCCAAAAACATGTAGGGTACTTTAAAACAGAACGGGTTTTGCCGAATAGAAATTAAAGCCACAGACGCCAGCTAAATGTCACACTGTTCCACATGTCACCATTAGCTGAGAAATAGATACCTGAGTTTTGGTTGCTGTTTTGACAGCCATTCAAATGCAACCAAAGAGTTTAAATAACGCTCAGGAAACCAGAAGCCAACAGAATTTGAATATTATTGTTTGGATAGCTGGACAGCAACCAAATTATGAGAATTACTATATCATGGGGAGTATACAAACCCAGCATTTTGTACACTGGTGGGAGAGCTCCTGCCATCCAACAGCAGAGCCACTGCTGTAGAGTAGGAGTGCTAACTGGCCATCTCAAACACTCTCTATCAAAGATACATGTTCATGCAAACGTACTTGCAATAAAAAAATGACCAGGGAGATCAGCAGCTGAAAGAGTGAACACAGCGGGGAAGATAGAGACTGTGTGGTCTTGAGATTGTAATGTTTAATATGTGGGCTGTTGGAACAGCATATTTTTACAGAGTTGGAGTCAGATAGTAAGTAGCTTGTATTTGTGAATAGTTGATGTTTAGTGTTCACTATTAAAGTTAAGAAACAAACTTGTTAATTTTTGTTTAAATAGTCGAATATAGGAGATCTGTGTCACTCATATTTTAACAGATTACGAGGTGAGGCGAGCTTTTCTGGGTGTTTGGTTTTAATTAACAGAGGGGTTCATCTCCACCTTGTAAATGTCCATCCACGTTAGTCCCATTTCCCTGCAGTTGGCCCATATCCTTCCAGTCCTTTCCTATCGACATATTTATCCAAATGCATTGAAATGTTGTTAATGTTCACCCCCCCAACCACATCTTCTGGCAGCTCATCCATGTGCCAGCCTCTGTGTAAAGAACTGGCCCCTCAGGTTCCCTTTTATTCCTTCCCCTCGAACCTTAAACTGATCCCCTCTAATCCTCAATTCTGTACACCTGAGAAAAAAACTGAGATCATTAACCCTATCCATACCCCTCGTGATTTTATACAGCACTATAAGGACTCCCTCAGTCTCCTACACTTTAACGAAAAGGTCCTAGCTTGTCCAACCTCTCCCTTAACTCAGACCATTGGGTCCTAGCAACGTCTTTGTAAATTTCTTCTGCACTCTTTCTAATTTAATAACATCTTCCCTATAACAAGGTTACAAAAACTGAACACAATACTCCAAGTGTGGCCGTACCAATGTCCTGTGTAACTGTAGCTTAAGTTCCCAAATTCTATACTCAATATCCTGCCTGATGAAGGCCAATGTGCTAAAAGCCTTCTTCACTGCCCTGTCTACCTGTGACTCTACTCTTAGAGAACCGTGCCCGTGAAAACCAAGGTCTCTCTGCCCATCCCTTAAGACCCTCCCATTCACCGTGAAACTCCTACCTTGATTTGAGTTTCCAAAATGCAAGACGTCACGCATCTATATTAAATTTCATTTGCCATATCTCGGCCCACTTCCCCTCCTGATTAAAGTCCTGCTGCAATTTCTGATAAACTTCCTCACTCATCACGCTACCACTTATTTTAGTGTCATCTGCAAACGTACTAATCATGCCTTGCACATTCTCAACCAAATCATAGATAACAAACAGCAATGGACACAGCCTCCAGTCTGACTATCATCCTTCCACTAAACCCTCTGCTTCCGATCATCAACCCAACTGTGTATCCGACTGGCCAGTTCCCCCAGCATTCCACGTGATGGAACTTTCCAGAGTAGCCTGTCATGTGGAACCTTATCAAAGGCCTTACTGAAATCCAAAGAGACTAAATTTACAGCTTTGTCCTCGCAAACCTTCCTGGTCACTTTATCAAAGAACGCTAACAAATTTGGGAAGCATGATCGCCCACTCACAAGTCTACTCTGACTGCTCTGAATCAAACCCTGTGTAAGTAATGGGTGCAGTCAATGGTATGCTGTCCTTCATTGTAAGATGATTCGAGTACATAAGCAAAGCCATCTTCCTGCTGTTGTAGAGCCTAGCGGAGAGAGCTTTTGGGACACTCTCTACAGATTTGATCTCCTTTGTAAGGAATGATATCCTTCCCACAGATACAGATGGCGGTATCATGAGGGTAGAGTGAAGAACCTGAGAGTTTAATCTGCAAAGCTGTGAAATACGAAGAAATGGTGATGCTGAAACGAGGTGTAGCAGGTGTATTTCCAAAAGACACATTGATAGGGTGAGAAATTCCATACTTTACCCAGGACTGATTGGTGTGATTTATTGTCACGTGTACCTCAGTACAAGGAAACACTTTCTTTCTGAGCAGTGGAGGCAGATCATAGTTAGCATGGCCAGACAGATCATAGTGTGGAAATAGACTTCGACAGAGTAAGGCATACAGGATACACTGCACTAGACAAGCACTCGACAAGATCAACATGAGCAAGATCAGCATTATTTGAACATAGAGAGTTGATTCATCAGTCAAACGTGACTTTGCTAATAGTTTATATGCCAAAATTAACTACCCCCATGTTATTGTGCAGTCGGCATGTGAGCCCGTACTGAACGTCAGGTTGCATATAATCCCCAACAGCAGCCACAGTACCTTCGATCTGAAACAGGTAGCCATTCCCACCAATTTCCGCCCTACATAGAGAACACCAGGCTGGCTTCTTGGAGATGGAAGGTGCCTTCTTGAGACTTCACACAAGACAAATAGCTTCCCTCCTCAACACTAGAAAACCACGTTAAAGTCCCACGTGTGTATCATGAGCAACGGAGCCAGGAGGAACAACGTGGAGCAGTCTGTCTGTGCAGCTTCTGCTCCACTTGTTCATCATGTTGGAGCATCAATCTGGAGACAGTGAGGACTGCCGATGCTGGAGATTGTAGTAGAGACTAGATTGCTGGAATAGCACAGCAGGTCAGGCAGCTCCGAGGAGCAGGGGAATCCACGTTTTGGGCATAAGCCATTTATCAGGAATCAGCATCAATTACCTCATTCTGTCCCTTTGCAAGTGCGTTGAGGGGAAATGGCCTCGTACTGTTCCCGTGTAAGTGACTTAAGGGCTGAATGGCCTCCACCTGTTCCTGTGTAAGTGACTTAAGAGCTGAATGGCCTCCTTCTGTTCCTGTGTAAGAGACTGAAGGAGCTGAATGGCCTCATCGTGTTGCTGTGGAAGTGGCTTTAGGGGCCGAATGGCCTTCCCCTGTTCCCGTGTAAGAGACTCCAGGGGCTGCATGGCCTTCTCCTATTCCTGTGTAAGTGACGCAAGGGACTGAATGGCTTCTTCCTCTTCCGATTGGACAGGACCAAGGGCCTGATTGGGTTACCCCTAGTTCCTGTTTGACAGCTCGATGTGCTGACAAGTGTGATGATGCTGCAGGCTTTGAGAGGTTATTTTGTCCTGGTTTCTTTTCAGAGAGAGATTGAATGGTCGTTACCAAACTGGTTAGTTAAGGCCACTGAGTAAACAGCTAGGGAGGTTTTGGGTTAATTTTAATGCAGCCTGAATGGATGTGGCCAGCTCTCACAAATTACGATCTCTGGGTTTTGGTTTCTAAGTAACATCAGAAACTATTGGGGTCTCCATAGAGTTGGAAGCTTCAGTGACTATCTCCTGGCTGCTACTCTCTCTGAATTTTCTCTTGGTGCTGTTTTTAATTCCTGGATTAGAGAAATGTTTGTGACAATCTGTGCCTGAATTTTCCTTTTTGCCAGGGACTGTGTTTATGGGATTTTCCTATATTGGTTCAGTTAATTAGCAATAGTTCCTAGATTTGTTATTCTGTTAACTTGTCCAATACAACTACATTTTTCTAAATTCCTCTTTCTTTGCTTTCATTTTATCTTTCGTATTTCAATAAATAGTGTTTAGCTTCACACCGAGTAGTTTGACCTGTCACATTGCATCTGGAACAATCACTTTATATTCCGTTTAAAATAAAAAATAGAGTCTAGGTTACCGCCTTACAATATTTTCGAGAGGCTCTGGTGTGGTCCATCACACTAGACTCCTTCTCTTCCTGAGTAATATGCGGGAGGCACTGAATGGGCTGTCCCTGTTCTTCTCCAATAGTGTCAATGGGCTGAATGGCTTCCCCATATTCCTGTGAAACCAGCGTGAGGTGCTGAATGAACTCTTATTTTACTGTGGCAATGTGCAGTGTCAGGCAGTGCTGGTAGATGAATGTTACGGACCATTTAACAGCACATGTCTCAATGGAGTCTGGGTCTTGCTGCACATTGACACAGACTAGTTCAGGAGCTGAAGGGGGTACAAAATGTTCTGAACATTGTGGAATCTTCAGTGACCATCCCCACTTCTGATCTTATGTTGGTGAGGGTGGGGACGGGAGACATTGATGAAGCAGCTGAAACTGTTTGTGAAGAGGAAGCTACCCTGAGGATCTCGCACAGAGGTGACCCAGGACGGAGATGATGAACATCTTCCTTTGTGCCATGTTTGACTCCAAACACTGGAGCGTTTACTCTGATTCCCATTAAGTCCAGTTTTGTTTAGCTCCTTGATGTCAGCAGACATCAAGGGCCAGTCATTTGTACCTGAACCCTTGTCTCAACCTCTTTTGTTCATATCAATAAACCATGATATAGGAGCAGCAAGTGTTTTCTTCAAACAGGTGGGATTGAATGTCAGGATTTCTCGTCTCAAGAGTGTTGGGGAGAAAAAATGACTGAAAGTATTTGAAGAGGAGGTAGATAGATATTGACCTGTCAGAGAATTGAGGGCAATGATAAATTGGGTATGAAAGAGGATTTGAGACAGAGAGCAGATCAGTCATGACCTTAGTGAAGGGCAAGGCAGGCATGGAGAGTGAACGACCGGTTCCTGTTTCTGATGTTCTCACATTCTGTTATTGGAACGTTCGTGGGTGTTATTTTCATGAATGTCTGTTATGGAATGTTGCACGCAAGGGGACCAGAGGATTTTGTGAGCCATCTTTGGGTGAGGTATGGCGGTTGTATTCTTATGGAATCTGAGTCTAAACATGACCAACAAATGAAGCATAAGTTGCAGAGAGGGGAAGCTCTGTAAAGAGAGATGAGGGGCCTCTTTCATACCCGTGCCTGGATTTTCCAATTGCATTTCCCAAATCACTTCAAAGCGTGTGTGACAGTCTTGAGAGGCTGAATAGTCTCCTCTGTTTCTGTGCAACAGGTTATAGGAGTAAGTGGCCTCCAACTGTTCCTGTCCAGCAGGTATGCGGGGCTGGATGGAATGCAGAAACATGGGACTGAGGAGCAGGAGTGGGACATTAGATACTTTGAGCCTTCTCCACCACGCACTAAGATTGTGGACTCAGCCCCACTTTCCTGTTTGTACACTATTACCCGTGACTCACTTCCCTGTCAAATATTTAACTAAACAGCTTTCAATCCATGTGAACATAGAGGCACAATAAACTTCCAGTGAAGAGAATTCACACTTGAAAGGTCCTTTCAGAATCCTTCGCCATCCCTCTTATAGAATCTGACAGTCATGCAGAACGGAAACAGACCCGTTAGTCCAATCTGTTCACTCCGATCAGATATCAACTCTGACCTAGTCCTATTTGCCAGCATTTGGCCAATATCCCTCCTCTTTCAGATACTTTTTAAATGTGCAATTGTAGCCGCCTTCACCACTTCCTCTGGCAGCACTTTCTGTACACATACCACTCTCTGTGTGAAACATTTACCTTCAGGTCCATTCTAAATTATTCGCCCTCTCATTTTCGAACTATGCCCTCTTGTTCGGGACTCCCCTATCTTGGGGAGCAGAACATGGCTGTTCAGAATATCGATGCCTCTGATGATTCTACAAACTTCTATAATGTCACCATTCAGCCTCTGACACTCCAGGGGGAAACACCTCAACCTAATCAACCTTTCCCTGAAGCTCCAATCTCCAGTTCTACAACCGAGTTGTACGCAGTATTCTTAAAGTCGTCTCACCAACTTCCTGAACAGAGGCAACATGCCACCACAACTCCTATACTCAATGCTCAGACTGATTAAGGCAAATGTGCCAAATGTGTTCTGCACCACACTGTCTACCTGCGACTCCACTTCCAAGGAACTATGTACCTGCAACCCTATATCCCTTTGATCCACAACAGAACCTGACAATTCAGTGTATAATTTCTGCCCTGATTTGCCTTCCCAAAATGCAAAAGCTCGTATTTATCTAAATTTAACTATATCTGTCACTCCTTGTCCCTTTGCCCCATCTAATTGTGGTCTCGTTGTACTCTGAGATAATCTACTACACCACCTTTCTGATGTAATCTGTAACCTTACTAACTTTGGCCCCAATATTCACATCTAAATCTTTTACATAAATGATGAAATGCAGTGAAGTCAGTACCGATTCTTACAGCACACTGCTGCTCACAAGCCTCCAGTCTGAAAAATATCCCTCTTCCTTCAAGCCAATTGTGACTAGCTTCCTCTGTATCTCGTGTGACCGAACATTACTCATCTGCCTACCTATTGGAATATTGTGAGCACCTTACTGAGGTCCATGTAGACAATGTCTACTAAACTGCCTTCATCAATCTTCTTTGTCACCTCTTCATAAAACTCAATCAAATTAATGAGACATGATTTCCCATGGAGAAAGCCACGTTGACTACCCCGATCAGCCCTTGCATTCCCAAATGTATGAGCTGAAAAATGTGTTGCTGGGAAAGCGCAGCAGGTCAGGCAGCATTCAAGGATCAGGAGAATCGACGTTTGGGGCATAAGTATGTATGTAAATCCCTTCCCTCAGAATCCCCTCCAAGAACTGACCCACCACTGACATCAGGCTCACCGGTCTATAGTTCCCCGACTTTTCGCGTCATGTTTCCTTTTCAATTCCCACTGCTCCACTGCTCACAACAAATGTCAAATGTAACCAGGTTTGTGATAAGGCCGATGATATCGATCTCAGACTGGGTCAGGGTCAGTTTTAGCAACAAGTCAGGCTAGTTTCTTTAATCCGCTAAAATAGCACATTTATGATCCAGAGCAATGCCACTTGAACTATGGTGAAGAGATGACTAGCAAACTGTTTGGAAATTTCAAATAAAGAATCGATATTTCCCTTTTTAAAAACACTGACACACACACACACACACACACACACACACAGACACACACACACACACACATACACACAATCTCTGCAATTTCAAGTTGAACGCGCTTTGTCCATATATTATTGTAACTCATGACAAAAGGAAAAATTGAGAGATTGTTCAAAATGTTATTCTGCTTCTGAAGACATTCTACTCACACAAGCTGCTAGCAATAGGATTTCATCTTGGAACAGTTGGATTTGGCTTAATTCCTTTTACATTAGGCAGTGGAGAGATTCCAATGAATTCTGGCCGGGGATCGCCCAAAGGTATCACAGTGGCTCAGTGGTTAGCACTGCTGCCTCACAGCACGAGGAACTTGCGTTCAATTCCAGACTCGGGTGACTATTTGTGCAGAGGTTGCACATTCTCCCCTTCTAATGGTTGCTCCAGTTTCCTTCCACAGTCCAAAGCTGTGCTGGTTAGATGGATTGGGCATGATAATTTGTCCGAAGTGTTCAGGGGTTTCTAGGTTAGGTGCATCGGTTGGAGTAAATGTAAGGGAGCGGGCCTGGGAAGGTTGGTATGGACGTTTTGTGCCGAAGAGCATGTTTGCACACTGTAGGGATTCTATGAAAATAAGAATGGTAACGATGACTGTAGAATTTTTGTTTTAGCTCGCACACATTGCTGTCATGAGGAACAATGAAGGAGGGAGAGTGTAATCGGCCATTCCTTCTCGGGCAGATTACATTTTCTCCCTCTCTGAGCGGAATCACACAGTAATGTCATCCTCTCCCAAACTGGACAATGTGAGGTCTCCTTGTACATTGTTCAAACTATGTCTCCATCACATTCCCTGTTCCATGTTGATGCATCATTGCTACTGTCATACACAGAGCCATACCCTTAGCAGAAAATGGTCTCGGTCTATTTGAAGATATGTTTATATGTCGCTGCGTCATTAAAAAATCAAATGTTTAATGTATTCCGAATATTGTGTTAAAATGAATGCATTTTGCAACAAATACAGATATTGCTAGAAAAGCTCGGCAGGTCTCTCAGCATCCAGATGCCTTTTACATGCTGTATTTGTACCAGCCTCCACCACTTCCTCTGGCAGCTCATTCTACATGCACACCCTCTGTGTGAAATGGTGCTCGTGGGCTCGTCAAAAACTTTCCCCTCTCAATTTCAACCAATGCCCTTTAGTTTTGTATGCCCCAATCTGGGGAAAAACCATGACTACTCACCCTATCCATGACCATTTTGATTTTATAAACCTTTACTGCTGCAAAATGTGACTCCAATCAACACGAATGGCTATACTTTCAGCCATCCTAGGCCTAAATTCTGAAATGCAATACTGACACCTCTTCCTTCTCCATCAAGCCACAATTCTAAATCCGTTTTAATCAGTTTGTTCAGGTGTGTTATGAAACACTTCTGTGGGATTTGCACCTGGACCTTTGTGCCCGGAGGTAGGGACACTAGAATCACTCGGCAATATCCATAAAGCTGTACCATTATTCTCCTGTGTGTTTGCTCATCAGCCTCTTCTGACATGCTGTGACATACCTCTGCAACAGGCAGGACTTGAATCCAGATCTTCTAGTCGAGAGCTTGGAACACCAGCACGCACGTTCAGGAATCAAATCCAGACCTCTGGCCCAGAGGCAGGGACATTACCCACGACACTACCATATCCAGATTTTGGGTCATATTTTAAGCGTCAGCTTTCAGCTCGGTGTGGATTTATTATAATCAGGCTACCAATACTGAACTACACAAAACACTTTGTATTAAACAAGTGCAAAATATTTGTCTTAACTGTAGGATGTTGAGTGTACGGGATTAGTGGTGCTGGAAGAGCACAGCAGTTCAGGCAGCATCCGAGGTGCAGTAAAATCGACGTTTCGGGCAAAAGCACTTCCTGATGATTTTACTGCTCCTCGAATGCTGCCTGAACTGCTGAGCTCCTCCAGCACCACTAATCCAGAATCTGGTTTCTAGCATCTGAAGTCATTGCTTTTACCTTGTTGGGTGTACGTGCTGTGCCATCGAAGTTAACTATGAACAGCTTTAATCGCTATTATCTGTAGTCTGCAATATTAGGGAAAGAAATCCTGCAGACACACTCTGCACAATGAAGGGTCTCGAATAGATTTTCATTACTGAACACCAGAGACGGAAAAAGACCATAATATCTGGCCCCAAAAAACCGATCAGTATTACCCAACTCTCACGTGTGACTGCCTTCTTCCTAAAACCATGAAGCGATACTAGGCCGCTGATTACTGTTCAGCCTCTCCTCCCCACTGACTGTGTCTGCAATCTGTCCCTCCTCCCCCTAACCACAGAAGGCAAACCAAGCTCAGGGTCTTTGTGAAAATCAAGGCCGGAGTGTGCAGGCCTCCTGGAGAGGGGAAGGTGAGGTGGCAGTAATATCACTCACTGGGCTGAGGAGTGGCAGATGGAGTTTAGTTTGGATTAATGCGAGGTATTAGATTTGGTAAATCAAACAAGAGCAGGACCTATACAATTAAAAGCAGGGCCTTTCTCAGTGTTGTAGAACAGAGACCTAGGCCGTCAGCGTCCCCATTGGGCGCTGGGGGGGGGGGTAAAAACCCTATCAAGTGTCATTGGTACTTTGGATTTTGTTTCGTTCTTTTTTATGGTTTTAGCTTTGGAAAGTTTTGAGAGCTTGTAAGTTGCAGTAGTTTTAGTTTGTACAGATTTAAGGCTCGATGAGTCTTTTGTCATTAATGCTCATTCGATATGAAACTCTCTGGAGTTCAAATGTTGCCGCAGTGTGTTATGGATAATGATGTGCTTAAATGGTGTACCTGGAACATTAAGGGGAGCCATCTGCCAGTCTAGAGGAAAAATATACTTTCTCATCTTAAAAAAGAGAGAGTTGTCCTATTGCAGGAGATGCACCTTGATGACACAAACATTTGACGTTACAGCAGGGTGGGTTCGATCGGGTTTATTTCTCGTCTTTTAATACTAAGAGTGGGGGAAAAGTCATAATGGATAGGAAGAATCTTCCATTTAAATTACTAGATTGTATTAAACACCCATAGAATGATCATATTCGTAAAGTCTTGAACTACGGGAATTAATACAGTATTTTAAATGTTTATTGCCACCCGGTGCACCCTTTTAAAATCCTGGTAGATGCATTTTCTAAATTCACTTATCTTGCATCATGGCACATGATTGCAGAAGGAAATTTCGACTGTCTTATGGCCCCACGATGGACAGAATGTCCAAAGCTCCCCCAATGCCCTCGTTATAATGTAAGCATTTAATGGATTTGTGTCTAGAACTAGAGCTGGTGGATGTCTGGAGGCAGATCTACCTCACAAGTAGGGATTTTATTTTCTTCTTTAACCCGCAGAAATGGCACACGAGGGTTGATCTCTTCCCCATCCCTGCAACAATCTTAGATTCGGTGGCATCCTGCACAATTGGGAATATTACCCCAACATGCCTGCCCCAGAAGTGGGATAAAAGTCACATAAAATTATCTTGTATGCAGATTGTCTTATGTTTTTGTCAAATCCCGCAATTTCGGCAGCTCACGTGATGCAATGCAATAATTCGCTTGCCGCCTTTTCGGGCTCTATGATTAATTTTACAACATTGGAGGCCATGTCTATGGGAGGTCTTGGGGAAATTCCTGATGAGGGCAAATCCTGGTTTCTTTTTAAATGGTCACGGGGGTGTTGGGGGGCGAGGTTCTCTATTACAGTATATTCATTAAGTCCGTCTTTGATCATTTATTTAACGTGAACTATGTCCATTTGTTTGACAAAATTAAACAAAACCTTCAAAGATGGGAGGAACTTCCAATATCCTGCCGTGGTCGGATAGCTCTTATTAAAGAATGTCCTTCCTCATTTACTATACCCCGTGTGAATGTTTCCTTTGATGTTTCCCACATACGTATTTAGGAGACATAATGGCTGGTTTAGCTCTTTTATTTGGCAGCATGAGCGACTCTTAATCAAGCTAACCAAATTGCAACTACCCCACAGATTGTGCGGAGTATATCGCCCAGATAAAAGCTATCAATTAAGCTCTTTTTTATCCTATGTTAGTGCCTGGGCTGCTGAGGACTCGGCTTCAATACTGTGAGATATTGAACCCTATCAGATAAAGTGAACCCTTATTAGTCTGTTTTTCTTAACTAAATTGACAACATTTATGAAGCATTGTCATAACCCAATAATTATCAATATTGTTAAAGCATGAATGACAATGCGTCAGATTGGGGCAATACAGCCAAAATCATGTTTCTTACCCCTGTCATTGGCACACCGGGTTGTCATCCGGGAATAATGGAATCCAGGTTTAAACTATCGACAGCAAGGGGTGTACCTTGCTTGAGTGATTTAGAATTAGTAGAATCCCTCCAGTGTGGATACAAGCCCTTGGGCCCAACAAGTCCACTTCGACCTTCTGAAGAGTAACCCACCCAGACGCATTCCCCTACCATCCCATATTTACCATGACTAATGCCCAAACCTACACATCCCTGAACACTATGGGTGATTCATCAATCAACAAGTTATCTAACATGCGCATCTTTGTACTGTGGGAGGAAACCCACACAGACACGGCGAGAATGTTAACTCCACACAGCCAGTCACCCAAGGCCAGAACCAAAGCCGAGACCCTGGTGCTGTGAGGCAACAATGCTCACAAATGAGCCACCACGTGTTATTTGATGGAGAAACAATGATATCATTTGATCAAATAACTCGTGCGTATGGACTACCTAGTAGAGATCTCTTCTGTTTTTTTTTTCCAGATCAGAGATTTGATTAAAGAAAAACACACTTTTACCACACTCTTACAGATCCGATAAAGGGAAGAGGGCGCTTATTGCTTAGAATACACTCTGTGTCAGTACCCTTTATCATTAGTTGGAGAGTGTCCCCTCAGATGAGACTGTGCAGCGTTGTGATGTCTGCGAGAGAGAGTTGGGGGTTCAGAACACCTCGGAGACATGGGAGGATATTTGTGAAAATGATCGAAGGATTTTGATCTGTAATAGGGCCCATTCCATGCAGTTGAAAATTCTTCGTAGTGTCTATCTGAACCCAAATTGTCTCTCAAAATGCAAAGTGGGATTATCTTCAGCATGTCCTAAATGCAGAATGTCTACAGGGACTCTTACTCATTGCTTGTGGTCCTGCTGTAGACTTCATCTATATTGGAGCACTGTGTCAGATGTGATAGAGTGTGTATTGGGGACTGAATTGGAGATGGACTTGGTTTCTGTTTTCCTGGGCCTGCCCAGGGTACTTTCCACAGATGAATATGGGAAAAACGTTTTATCCTATCATTCTGTACTTTCCGTGCTAGGAAAAATATTCTGTTGCGATGGATGTCTGTACTCCCCCACCCCCAGAGAGGAAGAACTATGTACATAAAAATGTGTATCAGTTAATGCTCTTGATGAACAAGAGCTGTCCTTTTGTTATGCTGAGCTGTATTATTTATTCATTATTGTTTGTTTAGTTTTGTTTTTTCTTCTGTCTGTGTAGTGTTTTAATTTGTTTTGTATGTACATGAAATTGGATGTTATTTTGTTTTCAGTTAGTTGAGTTGTGTTGTTATTGGTTTATTATAATACTAAAAATCTCTTCTTAAATAATTTTGTAAAATTAAAATGCTAACATTGATAGAATACAGTCCCAAAAAACACTCATGGTGGTTTATCCTGAGGATCACCACATCGGGTGATGGGGTGAGGCTGAGAGACTGTCCCCTTCATGGTAATCTTTGTCAGTGTGAGGGATTGAACCTGCGCTGTTGCTCTGCCTCTACATCAAAAACCTGCCGTCCTGCCAACTGAGTGGGAGACTGTGTAACTGTTACAGACAGAAACAGTCACAGACAAATTTAAAGAGAAACATGCATAATAAGGAAAGTGGTACAGTTCAGATAACGGTCAAGATAACGCCTGAGGGTAAAAATGTTTTTATGCTCGAAATTGTATTTATAACGAGACGTGTGTAGAAGTTGTTTTTGGTTTAACTCTTATGTGTTACACACTGGCACACTACCATTTTCCTGAAACTGGGAAATATTTAGAACATTATCTGGAACATTCTATAATCGGCATTCTCCAGAATATTCTATGACTGTGTGGGAGGTATTGCAAAGGAGAGAGAGAGAGAAGGTATTCCATGCAGTAGTGAGAGTGGGGGACCACGAGCCTTGTTCGGGGGTAGTTGCAATCACAGATATACAGTGATTGTGAGGGAGCAGACAGAATACGGTGACCCTTATCCTGACAGAGCGGAGAAGGTTATTGATGCTTATCCTGTATTGCTGGACACTTCTTCAGACCACAAATACTGCACTGAACCCGGTAGTGAGCACAGACCATGCTCGGTGGGTCTGGTGGTGTGGCACCTTCTGGGATGGGAATGTTCCCCCTCTGTACTCGCCCATCCAATACGCCCACCGTGCTCTGTCAACAAACCATGGTGTAATTGCACCTTATCTACCAATTTGCCATTTCCCTGTCTTTGCTCTGTATCCATCTAATCCTTTCCTATCATTGTATTTGTCCAAATGCCTTTTCAATGTTGTTATTGTACTCACTTCAACCACTTCCACTGGCAGCTCAGTCTAATTTGACAGTTCACCTTGAATTCCATGCGATCTAGCCTTCTAGAGCGGCCTACCATGTGAAACCGTATCAAAGGCCTTACTGAAATCCATATATAATATGTCTACAACCCTGCTCTCATCAACCTTCCTGGTCACTTCCTCAAAAATCTCTAACAATATTTGTAAGGCATGATCCGCCACGCACAATGCCATGCTGAATGCTCCAAGTCAAACTCTGTCTTTCCAAATGCATGCACATCCTATTTCTCAGAACCTTCTCAAGTGGTTCACCGAAAACAGGTGTGAAGCTTACTGGTCCTTATTTCCTAGGCTTTTCTTCGCAGCCTTTCTTGAATAAGGGCACAACATTTGCCACCGCCCAGTCTTCCGGGATCTTTGTCCTTAAGCTTTTTCTCTCGCCTCTTACAGTGATCTTAGATATATCTGGTCAGGACCAAGAGATTTGTCTGACTTTCTGCGTTCTAATATGTCCAACAGCAACTCTACTGTGATATGGACAGTACCAAGATAGAACAACTAACCTCCTAAAGGTCACAGATCTTCATGTCTTTCTTCATGATAAACACCGAGGGGAAATTGAGGACTTCACCCATCTCTTGAGGTTTTACGCATGCATGCCGGTTTTAGATTTTAAAGCATCCTATTCTCTCTCTAGTTGCTCTTTATCTTTCCTATACTGAATTTGGATTCACTCTAATCTTCTCAGCCATGACTACCTCATACCCCCTTATGGTCCTGCTGATTTCCTTCTTCAGTAATCTCCTCTATCCCCTGTAATACTCCAGGGATTCCCTTGATACGAGCTGCCTGAACATGAGCCACGCCTCCTTTTTTCTGGTCAAAGCCTCAATATCTCTTGACATCCAGGGTTCTCTCTTCCAGTCTCACATAACCTTCACCCTCATAGGAAAATGGAAACCTTGAACTCGAGCTATCTTACTTTTAAAGCCCTCCCACTTGCCCGAGCTCCTTTTACCTGGAAACAAACAACTCCAATCATCCCCTGCAATCCCCTGTCTAACCTAGTCTCGTGCAGTTGAGTGACTGCCTCCTGTTCCTGTGTCCCAGTTTCAAGCAGTTGAATGATTCCCTCCTGATCCCAAGTTTGTGAAAATGGATGTGCTCCAACTGCTCCAGAGTACCAGGCTCCAATAGCTCTGTGCTCAACTGCTGCTCATGTGGAATGGAATTGAGGGACTGAATGGCCTCTTCACATTCCTTACAGCTTTTCTTGACTAAAAGCCTTTCTCCTGTTTCTTTAAAACACCATCAAAATGTGAATGATGTATTTTTGTATTTGACTGTCAGTAATTGAGCAAACACGCTACTGATAAACTTCAGAAGCTGCATAGCCTCCTCCTGCTCCCATGTTAAACACTCAAGAGTCAATCGACTCTCAGAGATGTATAACATGGAAGAAGATCCTTCGGGTCTGGTCATCTATACCAACCAAATATCCTAAATTTATCTCGTCCCCCTAGCCAGCAGTTGGCCGATCTCCCTCTAAACACTTCCTGTGCACATACCCATCCAAATGGTGTAACTGTACCTGCCTCCACCACCTCTTTGGGCTGTTCAATCCATGCACGCAGCAGTTCTGTGTGAAGATGTTGTCCCTCACGTCCCTTTTTAAATCTTTCTCCTCTCACCTTAAGCCTTTATATTCTATATTTGGAATCGTCTATCCTGGGAAAATACATTGACTGTTTACTTTTTCTATGCCCCTCATGATTTTATGTACCTCTTTAAGGTCCACCCTCAGCCTCAACTCTTGAAAATAGTCCCAGCCTATTCAAACTCTCCCTGTAACTCTAACTCTCCAACACTCGCAACATTCTTTTAAATCTCTTCTGCACCCTTTCAAGTTTGACAACATCCTCCCGACAGCAGGTTGACCAGAAGTAAAGGCAATATTACAAAAGTGGCCGAACCAATGTCCTGTACAGATGCAACGTTTCATGCAATTGCTTAGACTCAAAGCACGCACCAATAAAGGGAAGATCACCAAGTGCCTTCTTCACTGCGCTGTCTACTTGTGACGGCACTTTCAAGGAACTGAGAACCTGCACCACAAGATGACACAGTAGCTCAGTGACTAGCATTGCTGCTTCAGAGCGCAGCGATCTTGGTTTAATTCCATCCTTGAATGAGTAGCTGTGTGGAGTTTGTACATTCTCCCCATGTCTGTGTGAGCTTCCTCGGGTGCTATGTTTCCCTTCGACAGTATAACGATATACGGGTAAGGGTAGATTGGCCATCCTAAATTGTGCATAGGACCTTTGGATGTAAGGGCGACGGGCATTAGCCATGGGAAATGCAGGCTGAGAGGGAAAGGGTAGGGGTTTGTCCAGTGGGATACTGTTTAGAGGGACGGTGTGGCCTCGATGGGCCGAAAATCCTGTCCCCTAACTGTAGGGATTCTGTAATTTCTATGGAGTTCTCCTTGATTGGCAACTTTCGACAGGACCCTACCTATATATCTGGCCCTGACTTTTCTTGCCAAAATGCAACACCTCACATTTATCTAAAATAAACTCCATCTGCCACTCCTCAGCTCACCTAACAAAGTTCCCATTATATTCTGAGAGATCATTCTTCATGTCGACTACACCACCAAATTTGGAATTATCTACAAACTTACTGACAATACGTCATATACTCAAGTGCAAATGATTTGTATAAGTAACAAAGGCAGTGGACCCACTATTGATCTTTGCGAGCAGCGCCACTGGTCACAGGTCTCCAATTTAATGAACAAATGCCACCTATCACACCCTGTCTCCGATATTCAAGAAAAGTTTGGATCTAAATTGCACGCTCTCCCTGGATTCCAGGCAGTCTAACCTTGCTAACCAGTCTACCATGTAGAACATTTTGGTTTTCTTTTTGAATTCCATAAAGACAACATTCACTGTCCTGCCTTCATCAACCATCTTCATCACTTCCTCAAAAAATTCCACCGAGTCAGTCAGACGTGATCTCCAATGTACAAAGCCCTCTTCAGTCCTTGTCTTTCCAAATGCATATACATCGTTTCCCTCAAAATCCCCTCCAACAATTTAGTCACCAAAGACGTCAGGCTCACCGATCTATAGTTACCTGGGTTTTCCTTAATTTCTGAAATAATGACACTATGTTAGCAACTCTCCAGTCTCTTGCCACCTCATCTGTGGAAATCAATGTTACAGATATATCAGCAAAAGGCTGAGCAATTTCTTTCCTAGCTTCCCACAATATTCTGGGATACAACTGATCAGGTCCCTGGGCTTTGTTCACCTTTATATGTTTTTAAATGTCCAACATCTCCTTGTAATATAGATACTTTTCAAGATATCACTATGTATTTCTTCATTCTCTTGCTCTTGTAACCTCTTCTACATTAAATACGAGGCAAAATACTTGTTTAGTATCCCTTCCATCTCCTATGGTTCCACACATAGGTAGCCTTACTGACCTTTAAGGTGCCCTATTGTCTCCCTATTTAATATTTTGCCATTAAAGGATTTGTAGAATTTCTTCAATGCCTCATTAACACTATTTATGAAGCTATCTCATGTCCACATTTTTCTGGCCCAATTTCCCCATTGACAATACACTTATTCCCTTATACTCCCCTCGGGATTCACTTAATCTCAGCTCTGTTTTCTTGACATATGCCTCCTTCCTTACCTTGACCATAACATCAATATATCTAGCCATCCAGCACTCCCTGCACCCACCAGCCTTGCCCATCTCACTAATAGGAACATGTTGGCTCTGGACTCTCTGAAACCACGTTTGATGGCCTTGCATTTTCCAACCATCCCTTTACCTGTGAATAGGGTATTCCAATCTACCTTTCACAGGGCTCGCCTAACACTTTCAAAATTGGACTTATTCAAAGTTAGAACTTTAATGTTTACATCAAGTCTTTCCTGTTCCACAACTAGTTTGAAACTAACATTTATGCGTAACAGACTTGAATGTTAAATAAACATTTCCTGCCCCTCTGCAACAGGCTCGAGAGGCTGAGTGGGCTCCTTGTGTCCCTCTGTAATAGACTGAAAAGGCTAAATGACCTCCTCTTGTCCCTCTGAAATAGACTCAAGAGGCTTCATGGCCTCCTCCTGTCCCTGTGTAACAGATCCGAGACATTAAGTAAGATAGCAACCCGTGGATTATGAACAGCCGTTAAACTGTATCTGATGGAGTTACAGAAACACAAACAACACAATGCACTCCAGGTGCCCTCTCAGTAACACTTTATACAGCTGCAGCGACATTTCTCTTTGTTTTGAATGAATCTTTCGGCAAAATGTGCCAATATTCCAGCTTACCACCTTTTCAAGTAGCACCAGGCTAATATGGGCTGAATGGCCTTCTCTTATCCCTCTGTAAGAGGCCCATAGGGACAGAATTGATTCGGTCTGTTCCTGAGCAGCAGTCTCAATGCTCTGTCTCAAGGTTATGAAAGGATTTGACAACAGGGCATTAACTCCAGGAGTAGCCTCACACTGGTCAATAAGTACCGTACTTTTTGTTCTGGTATCGAGAAACTTGCCCACCCGACTTTTTTTGATTCGGCCGATCTGTTATTTTATAACTGCCTCCATTCATAAACAGAGTGGAACATATATTGACCCCTGCAGTGTCCTGTTAATACTCTCACATACAAATTAATAAAAAGAGTTAAAAGATTGAAAGATTTATGATCCATCCCTCACCAACCCTCATCCATTCCATCCAAACCCAATAAATGAAAAGTGATGTTTTGAACAGGTTAACTGAGCCTATTTGTTCAGTGACTGCGATTAATGCCAATCTCCATGGATTCTAATTATCCCAGTGGAGGGTTTCCATCATTTATTGATAAATGGGCTCCGTTCAATGTGTGATTCCATAACATGAGCGGGAACATCACCGACAGCACTGATCGGGATCAGCAGATCCAGAGAGAGGGAGAGGAGAGATCAGAATCTGAGAACATTAGACTGGAATGTTCCAACAATAGACAGGAGTTTATCCAATTATGTTTGGTATCTTTCTGCATTTGATTGGTTGTCATTATCATTGCGGATCTATTACGCTCTTCTCATTATTCAATATTTTTATTATCCCTTCCTGGCTATCATTGGTGTTCCTGGTGAGTGTCACTGTCCAGATTTTGTTTCTATAAACCAGTTATGACTGTATTACTGTTGTTTCATGTAGTCTACACTTCCTGCCACTATTATTGTTCCTGTTGAATCTCTCAATCCAGATATTCACTCTACAGACCACTACTAACTACATGAATGAATGCGTTCAATTACTGTCTCGCTCTCTGCTCTGGCAGTGTTACTCACGGGTCTCTATGTTAATTATTCAGTTTCAGGGGAGAACCACAATGCATTGTATCATTGCCTTTGCTGTTAAGAGCATGGAGGTCACCGTCTACTGCTCTGGTTACAAATTCCACTCCCTTCCACTGTTTCCATCCCATCCCTAGCCAATATCTACAGCTGAAGCAGACAAGTCACAACTGTGGGTGATCCCTTTGATCATGAGCTTAATATTGACACCATGTCCTGACCATTTCTAACTTGAAATACTCACCACTCCAGAATATATCTCACTGCTTATTCCATCTGCTGTTTGAATCTTGAGCTATGAAATACAGGCTTAATGAAGCCAATGATCTGCTGCTGACGCTCCCGGCTTCAAACCTGCCGAAGCAAATCTGATTCGAATTCACACCAAACCCCCATCCATCTGTCATTCATGTGTGTGCCGATGTATATTGCTGTTGTGTCTGGCAATGCCTTTATTTTAATATTCTCAAACACTTTATCTCATCTGTCCATGAAACTTCCCTCGTTCTCTCTGTTGATTAATAAAAAGCCTGCCAGTTGTTCGTATTTAAAAGTTTCCTCCATGTGCGTTCCTTCTCAAACAGTGAGTTTCGCATTCAACCACGCCAATCGCGCGCAGACACACACAGAGAGCAAACCTTCCCATTGCAAGCAGTAATCTGATGCGAGGAACGTTAGCAAAGTTTGCAATACTCTCTATGCTGGGCAGATAGTGCAGTTCATTGAACAACACACTAGCATGGCCTGCACAGCTGTCCACGCTGGGCTGTCATCTTGTCCCAGTTTATGTTGTGTGTAATGTTCGGTGAAGCAGATTGAGAATTTGATGTAACAAACCATTCCAGCTAATCTGACAATGCCTTTATTCAATGTTCTAATTCTTGTCATTTTACTCACGAAGATCTCACTTCTCCAGTTAGTCCCACTGTCCTGTCTTTTTCCCCATATTTCCACAACATCTTTTCAGTTAATTAATTGTCTGTTTCTGTCTTTAATGTGAATCTCTCTGTCCCTCTGTATCTTTCCCTGGCCTTGGCTTTTGGCTCCCTAGTGTATCGAATGCTGGCATTGTGTAGCTCAGAAATACTGAAATGGTGTGTGTTAAACTGTTGTTCACTTCCTGGTATGTTCCATGTTATGGTCCATGGGCAGACGTGTTTCAGAAGTTATGAGACACATCCTTGTAACTTGGTCTGTACCTGTGGTTGTCCCTCTCAGGTGACCTTGCGATCAGTAACACGAGCAAGCCCACTGAGTAAAGGACCAGGCATCTAAATTGCCTGACAATGCTGTTACTTTTTAAATAAAACCGTTAGCTTCTCATTTTTTTTTTAGTAAGAGGTCTTAAAGGCCAAAGTGCCTACTGAAAACGGCTCAAGTAAATAACTCACGGGGCTTTTAGGGTTTTTAATAAATAGTAGTAACAATGGCCAGCTCACACAGACCAGGCTTTCTAGTTTGTTTTTTCTTGCAGCTGTAACAATCACGGGGTGCTTGGGGTCCCAGAGGGGTTGGAAGTTTTAATAAATTATCCCTAGCTGTTACTCTCTCTAAAGCCTCACTTGATGGTGTTTCCTCCTGGATTGGAGAACTGTATGCAAGAATGCATGTCTGAATGTTCCTTTTTGCCAAGGGGTGTGTTTAGGTGATGTTAATAGATTGAACAGTTCATTTGTAGAACGTACTGTATCCATTATTCGGTTAAGTTTAACAATAGTTAAGTTATTCTAAATTCCTCTTCATTTTGTATGGATTTTCATTAGAGGATAGTGAGGTTGAGCAACCCTATAGTAGCCAAAGGCCTGATTAGGATCTGTTTAAATACATCCAGGCATTATCTAAATTTGATGAGAATGATGGGGGAGCCTTTTTAATTTCATTTCAGAAAGTGGCTAAACAAGTGCAGTGGCCAGAGAACATGTGGATTTAGTTTATCCAAACAAAGCTGTTAGGTATTTGCATCCTTATCGGAGGAGGTGAAGAAAGCCATCTGAAGTGCATATGAGCTTGCGCCAAAAGCCGACAGTGTTTCAGGAATCTAAAATAGCATCCCTGGTTAAACGCACGTTGTGTTTGAAAGAATCAAACAAAGTAATTTTGAAAGGTGGGGAAGGGTATTAAAACAGAGCAAAGTTATGGCACTCTGAGAGAGACTCTAATTTTGGAGAAGTTCAACAATTCACTTCCTGCAGTCGTGAGAACTCGTGTGGAAGAGCAGAGAGTTACTATGGCAAGATTAGAAGCTGAAATGGCTGATAATGATGATTGGGTTCAGAAATCAAAGTTTGGTTTCTGTGAGGGATTGAGAAGAATGTGCGAGATCTTCTTAAAACATATCCCTGTGAGAGTAAGGTTTACTGGCGTAGGCCAGCATTAGCAGGTGAAGCGGTTACATTACAAAGTGGTACAGAAGGATGTAATATTTTTATGCTGAGACATGAGGAGGTATGACATTCAGAGGGACTATTGGAGAGATGAGAAGTGCTCCATTATGTAATGTGTGGTTGGAGTGTCCGGTGGAAACATCAACTGATTTATTTCACAATGGGGAAGGAGGCCTTGAGCTTGGCGTTGGCGTTACAACATTTCAGCATTTAAATTGCCAATAACATACATGAGACAAATCTTTATCACTGATCGTGACCCCTTAAAGATTTTGGAGAAGTTTAGGGAGAAAAATACCAGTTCGTTTTTATTGAGCTTATTGAAATTATAAAGTTGACAGGGCGAGAAAACCTAAGTTTTGACATGTTGTGGAGACTTGGATGAAGAAAGACAAAAGGCATTCTGTGGTAGGAGTGAAATGACTGAAATCGAATCGAGTTGTGAACATTTGTATGCTCAGAGTCAATGTAATATATGTTCATTCCAGTCTACTAATAGTGGAAGATTAGGCGGTCTAAAATGAATCCATTTGTGTATATTGATGGATCATTTTATTAAAAGTGGAGTTGTGAGAATACTATCACGGTAAAAAGGTTATTTTCTCTTGGGTTTTTTTTTATGAGAGCTTTTAAAGGCAGAGGTGCAGAACTGCTGTCTGAAAAAAGTTTAAGTAAATAACTGAGAAAGCCATTAGGTTTTATTAAAACGGTGATATCAATGGAAGGGCAGTGGCCAGCTCTCCCAGACCAGGTTTACTCGTTTTGTTTTTAGCTGCAGCATTCAGAAGCTGTTCGGGTCCCAGAATGGTTGGAAGTGTCAATACTTGATCCCCAGCTGCCTTTCTCTCTGATATATCTATTTATGTTGATTTCTCCTGGATCAGAAAACTACAATGTAAGAATCTGTATTTGAATATATCTTTGTGCCAAGCGGTGTATACCAATAAGGTATGGTATCTATTGTATGTGTAATTGTTCCAACATATAAGTCATCCCGAAATGTTCTTTTCTTTGATTGTATTTTAACTAAAGCATTTGAATAGATTATATTTTGCCTAATGTCGAGTGGTTTGACCAATCACAACATATCTGTAAAGCACACTTCCCATCTGTATTCAAAATAAGGAAAGGTTTGTGTCTAAGTGGCCTTCTTAAAATATTTTGCGGGAATCTGGTCTGGTCCACAACACTTGTAGCCGAGGGGTTTCCAACTGATTCCTGTTATTGAAAAGTTAGTGCAGCAGCTGGGGATGGTTTGCTGGAAGTTATGCTGTGAGCTGCCTCAGACATTCAGGGAGACCTGAGGATTTGGTGATCCTGGGGACTCTTGGATGGAGCCTGGGGACTGGAGTTACAACATCTGGGTCTGCAACATGAACAACAAATGGAGCAGAGGTTGCAGAGAGGGGAGGCTCTGAAACCACGCAGTGAGTGTGTGGGGAAAGAGAACTGCTGCGTCCACCCCGGAATTTTCCGGAACAGCTTCCCAAGCTCCACTTAACCCAGGAGCAGAGTGTGCGGGGACATTAATTGAACAAGGAGCTGGTCACAGAGCGGTGTCACCTCCGTTAACACGTCCTGCAGCTTCACACCAGGGGGAAGGATGGCGCTGCCAGTGGCTGTTCGGGTCACAGTTTCATTCAGCTTCCATGTTCTGGAACTTTTCAAACAGGACTGGGTGACATATCCGTCATCTCCCAGTATGTTGCCATCAATGTAACCATTCAGTGACGGAGGATATACATGGTGGATGAGGTAAATACATTGTTTCACCCTCAGCAGAGAGCTGCCGGGTGTATCCAGTATAGTGGGATTCCCGATGGTCTACATGGCATCTGCGGAGTAGCCGTGTCAATGGGGAGAGGTAGAGGAACTGAAGGCGCACTCTCTGTATTAATCTTGCAGCGTGCCCATCACAGTTCATCATGTTGGTGAATACCTCTGTCCTGACAGCAGCCACAGCCTCTTCATTCACAAGCAGGCAGCCATTCCCATCGTCTTCAGATCTCCATGTAGAAAGGAATGAATGTATCTTGAATAAAGGCCATCCCCTTGATACACGTTTGATAACAGCATCCCCCATCACCAACCAAACACTTCAAAGTATTCCATGTGCACGGAGAGCAATGGGGTCACTTGGAGCGTCAAGGAGCAGACAATCAGGGATTGAGTAAAACCTCCCCTGTCTGAACGGGTCTGAGTGAACCCCCCAATACACAGTATTATTAATCCCTGTGATCCCTGTCCATTTCAGTAACATACTGCCTTCCGTTATTCCTGTAAATGAAATGACAGATTATATCATGTTATATTGCAGCTGCCAAATTATTATCCATTGCATTTACCTCTCTGTATCTATCTGAAGACCCTCCACCCTCTCTTGATAATTTAATCTCTTGCTTATCACAGCAACATGACCAAACTCATTATCTCAATATCTGTTCCATCCTCCTGATCATTGATATAGATTGTAAATAGTTGAGGACCCAGCACTGGTCACTGTGTGACTCCTCTGGTGACGTTCTGTCAAACTGATTTAGACTGATTTATCCGGAGTGCCTGCTTCCTGTTTGATACGTCATCCTCCCCCATTACTGTGTAACACAGCCGTAAAGCTGAATATGAACAAGGAGCATCAGTCAGGAATCCAACCCTTCGAACTTGCTCCGCCATGGAATACAATCATGGCTGATGTCATCGCGGCCTCTGTTCCACTTTACTGCCATCTCTCGATCCTCAAACTCGAGTCTCTTATTGTAGATTGCGCCACATGAAAAAATATCCACTCCACATCTACACTTTCAATTACGTTTAGCATTTTACAGACCTCAATGAGATCTCATTTCATTCTTATAAACTCAACAGAATAGGCCTGAACTGCTCAATTTCTCTTCATAAGACAAACACTTCAAATATGGAATCAGTCTGATGAAGCTCTTCTGAATTGCCTCCAATGGAAATACCTCATTCTGCAGGACACCCAAACTGTCCTCCAGTTGCAGCCTCACTAACGCCTTGTATAGCTACAGTAACCTTTCTACTCTATCCTTTTACAAATAAACGCTCAAGTTATGCTTGCATTCTTCATTACTTCAAGTACCCGCAAGTGGTTTTCTGAGATATGCAAGCAGGCACCCAAATCCCTCTGCACTTAAGCACGTTGAAATTTCTCTCCATTTAGATAATAATTTGCCTTTTTGTTAGGCTGGCCAACTTGAATAACCCCATATTTATCCACTTTAATTTTCATTGCCAAATGTTTGCCCATTCACCCAATCTATACATATAGTTTTTAAATCTCTAGCATCATCATTCCGAAGTAATTTCCCACCAATGTTAGTGTCATCTGAAAATGTAGCTGTAGCATTTTCTATCCCGTCAACCGAGTAATAATGTCGATCACAAATGGTTGAAGCATGAGAACTGAAATCTATGGCACCCAACAAATTGCATTTTCCAATAGAAAATGACACAATTAATTCATCTGACTGCATTTTGTTGGTTAACCAATCCTCCATCCAAGCCAATAAATTACTCCTAAACCGATGCTGTCTGATCTTACCACGCACTCTTTGGAGAAGCGACATATCTGAATCCTTCACGAAGACCAGATATATTCCATTTCCAGGATTCCCACTATCCACCTTGTTTGTCACATCTTTAAATAACTCAAGAAAACACTTCAATCATGGCTTATCCTTTGTAAAACCACGTTGACTCCGATGAATTGTGGTTTACGTTTGCAAATGTCCACAACAATGGATTCTAATAATTTGCCTTAAATTACAATACTTTATTGTTACATTTTACTCCCTAATGTATGCAGTTATTATAAGTTCTTCCCTTTCTAAAACCTTTACGTTTTCTTTGAATTCCTGTTTGATTGGCAAAAGGGCTTTAAGAGATGTGCTCCACTTGCTGCATAAGCGGTATGTGTGGCTGACTGGACCCATCCTCCTGCTGGTGTACAAAATCGATGGGATGAAGTCTTTCTGGCGTTCCCATGTTATCATCTCCAAGGCCAGAATGACCACCCCCTGTTGATGCGTTAGAGGAGTGGGGGATTATGGAAACTTCCCGTTGTTGTGCAACATTTTGAGGGGCTGATGGGTCTTCTCATATTTCTCCATAATAGATGGAGGTACTGAACGGTCTCCTCATGTATCCCAGAGATGCGACTAAGATGGCGATTGGTCTTCTCTTGTTCCCATACAACAGACACGTATCTGAATTACCTCCTCCTTTCTCATGAAATAAGTCTCAAACAGTTTTTATCCTTATCCAATTCTCTTGCAACAGACTCGGTGGGTATGAATGGCTTCCTGCTATCCCAGTGTAACAAATCTCCAGTCACTGTGTGACCGCTTTCAGTTCCTATGTTACAGACTTGAGGAGGCTGAATGGACTGATCCTGTTGCTGTGTAATAGGATACTGGTGCAGCATGGCCTACTCTGGGGCCGGTGTTGTAGATTCGAGGGGCTGATTGGCCTCCTCCTGTAAATATACATCAGGCTCCAGGGGCTGAACAGCCTCGTCCTATTCTGGTGTAACAGGGTCAAAGGCCTGAATATCCTTCTGTTGTTCGTATGTAACAGGCTGAAGAATGGAATGGATTCCTCCATTATCTGTGTAATTCGCTTCAGTTGTTGACTCCTTCCTGTCATCTATGTTGAAATAAGATCTTCTTTCATTTTTGTAAACTCCAATGGCTATTGGATCAACCTGATCTTCCTTTCTTTATAAGTTAGCACCTTTATTGCAGGAATCAGTTGAGGGGACCATCTCTGAGCTGCTTCCAAGATAATAACATCCTTTCTTCATCCAAGAGACCAAATCTGTACACACTACTCCAGATGTGATCTCACTAAGATCCTGTACAGCAGCAGCAATGCTTTACCAGCCTGCTGTAAGGTTCCCACCCAGGTTAGAGCAGTCTCAGCTCTCTGGGGAAATACAGAGCATTGTTGAACGATCATTGTCCTTCTCTACTCCACTAGCATAACGGGAGATCTGGAGAAAATGTCACGATGATGCTTAAGAAGATCATAAATGATGTGGCAAGATGATCTCTACCATTAATCTCCCCAAAGTCCACGTCACTCAGATTCTACAGAATCTTGTAAGGTGGAGCGTAAAAACAGCAAGGAAGCAGGAAACATTGATGGGGGTTATATATCAAAGTGAAAGCTGCAATACAAATGTTGGGCAGGTTATAAAACAGGAAAATGAGATATACACAATTGTGGCTACTGCAGTAATAATGTACTGTTTACATTATATCTAAACTGTGTTAACCAAACTGAATGCTAATGCTGGGAAAAATGGATTTCATGAGCATGTGTTAGATAGCTGGCATTAACATTTTGTTGAGCACAGAGCTAGAGATCAGGTTATTTAGAAATTGATGTTGGATGATCAGAAAAGCTAATTGAAAGATTTACTTTAAAAGGACCTTTTGGGAACAGTGACCACAATGCATTGGTTTTCTTTTATGCTGTTTGAGTACACGGTAGTTTTTGTTTTATTTGAAGTAACTGTTATAAATCTGAATCATGCAAGCCCTGAAGGTGTGAGGAGAAAGTGGGCACTGCAGCTGCTGGAGATCAGTGGCGCTGGAATAGCACAGTTAGGCAGCGTACGAGGAGCAGGAGCATTGTTGTTTCGGGCACAACCCTTCACCAGGAATGAGGCTTCTGGGTCAAGGGAGCTGAGAGTTAAATGAGAAGGGGGTGTGGCAGGAGGCAGGTAGCTAGGAATGCGATAGGTAGATGAAGGTGGTGTTGAAAGTGGTAGGTGATGAAGGGAGACAGAACGCCTCATCTACTGCATCCTTTAAACTCAGTGTGGTCTTCTCCACATTGGCGAGACACACGTGGATCATTTCAGAGAACATCGCTGGAACAGCCACACTGACCAACTCCACCACCTTGTGGCTAAACACTTGAACTCTCCTTTCCACTCTGCCAAGGACATGAGAGTCCTGGGCCTCCTCCATCGCCAAACCCTAACCACCCGAAGCATGGATGGAGAAAGGTTGTTCTTCTGCCTTGGGACCCTCCAACCACAGGGGATTAATGTAGATTTCACCAGTTTCCCCATTTCCCCTAACTCCACCTTATCACAGTCCAATCTTCCAACTCAGCACACTCCCCCCTTTTGAACGTTGCTATGTGTTCATCTTCCTTCCCATCAATCTGGTCCACCCTCCTCTCCGACCTAACCCTTTCAGCCTCACCTTTAACTACCTATTAGGTCAATAGAAGCAGCTTAGAAAAATGCCAAGTGTTGTAGTAAGCCAGTGGATTCGGAGAAATGTAGGACCCAGCAACGGATGACCAAGAAACCGAGAAGGAAATAAAAAAGCGAAACAGCATGCAAACAAAAGAAAAACATGCAAACTGCAAAAGAAAAACATAAAGACTGCTAAAAAAACATAAAGACTGCTAAAAAAAAGTACATCAGTGTATGAAACTAATATAAAAACAAGGTCAAATATGGAACAGTATGCGTGCGAGCAGGGTAATTTATTGTAGAGAACAGAGAAATCACAGGAGAAAGAAACAGTTTCTTTGTGTCTATCTTCAAAGCAGAATATCCAGAAATTCTCCCAGAAATACCAAGTGACCATGGGACTTGTGCAAGTAAAGTTTAAGATCATTCTTATCAGTGTTGAGGTCATCTTTGAAAAGAAAACTGGATTGAGTATTTATAAATCTGACAGATCAGATGTACTTCATACAAGAATATCAGTGGAAGCAGCAATAGACGTATTGATTGCATTGCGAATTTTCATGTTACTTTCCAATATATTCCTGAACGATATTTAGCCACTCTGGATATGGCAAAAGTTATAAATATTATCCAACAGTTTAAGAACGGATGAAGATGGAGAGTGGTGAACTACAGATCAGTTAACTTGTAATCCGCGGTCGGGTGTCTCTTGGGCTGAATTACAAAGAACGTGTTACTGGATATACAGAAGGTAATGGGAAAACTGGGGAGGATGATCATGCATCAATGAAACTAAAATCATACGTGGCAAACATTTTTTGGAATGGTTTGAAGATGATTCTTGTGGACGTAGGCAACAAGGAGCTAATGGATAACGTATGGTTGGATATTCAGGAGGATCTTTTTTAAGAACTCTCCCACTAACTTCATAAGAAAAGTTAAAGTGACAGGATTTGGGAAGAACGCGTGCAAATAGGAAACGAAAAATTAGGTTAACATTCATGTGTATGTAATTGCAATATAGAAGATGTCGTGCACCAGCGGCATAGAGTGTTGCTGAGACTGAAATTAGAGTATTGCGTACCATTTGGAGTCCAAATATAAGAAAGAATATACTGACTACAGAAGAACTGCAAAAGGTATTCTCCAAACTAATCCATAAAATGGCAAGATTGTCTGTTGGGGAAACTCAGTCTGTGATCTCGAGTTTCAAAAGATGAGAGGTGATTGTAGTGAAACTTAGAAGCTTAGGAACATAGAGGGGACTGAATTACAGAGGGACATGGAGAAGTGCAAGCAGGCGATATTAGGGAGAATCCCACGGTATTCTACACGGACAAGTAGAACAGAATAATCAGCAACAGTTAGTGTCCATTAGAAACCAAAGGGGCAATCAGTGCGTCAACCCGGAGAACATTGATAGATTGGTACATGTAAACATCACAGCTGTTTTACTTGGGAGAAGGAGGATGCAGGTACAGAATTCAAGAAGATGGACCGGAAAGCTCTTGAAGAGATTGATGTAAAATACGAGCAGGGGTTTGAGGCTTTGTCTGGTATAAAATTGGACAAATCCGTAGGTCTGGACACTGTTGGAGTCAAGGGAAGAAATTTTAATTGGAATCTGACCACAGGGGAGGTGCCAGAGGACTGGAGAGCAGCTAATATGATTCCACTTCACAGTAAGCGTGGTAGATATTTGCCAAGGTAACTACGGAAGAGCAAGTATTAGATCACTGTTCGGGAAACTACTGGAGAAAATAGAGAAGGAGAAAATCGAAGTCCAATCAGAATCGCAAGGTTTGATCAGGGATAATCATCAGGACTTTATCAGAGTGAAGTCACACCTAATGAATTTGATTGAATTAGTCTGAGAAGGTCGCTTATTTAGTTTTGCAGCAAGGCCTTTGACAAAGTTCCACATGGAAAATTGGAAAAATAATGTAAAATCTCACAATATCAAGGATAACTTGACAAGTTACAACGAAAATTGTCTTAGTGTCAGGAGGCAGAGGGTGGTGGGAGAAGTCTGTTTGTGTGACTGGAGACCAGTGTCCCCTGGTGTACCACAGATATCAGTGCTGTCTCCCTTATTATTTGTAGCATTCATAAATGGTATAGATGTGAATCTGGAGGGGGAAGGGGGTGGGTGGAGGGGTGGGAGTTGTGATAAGTAAGTTTGTGTTTGAAACAAAGATTGGCCGGGTGGTTGGCAGTGAGGAGGAAGTTCTGATTTTACAGGAAAATACAAGTGGAATGATCAGATGGGCAGATCAATAGCAGATGGAATGTGATCCTGATAAATATGAGGTGATGTACTTTGGAAGGAGGAACCAGACATGGGGTGTACACAATGATTGGCAGCACACTAGGAAGCTCACAGGGTGTTTCTCCACACATCTCTGAACGTGACTGAACAGGGTAATGGACTAGTTAAGAATTGAACCTTGGGTGTAGCGTTTAGTAATCAGGGAGTAGATTATAAGTGCTATACAGGGCTTGGCTTAGTCCATGATGGAGTACTGTATGTCGTTCTGGGAGCCACATTACAGGAAGGATGTGATTGTACTGGAGTGGTTGCAGAGGAGATTCACCAGGATAATCCCTGGGGTGAAGCATATCAGCTATGGAGAGATGCTGGATAAGCTCGGGTTGTTTACTTTGGAGCAGAGGAGGCTGCGGGGGATGTGATTCAGAAGGATAAGTTAACAAGGGGCATGGACAGGGTGGATAGACAGCAGCTGTTCCTTTTAGACAGAGGGTCAAGAACCAGGGAGCACACTTTTATAGTGGGCGGCATGGTGGCACAGTGTTCAATTCCCGACTCAGGCGACTGACTGTGTGGAGTTTGCACATTCTCCCCATGTCTGCGTGGGTTTCCTCCAGGTGCTCCGGTTTCCTCCCACAGTCCAAAGATGTGCAGGTCAGGTGAATTGGCCATGCTAAATTGCCCATAGTGTTAGGTTAGGGGTAAATGTAGGGGCATGGGTGGGTTGCGCTTCGGCGGGGCGGTGTGGACTTATTGGGCCGAAGGGCCTGTTTCCACACTGTAAGTAATCTAATCGAAACGTGAAGGGTTCGAGGTTCAGAGAGGATTTAAAGATTACTTTTTTTCACCCAGAGGGTGTTGAGGTCTGGAATGTACTTCCTGAGAGAGGAGTTATCACGGCTAACCTCTCAACCGTTAAAAGTACCTGGACGTTTCATAACATTCCAGGCTATGGGCCTGGAGTTGGAAAGTGGGACTAATATAGATCGTGCTGTATTTCTGTTGGTACAGAAACTATGCTCCTGTGAGTGTATGATGTGGAGCTGAGCAGCTTAAGACATGAATTGGTGGGTTTCTGAAGATAATGTTCACAAAGGTTATAAGAGTGAACTGTTATAGCTTGTCAAATTATATCAATGTGAGAAGTATGAAAAAACAGTGCTGATTTTTTTCCAGTTTGAAACCAGAGAATGGAGAATGGGAAACAGGGAAATGGCAAAACTATGAATCCACATCTTCAGTTCTGTCTTCACAGAACTTTCTGACAATACCAGGACAACCAAGTATGGTGTGGGAAAACGAAATAGTACATGAAACACAGAATATAGTAAGTAAATTGTTTGGGAGAAATTATTGGGACTGAAAGTAATGGTCATAGACAACACTAACATAGATTTATGAAATGGGAATTATGCTTGAGAAACTGACGGGGAGACAAATGAAAGAGAAACAATGGATGTAAAACACGTGGATTTTCAGAAAAATGTTGAAAATTCTCCCAGCCTAGTTTGCAAAATCAAATCTTAGTGGATTGGGGCGAATATATGGCCATGTTTCTAGAATGGGACAGTTGGCAGGAAACAGTGAATAGAAAAAAAACAGACACGTGAAGCAACAGCCTGACCTGGTATTTAAGGTCTGATTCTGTGAGTATGACTATGTCCCAGTCACCCCATCACCTTCCCCGGATATCTACTGTTTCACCAGCAGAACAGACAAAGCAGACGTGGTGGCACAGTGGGATACAGTTCACTGTTGTGGACTCCCAGAGCAATTCCCTTCCAACTGTATCCCACTGTGCCACCACGTCTGTGCCATCCCAGTCTTCCTGGGATACAGTTCACTGTTGTGGACTCCCAGAGCAATTCCCTTCCAACTGTATCCCAGGAAGACTCATGGCATTAGTTTACACATGAGAAAGGAAACCTCCTGCTAATTACTATGTACCAACCTCTCCCAACTGATGAGTCAGTACTCCTCCAAGCTGACCAACACTGGAGGAAGCACTGAGGGTGGCAAAGGCACAAAATGTACTCTGGGTTGGGGATGTCAATGTCCACAAAAAGAGTGGTTCAGCAGCAGAATTACTGCTTGAGCTGGCCGAGTCCTAAAGGATATACCGGATAGACTGGGTCTACGGCAGGTGGTGAAGGAACCCACAAGAGGGAAAAGCCATATTTGACCACAGCCTTACTAATCTGCCAGTTGCAGAAGTATCTGTCCATGACATTATCGTTAAGAGTGACCACTGCATAGTTATTGTGGAGATAAAGTCACACCTGCACATTGAGAATAAGCTCCACCAGCATAGGTGGCACTATCACCGTGCGAACTGGGACAGACTTCGAACAGATCTATCTGGGTTTCCATAACGTGTTGCAAGTCATCAATAGCAGCAGAATTGTACTCCAGCACAACCTCATCGCCTGGCATATCCCCCTCACAACAATTACCATCAAACCAGAGGATCAACCTTGGTTCAATGGAGTGTGCAGGAGGGCAGGAGCAGCACCAGGCATTCCTGACAATGAGGTGTCAGCCTGGTGAAGTCACCAACCAGGACTACTTGTGCGCCAGACAGCATAAGCACTAAGTGATAGACAAAGCTAAGTGATCCCACAAGCAACGGATCAGATCTGAGCTCTGCAGTCCTTCCAGTTCTAGATGAGAATAGTTATGGACAATTAAACAAGTCATTGGAGGAGGAGATTCCACGAGTATCCCAATCCTTACTGACGCAAAAGCCCAGCACTTCAGTGTATAAGATTAGGCTGGTGCAGTCACAACAATCTTCAGTCAGAAGTGCTGAGTGGATGATGCACCTCAGCCTCCTCCAGTGGTCCTCAGCAAACCAGTTATCAGCCATCAGCCAATTTGATTCACTCCACGCGATATCCAGATTTAGTTGGAGATACTGGATAACCAGAGGGTACATACTCTGACAACATTCTGTCAATAGTACTGAAAAGTTGTTCTCCAGACCTTGTCACTGCCCTCACCAAGCTGTTCCAATACCGTTACAATTACATTTCCCCGATTACGTGGGAAATTACCCCAAGTATCTCCTGTATATAAAACGTGGAACAAATCCAATCCGGTCAATCACCACCCCATCAGTCTACTCTCGATCATCAGTAAAGTGGTGGAATGTCTCAGTGTTTTCAAGCTGCACCTGCTCAGCAATACCCTGGTCAATGACGCCCAGTTTGGGCTGCCCCAGAGCCACTCAGCTCCTGACCTTATTACCTTGGTTAAACATGAACAAAAGAGCTGAATTCCAGAGGTGGGGTGAGAGTGACAGTCCTTTAAAACAAGGCTGCCTCCGACCAAGTGTGGCATCAAGGGGCGTAAACAAAACTGGAATCAATGGGTATCAGGGGCAAACTCCCCGCTGGTTAGAATCATACCTGACACGGAGGAAGATGGTCATGGTTGATAAAGGCCAGTCAACTCAGCTCCAGGGCAAGTCTGTTGGAGTCCCTCGGGCAGTGGCCTAGGCCCAAACATCTTCAGGGCTGCTTGATCAATGACATTGCCTCTATTCTAAGGTCATAAGTGGGGATGTTTGCCAATGATTGCACAATATTCAGCAACATTTGTGGCTCCTAAGATACTGAAGCAGTCCATGTCCAAATGCAACAAGATCTGGACAGTATCCAGGCTGAAAAGTGGCAAGTAATATTCACGTAACACAATTGTCACATCGTGACCATCACCACTAAAATACAATCTAACCGCTGTCCCTTGGCATTCAATGGTGTTACTATCACTGAATCCACAGTGGGCTGCAGCAGTTCAACAAGGCAGCTCACCACCACCTTCTCAAGGGGCAACCAGGGACAGGCAATAAATGCTGGCCCAGCCAGTCACACCCAGATTCACGAAATAAATAAATTGAAAAAACAGATTTTTTTTAACAGAGGAAGGTTGCTGAGGTATCATAGGGATCAGTGCTCGGGTACCAGCTGTTCACAATATCCATTAAAAATGTGGTTGTGGGAATCAAATACAATATATCATAACCTGCTGAGAAAACTAAAGGATATTGCATTGCGAGTGGGTGAGGAGGTTGTAAAAAAGTTTTAAGGTGACTAAGGCAAGTGGAGTGAATGGGCAAATATGTGTCAGATGGAGAGCAATATGGGTAGAGGTGATGGTGTGCCCTTTGGTGGGAACAAGAGATTGGCAGCTTTTCATTTGAAAAGGGATTGTTTGAAACATGTTGATCTAAAAAGTGACATATGCTCCTTTTTGTTGTTTCTTTCTGCGCAGACCTCCGAGGTCCCTGCAGCACAGTGAGGTCTGAAGCCAGAAGTCAACACTGGGAATGGCATTCACACGCTGCCCAGTGTACATAGACCAACCACGTGTGGAGCTGCAACATTGCAAAGGATCTCGATCTCCCTGTACACCATCACTGAAAGCAATATTGCAGGAGCAGAAAGCAGTTAGGAAGGTAAATGATGTGCTGACCTTCATTTCAGGGGGATTTGAATCCAGGAGTAAGGGTGTCTAACTGCAGCTGTACAGAGTGTTGTTGAGACCCCGTCTCAAACACTGTGCAGTATTGTGTGCAGGTTTGGTCTCAGTACCTAATAAAGGACAAACCTGACATTGAGGGAGTGCAGTGAAAGATGATCAGACCGATCTTTGTGTTGACAGGCTTGTTGTGGGAGCAGAGTTTGGGGTGACTGGGCCTGTATTCCATGGGGTTTAGGAAAATGGGTGGAGATCTCAGTGAGATATATAAAGCTCTGACAGGGTGAGACGGATTGGAAGCAGGGATAATAATTCCCCAGGCTCTGGTGTCTAAAACAAGGGTCCACAGTATTAGGTACAGACAGACCATTCTGCAATGAGATGACAATAAATGTCTGCTCTCAGCGTCTGGTGAACCTGGGGAATGCGCTCGAATCTGGAAGCCAAGACACTGAATATAAATACGGACGTAGAGACAGTAAAGGAATGGTGGGAGAGAAGGAGAACGATATGGAAATAAAGGGTCAGGTATCATTATATTGAATTGGGTAGGAAACTCGACAGACCAAATGGACTACTGCACTTCCTACTTTATCGCTTCCCACGGTTACACACATTAAGGGATGTGTACAGTGTGTGGGAAAAGTGCATTGAGGAGATGTTTGAACATGAACTGGAATGGGGAAGGCTCAATGTGTTGTATGGCCTACTCCATTCCCGATGTTTCTGTGCAGTCTGTAAATGTTGTCACAAACTCTCAGATGTTAGGAAGGAGGTCTCTGCAGAGTCAACAGGACTGTGTTTCTCATTGCCTTTTCCGATACTGAGGCTGGGCCCGGGTGTTCTGTCTGGTTTTATCCTTTAGACCTCGGAACAGTTTGATACAATAGAATGTCCTGGTTGGCGGAATCAGAGGCCATTGAAAAGTTTACCACATGTCTGTGTGTCTGTAGTCACGTTTAGGCCAGACCAGGAAAGCACGGGAGATTCACTTTCTGAAAGTACATTTGTGAAGCAAATTGGTGGTTACAATCGACATTGACTTGAAGGTCATTATTTACGGACACCAGATTTTGCATCTTAATATTTTGTCAATTGTGTTTAACTTACACCAGCTGCCAGAGCATTAGCCTGGTCTGGATTAGTAATCCAGTGACCTTTCCACAGCAGCACCATCTCTACACGGGGACCTATCTGAAATCATACTGAGCAGGTTATTTCTGTGCTGTTTGATAACTCTGTCAAAAAGAACCCCCACCAATTTGACTGTCGTGGTGGGTCTGAGGGGGAGGTAACTGCTCAGATTGTAATTATAATTCTCTTAGGAACTGGATATTTTTGAGTAATTTCCCACATTACCAGGGCGATGTCAGAGTTGGAGCTGGAATGAAACAGCTTCCCCAGGAACACGGCTTGTTGTGCAGCACAAGTCTTCCATCCTATTGCAGGAATGGGGTCAGGGACCATTGTCTTTTTCGTACGTACTGTATTCAGCTGTTTCTTCATGTCACATACAGCAAATTGACTTGGTTGAAGACTGGCATCTGTGATTCTGTGGGTATCATGGCGAGGGTGAGGTGGTTCATCAACTCAATACTTCTGGCTGAGGTTGGTGCAGCTACCACATCCTGGTCTTTTACACTGATGTGCAGAGCTGTTTGATTACTGAGGATGGGGATATTTGTGGATCCCTTTGCTCCAGTCATTTGTTTAATCATTCATCACCATTTATGACAGAATGTGACAGGATTGCGGAGCTTCGACCAGATCTGTTAGTCAAGTGTGGTAGCTTTAATGGGTTCACGTCAGGTTTAGGTTCACGTGGTTCTGATCCAGTCATGTTCACCCACAGTCATTACTGAAACATAGATCGTATTGATGGCAATGGCAGACTGAGGAAATTATTCGAGGCTAAATGTTACAGGTTGTGGTTGAATGCTGTTCTGCTTCTCCTGCTGCTGTAGTCTACAGCACTACATAAATACGCAGTTTTGAGCTGCAATACCTGCAATGCAATTCTGCTGTCTGTTCCTTAGTTCACATCGAGACCCATTCACCCATCAGCCCTGTACTCACTGACCTACTCTGGTTTCTGATGTGGAAATACTTCCATTTTCATACTCTCATTCTGCTGAGGGTCTCTCCCCGGGTCATGCCTTCAATCTGACACATTCTGCAAAACCAATTAACTGATTTTAATTCAATTGTTTAATTCATCTGAATCTTTTTCCTTAGTAATACCATCTTCTGTGTTTAAAGTGAATGCCTTTCCCTCTGTTTCTCTCCCTGACCATGATTAAGAGCTCTGCAGTGTCAGTGATGTCAGCCTTATGTAGTTTCAGAGCCAATGCATTCTCTGGATTCCCAATCATCTTCACCACATTGTATGTTTCTTCTTTTGGTTTGATGCCTTATCACTCATGGCTGCCTTGTCCTGCCATGAGTATGTTTCATCTCCTTTGGGAGAATTTCTGATATCCTCCGAAATATTCCCAGAAATTCCAGCTTTTGCTGTTACATGGTCTGCCCTGCTCAGTTCCCCTTCCAATTGACTGTGACCAGCTCCTTCCAAATGTCTTTTTAGTTACATTGCTCAATTATAATCACATTACATCAAGAAGAGAGCAATAGATATAAACCTAAAGAAGGAGCTTTGAGAGAAGGGACGCAAAGAATAATTGGTAAATTTCTTAACTAGATACAAAGAGAGAAAGAACGAGACAACATAGATGATGAAATGTGAAATATGAGAAAACTAGATCATCGAAAGAAAGGAGATGAACATCCCCCAATGTTTTGGCAATTCCTGTGTGCTATGGTCCTATGTACAGTGCATGTACAACAGAGCAATATGTTCAAATGCTGGGTCTGATGCCAGAATTTTTATCTCCAATAATGTGACAGACACTAGCTTTGGAAAGTACCCAACAGGCCAATATATTGAATTCTGGTAGAAAGGGGATTAACTGAAATAAGCTGGGACACCAGAAGGAAGAATTTATAATACACATCCTGATAAGAGTGAGAGATTGGAGTAGAGGATTCCAGAAAAGGAGGGAACGTTGAGAGAAGGGGAACATATCACTTTGGTTGAGAATCAAATGATGTTTTAATGTTTTATAAATTTTATACATCATATGCATCACTTTCAGTTAACTGTGTCTCCGTTGTTCATTTAGAATGTATTGTGCACATATGAAAAATGTTACATATCTGCACAACACATTAATTAAACAGTGAGTATAAAATCATTTTTCTGCCATTGAAACTGTCCTGTTGTCGTGTTACCAGGATACATGAACACCAACTGGCCACCAAAAGACATGACCCATTATCACTATGTTCCATACATACAGACAAAGAAGGGCACCACTTTGATTGGGACAACGCACGCACATACTAAGACATGCAAGGACGTTCTTAGAGGAATGGCATTCTGACCAGAAGTCCGTCAATAAACACATCAATTTAGATCCTATCTACCTTCTCTTGTAAAACAAAAGAGCTGGAAATGACATCACCCACCTTAAGAACCCAAGACCTATAAATAGAGAGGCGCGACATACCACCAGCGCTTCAGCAGAGACTCTCACTGATGGTGTTAATTAGTCATAGTGTTGAATCATCAGAAAACAAACCTTCAAGCACAGCGAGCTAACTTGCAGACATGCAAACTGTTATTTTTCTTTTATTAGTGGAATTTGGGAGTCCTTGTCACTCATGTATTAACAGATTATGAGGTGAGGTGAGCTTTTTTGGGTTTGTGGTTTTAATTAACAGAAGTGCTCGACATAGATGTCTTCACAGTTCGGGGCCATGCCATAAGGGACTTGGGTAGATTTGAACAGATTTCGGGGACAAAATGTCCCAGCAAATTCCAACACGTTGCAATTAGTGACCTAGTTCTTCAAATAAAACCGGTCGGAAAATCTGTTTAATTTTGTTTACTGGTGGTTGTTTAAATTAAAACTGAGGGAAATGGCTCTTAACATTACTAAAGAGGTTCCCAAATTTGCCAAGAAAGTTGAGAAAGACAGAAGCAGGACATTTATTAGAATTAGCAAATAGGTTGGAATTGGGTTTAACCAGGGACAGAAGGAAAGCTGAAATTATAATGTAGTTGGTCAAGCACATTGATGTATCAGAAAAACAGACAAGTGCAATCGAGTTAGAAAAAACTTAAATTGCAAATATGGCAACTGAAGTTAGAAGATAAAGAAAGAGACGGAAACAGAGTTAGAAAAAAGAGAAGGAGAGGAAAAAGATAGAGAGAGAGAATTTGAGATTTAGAAGTTGTGAATTAGACAAGAAAATTAAATTAACAGGATGGAGATGAAGGGAGAACATCGGGATGTATACAACTATGTTAGTATTTTGCCATATTTCGGTGAGAAAAATGTCAAAACCTTTTTTATTTCATTTGAAAAAAATAACTCGGCAGATGGTGTGTCCAGTGAACTTGTGGGTAATGCTAGTTCAGACTAAGCTGGTGGGCACAGCTGGTGAGGCATGTGCAGCACTGTCAGATGATGGGTCAAGAGATTATGCAAATGTCAAATTGGCTATTTTGATTGGCTATGAAATGGTACCAGAAGCACATAGACAGAGGTTCATAAAAATTGAGACGGAACTTGGTCAGACTTATGTTAAGTTTGAAAGAATTAACTACAGTCATTTTGATAGATGGGTGTTGGACTTAAAAATGGATAAGACCTGTGAGGCTCGAAGGGAGATTATTCTGCTGGAGAAGTTTAAAGACTCACTTCCAGAGATGGTAAGATTTCATGTGCACGAACAGAAAGTTCAAGAAGTGAGAAGCGCGGCAGAAATGGCAGGTAAATATGCATTGGTGCATGAGATGAAATTTAGCTGCCGGGAGAATTTTCATGCTATGAGGGATAGAAATTGGGAGAAGGGAAGTTCACACATTACAAAGCGAACAGTAGCGCACAATAGTTTACCACAAGTGAAAAACGAAGCCCAAAGGGGTTGAAAGGAGGTGAAAGGCCTCAGGTGTTCTCAGTATAAGGCAGTGTAATACATAAAATGACAGTGCTGATGGTTTAAGAAGGGCACTGGGAAAAGGTGTTTTCACTGCAGTAAGCTGGGACACACTGTGATGGTCGTTGAAGGAAGGCATTTTGGGGAAAGATGTGGTAGAAGAGGCTAAGCCAGTGGCATTAGTGAAACTGGTAAAGGAGACCCCAAGTGGAGGCGAGAAGCTGTGGGAAATTGCACAGCCTAGGCAAGGGCTGGGTATGGAGGCAGTGCCTGATCTCTCTAAAGAATTCACCTCTGTAGATAAAGTTTACTCAGAAAGAACTGGGGAGTTGGACAAGAAGTTATAATTTTGTGAGATACGGGATCCGCTCAGTCTCTAATAGTTGAGAAGTGAGGCGCCGGAAAAGCACAACAGATCAGGCAGCATCTGAACAGCAGGACAATCAAATCTCAAAAGAAACCCATCGTCAGGAACATGGTTGGGGGACAAGGGGGCTGAAAGATAAATACGAGGGTAGGAGCTGAGCTGGTGGGAGGGTCACTGGGAAGGCAATAAGAAGATGTAGGTGGGAGTGATAGTGATATGTCGGAGGGTAGGGTGGAGTCGGTAGGTGGGAAGCAAGCTGGCCAGTTAGGGCCGTTCAAGATGGCAGTACTAGGTTGAACGGTTGGATCTGGGAGAGGTTGGTGGAGGGGAGATTTGAAATTTGGTGCAGTCAACGTTGATGATGGTTCTAGTTTGAGGGTTCTAGTTGTCCTACCACCTATCCACAACACCCTCCTCTCCGACCTATCACCATCACACCCCACCTGCGTCTATCTATCACCTTCCAAGCTATCTTACACCCAGCTCCACCCCCACCCTCCTATTTATTTCTCGGCCCCCTTCCCCCTCCGTTACCCCATCCCCCACTTTCCTGAGAAGGAATTATGCCTGAAAAGTCAACTCTTCTGCCCCTCGGATGCTGTCTGGTTGGCTATGCTTTTCCAGCGCCACACTTTTCAACTCTCATCTCCAGCATCTGCAGCCCTCACTTTCTCTCGGCCTCTAATAGTGAGAGATGAAAGTATTTTCACTCTTTCTGACGTATTAATCAAGATCGTGACAATTTGTGGAATGGGGTTAGAAATTAAGCATTCCCTTGTGTAACATCAGGTTGGAATGCCAAATCAAGGTTGGGGAAGTAACAGTGACAGTGAGTAACAGAGTGTCATTTCCAGGAATACAGTTTGTTCTTGTGAACGATTTAACAGGATCCAAATTGGGCGTAGCACCCCTTGTGTTGGAGAAGGCAAAAGAAAAACTAGGGAATTGGGGAGTTAAAAGAAAAATACCCAGGATTTTTCCAGACTGTATAGTAACAAGATTGTGGGCGGCACGGTGGCACAGTGGTTAGCACTGCTGCCTCATAGTGCCAGAGACCCGGGTTCAATTCCCGCCTCAGGCGACTGACTGTGTGGAGTTTGCACGTTCTCCCTGTGTCTGCGTGGGTTTCCTCCGGGTGCTCCGGTTTCCTCCCACAGTCCAAAGATGTGCAGGTCAGGTGAATTGGCCAGGCTAAATTGCCCGTAGTGAAGGTAAGAGGTAAATGTAGGGGTATGGGTGGGTTGTGCTTCGACGGGTCGGTGTGGACTTGTTGGGCCGAAGGGCCTGTTTCCACACTGAAATGTAATCTGTAATTCCACTGTCATAAGTTAGAGGAGGAAGGAAAACCAAAATAAAAAGCCAAAGGAGATGATGCTCAGTGAACTGTCACGGTGCAGAAAAAACCTGAACAGGCAGAGGATCAGGTAGAGGATCAGGCAGGGGTGTTTAGTCCTGAAAGGCTAATGGACTTACAACAGATATATATATACACACACATACACATGCACACACACAAAAAAAGGAATCAAAATATATTTTCGAACGTTATTAACTTAAAGCTAGAATGCTAAAATTAAAATGGAGACCCCGATAGGTTAGTGCAGAAGGGAAATGGGCCGAAGTGCACCACATTGTTTTCGGAATAGCGTAAAGTGTTACGGGTAGCACATAAACTAACTGCAGGGGGTCACCTAGGTGTACATAAGACCCAGGCTAAGGTACAGAGGCATTTCTAGTGGCCTGGAATGCACACGGACGTGGTTATTTTTTGATGTACATGTCAAACATTCTAAATGGTAGGGAAGTCACAGGCAGTACTAAAGCCAGCACCTTTGTTACCAATTCCTGCATTCGAAGAACATTTCATGTGGGTTATGATTAGTTGTGTAGCTCCCCTATCTAAAATAAAAGTGGAAACCAATATTTGCTAGCCATAATGGATGTGTCTACCAGATTCCCAGAGGCAATTCTATTATGGAGTCATGATTCGGAGATGCTGGTGTTGGTCTGGGGTGGACAAAGTTAAAAATCACACAACACCAGGTTATAGTCCAACAGTTTTAATTGGAAGAACACTTGCTTTCGGAGCGACGCTCCTTCATCAGGTGATTGTGATTGAAAGCTAGTGTGCTTCCAATTAAAAGTGTTGCACTATAACCTGGTGTTGTGTGATTTTTAACTATTATGGAGTGTTAAGGTAAAAAGGGATGTGGAGGAGTTGGTAGCTTTCTTTACTCACTGTGGGCTCCGCAGAGAGATTCAGTCAGACCAAGGTCTCATTTTACCGCTCAGCTATTCAAGGAAGTCATGGATAGTTTAAGGAAGTCATGGATAGCTTAGGCATACAGCACTTCAAATCAAGGGTGTCCCATACTGAATCCCAGGCACCCTTGGAATGTTAGCATCAGGCGCTGAAGACCATATTAACAGCGTACTGTCAGGATTACCGGAATGATTGGAATGAAGGTGTCTCATTAAATTGTTTGCCATTAGACAAAAATTATTTGCCCCAAATAAAACTACTCAGTTTACTTCCTTTGAGTTAATATTTGAAGTCAGAGGTCCTTTGGAATTAATTGAATATAAATTGACAGGACCGAAGTCAGAGATCTCACACTCGGATTATATATGTGAGGTGAGGGAGAGATTTGATGGAGTAGTTGAGTTAGCTAAACAACACCTGAAGGGCACAGTATAAAATGAAGCACGTGGCAGATAAAAACTCTGAAATTTTGACGATTTCCTGTGGGGATGACGTATTAATATTGTCACCAGTGATAGGAATCCCCTTCAATGCCAGGTTTAGGGACTCAGGAACAGAGTTATGGTCAGATGGACAAATTGTGTAGTTTATCTGTATGATGTAGTGATTTTTAGCAAGTGATTGAAAGCTCACGTGTTGCAGCTGCCAGAGCATGTTGAACGTTTACAAGAAGCAAACTTTGTAATAAACTTAAAGAAAACTGAATTCGCGAAGGCAGAGGTGACGTTCGTGGGACATTACATTGGACATGGAAGGTTGACCCCCATGGAACACAAAGACAAAGGCTTTGAGGAATTTACACGACCATCCTCGATGAAAGAGTGGATTCGATCGGAAGTTTGTTCCAAACTTCAGCAGCGTATTGGCACTACTGATGGACTTAGTAAAGAAGGAAACATAATTGTGGTGGACAGAACAATGCCAGGAGGCATTTGAGAATTTTAAAGCAGGATTAATCACCGCACCAGTTTTAGCTACACCAAATATTTTGAAACCCTTTCAAAATTCTATTTGCTTCTAGGGATATAGGGGTTGGAGTTGTATTGATACAGTAAGATGATGATGGAATTGAATGGCTAATTGGCTACTTGTCGAAAAAACGCAATATCCATCAGAAAGAAAAATACAACATTCTCCATTATTGAAAAAGGATGATTAGGTTTCGCACTGACCTGACAATATTTTAATGTTTATGTGACTAATAAATTGTTGGAGATGGTTGTGGACAACGACAAACCTCTCGCGTTTTTTGGAATATTTAAAGACCAGAATATGAGAGCATTTCATTGGAGTCTTATCACACCGACTTTAAACTTACAAAATGTACATGCTGTGGGTCCTAAAATGTGATAGCAGATGTGTTATCGTGGATTTAAAGGAAAAGGTTTAGATAAGATTTGACTTATTCCAGTTTATATAGGTGTGTAAGATTAATATGATTGATATAACTGAGATTAATACTTTTGTATTTCATAATAATGGGATTAAGAATTAGAAGAAAAGAAACGAAGCCATCTTTTCATTCTGATTTTTTTTTCTGAAGGAGGGAGGTCTTATGAAGCAGAAAGCATGTCAGCTCACTTTAAGACAGAACGGGTTTTGTTGAATAGAAAGTACAGCACAGATGCCAGCTAAATGTCAGGTTGTTCCATATGTCACAGTTAGCTGTGAAATGGATACCTGAGTTTTGGTTGCTGTTTTGTCAACAATTCAAATACAACCAAAGTGTTTAAATAATGGTCAGGACACCAGAAGCCAACGGAATTTGAATATTATTGTTTAGACACCTGGAAAGCAATCAAATTATGAGAATTGTTGTATCATGGGGAGTATATAAACCCAGCATTTGAACACTAGAGGGAGAGCCACTGCCATCCAACAACAGAGTAACTGCTGTAGAGCAGGAGTGCTAACTGGCCATCTCAAACACTCTCTTTCAAGGATACATGTTCATGTCAAACCTACTTGCAATAAAAAATGACCCAGGGAGATCAGCAGCTGGAAGAGTGAACACAGCGGGGAAGATAGAGACTGTGTGGTCTTGAGATTGTAATGTTTAATAGGTGGGCTGTTGGAACAGAATATTTTTACAGTCGGAGTCAGATAGTAAGTAGCTAAGAAAAGAGGGGCTTGTATTTGTGAATAGTTGTTGTTTAGTGTTCACTATTAAAGTTAAGAAACTAACTTGTTATTTTTTGTATAAGTCGAGGAATGTAGGAGATCTGTGTCACTCATATTTTAACAGATTACAAGGTGAGGCGAGCTTTTCTGGGTGTTTGGATTTAATTAACAGAGGGGTTTCGACTCCACCTTGTAAATGTCCATCCACGCTAACCCCAATTCCCTGCAGTTGGCCCATATCCTTCCAGTCCTTTCCTATCGACATATTTATCCAAATGCATTGAAATGTTGTTAATGTACCCCCCAACCATATCTGCTGGCAGCTCATCCGTACACCAGCCATTTATGTAAATAAGTGGTCCCTCAGATTCCCTTTTAATCCTTCCCCTTTAACCTTAAACTGATCGTCTCTCGTTCTCGATTCTCTAAACCTTGGAAAAAGACTGAGAGCATTAACCCTACCATCGTGATCTTATTCAGCTCTATAAGGACTCCCTCAGTCTCCTACATGCTAAAGAAAAGGTCCGAGCTTGTCCAACCCCTCCCTATAACTCAGACGATTGGGTCCTGGTAACATCCTTGAAAATTTCTTCTGCACTCTTTCTGATTTAATAGCGTCCTCCCCATAACAAGGAGACAAAACTGAACACAATACTCCAAGTGCGGCCTTACCAAAGTCCTGTGTAACTGCAACATAAATTCCCAACTTCTGTACTCCATGTCCTGCCTGATGAAGGCCAATGTGCCAAATGCCTTCTTCACTGCCCTGTCTACCTGTGGCTCCACTCTCAGAGAACCGTGCACCTGAACCCCAAGGTCTCTCTGCCCACTACACCGTTGAAGATCCTCCCATTCACCATGAAACTCCTCCCTTGCTTTGAGTTCCCAAAATGTAAGACATCACGCATCTATATTAAATTCCATTTGCCATTTCTCGGCCCACTTCCCCACCTGAGTGAGGTCCTGCTGCAATTTCTGATAAACTTCCTCACTGAACATGCTCCCACTTACTTTAGTGTCATCTGCAAACTTACTAATCATAACTTGTACATTCACAACCGATTCATAGATAACAAACAACAATGGACCCAGCCTCCAGTCTGACAAGCATCATTCCACTAAACCCTCTGCTTTCTACCATCAAACCAACTGTGTATCCAATTGGCCAGTTCCCCCAGCATTCCACGTGATGGAAACTTCCAGAGCATCCTGCCGTGTGGGACCTTATCAAAGGCCTTGCTGAAATCCATAGAGACTATATATACCCCTCTGCCCTCATCAACCTTCCTGGTCACTTCATCAAAGAACTCGAACAAATTTGGGAAGCATGATCTCCCACTCACAAATCTATGCTGACTGCTCCGAATCAAACCCTGTGTAGGTAATGGGTACAGTCAATGGTATGCTGTCCTTCATTTTATGATGATTCGAGAACATAAGTAAAGCCATCTTCCTGCAGTTTTAGAGCCATGCTGAGAGAGCATTTGGGGCAATCTCTACAGATTTGATCTCCTTTGTAAGGAATGATCTCCTTACCACAGACACGGGTGATGGTAACATGAGGATAGAGTGAAGAAGCTAAGTGTTTAACCTGTAGAGATGTAAGGGATGAAGAAATGGTGACGCTGAAACACGAGGAGTGGCAGCGATCACTTATTTGCAAATGAGACATTGATAGGGTGAGAAATTTCATGCTTTACCCAGGATTGATTGGTTTGATTGATTGCCACGTGTACCTCAGTACAGGGAAACACTTCATTTATGAGCAGTGGATACAGGTCATCGTAAACATGGCCAGACAGATCATAGAGTGGACATAGACTTGGACAGAGTAAGGCACACAAGTTACACGGAACTGGACGTGCACTAGACAAGATCAACATGAATAATATCAGCATTATTTGAACTTAGTGAGTCCATTCATCAGTCTAATGTGACTTTCCTAATAGTCTATATGCTTTTACTAACTCTCCCCATGTTATTGTGCAGTCGGCATGTGAGCCCGAACTGAACGTCAGGTTGCTCACAATCCCCAACAGCAGCGACAATACCCTCCATCTGAAACAGGTAGCCATTCCCACCAGCTTCCGTCCTGCATAAAGAACAGCAGGCTGTCTTCTCGGAAATGAAAGGTGACTTCTTGAGACTTCACACAAGACATATGGCTTCCCTCCACACTCCTCATGGCGAGAAAACCATGTTAAAGTCCCACGTGTGTGTCATGAGCAATGGAGCCAGGAGGAACACCATGGAGCAGCCTGTCTGTGCAGCCTCAGCTCCAGTTGTTCATCATGTTAGAGCATCTATTAGGAGACAGTGAGCGCTGCCCATGCTGGAGATCAGAGTAGAGCATCAATTGCTGGAAAAGCACAGCAAGACAATCGACGTTTTGGGCATAAGCCATTCATCAGAATCAGCATCAATTAACTCATTCTGCCCCTGTGTAAGTGCATTGAGGTGGGAATGGCCTCCTACTGTTCCTGTATAAGTGGCTCAACTGACTGAACAGCCTCCTCCTGTTCCTGTATAAGTGGCTCAACGGGCTGAATGGCCTCCTCTTGTTCATGTGTAAGTAACTCAAGGGGCTGAATGGCCTCGTTCTATTCCTGTGTAATTGACTCAAGGGACTGAATGACTTCTTCCTTGTTCAATTGGACAGGGCCAAGGGCCTGACTGGTTACCCCTGGTTCCTGTTTAATAGGTCGATGTACTGACAAGTGTGATGATGCTGCAGCTTTAAGAATTATTTTGTCTTGGTTTCTTTGAAGAGAGAGATTGAATGATCATTAACAAGCTGGTTAGTTAAGACCACTGAGTAAACAGCGAGGGAGGCCTTGGGTTTATTTTAGTGCAGCCTGAATGGATGTGGCCAGCTCTCACAGATTAGGATCTTTGAGTTTATGGCAATCTGTGACTGAATACTCAGTTTTGCCAAGGGCTGTGTTTATGGGATTTTCGTGTATCGGGCCAGTTCATTAGTAATAGCTCCACGATCAATTATTCTGTTAACTTGTCCAATAGAATTAAGTTATTCTAATTTCCTCTTTCTTTGCTTTCATTTTATCTTTCGTGTTTAAATAAATAGTGTTTAGCTTCACACCGAGTAGTTTGACCTGTCACATTGCATCTGGAACAGACCTTTCCATTCCCTTTAAAATAAGAAAACATTAGAATCTACGCTACCGCCTTCAAATATTGTCGAGGGGCTCTTGTGTGGTCCATCACACTAGACTCCTTCTCTTCCTGAGTAATAGGTTGGAGGCACTGAACAGGCTGTCCCTGTTCTTCTCCAATAATGTCAATGGGCTGAATGGCTTCCTCATATTCCTGTGAAACCAGCGTGAGTTGCTGAATGAACTCTATTTCACTGTGGCAATGTGCAGTGTCAGGCAGTGCTGTTACACGAATGTTACAGACACGTTAACAGCACAAGTCTCAATGGAATATAGGTCTTGCTGCTCATGGACACAGACCAGTTCAGGAGCTGACGGGGACAAAATGTTCTGAACATTGTGGAATCTTCAGTGACCATCCCCATTTCTGATCTTATGGTGGGGAGGGTGGGGGCGGGTAGACACTGATGAAGCAGCTGAAGCTGTTTGTGAAGAGGAAGCTACCCTGAGGATCTCCCACAGAGCTGACACAGGACGGAGATGATGAACATCTTCCTTTGTGCCATGTTTGACTCCAAACACTGGAGAGTTTACACTGATTCCCATTAAGTCCAGTTTTGTTAAGCTCCTTGATGTCAGCAGACGTCAACCACTGCCTTGGTATCAGGGCCAGTCATTTGTACCTGAACCCCTTGTCTCAACCTCTTTTGTTCATATCAATAGGCCATGGTATAGGAGCAGCAAGTGTTTTCTTCAAACAGATGGGATTGAATGTCAGGATTTCTCGTCTCAAGAGTGTTCGGGGAGTTAGATGACTGAAAGTATTTGAAGAGGAGGTACTGGATATTGACCTGTCAGAGAGGTGAGGGCTATGAAGAATTGGGTATGGAAGAGGATTTGAGACCAAGAGCAGATCAGGCATGATCTTAGTGAAGGGCAAGGCAGGCTTGGGGAGTGAACGACCTGCCCCTGTATCTGATCTTCGCCCATTCTGTTATTGGAAAGTTACTGGGTGTTATTTTCCTGAATGTTATGTTTTTGAATATTGCAGACAGGGAGACCAGAGGATTTTGTGAGCCATCGCTGAGTGAGGTATGGGGGCTGTATTCACAGTGAATCAGGGTCTACAACATGACCAACAAATGAAGCACAAGTTGCAGAGAGGGGAAGCTCTGTAAAGAGAGATGAGGGGCCTCTTTCATACCCAGCCTGGGCTTTCCAATTATATTTCCCAAATCACCTCGAAACATGTGGGGCAGTCTTCAAGGGCCAAATGGTCTCCGCTGTTTCTGTGCACCCGGTTATAGGAGTAAGTGGCCTCCAACTGTTCCTGTCCAGCAGGTTTGAGGGGCTGAATGGAACACAGGAACATGGGACTGAGGAGCAGGAGAGGGTCATTAGACATTTTGACCCTTCTCCACCAGGCACTAAAATTGTGGCTGATCAGGTTGGGGCCTAATTTTTTGTCTATATCCCATTATCTGTTATTCACTTCTCTACCAAATATTTACCTAACGCATCTTTCAATCAATGTGAACATAGAGGCACGATAAACTTCCAGTGAAGAGATTTCCGACTTGAAAGGTCCTTTCAGAATTTTTCATCATCCCTCTTATAGAATAAGAGAGTCATGCAGAACGGAAACAGACCCGTTAGTCCAATCTGTTCACTCCGATCAGATATCAAATCTGATCCAGTCCCATTTGCCAGTAATTGGCCAATATCCCTCCTCTTTCAGATACTTTTTAAATGTGCGATTGTAACTGCCTTCAGCACTTCCCCTAACAGCACTTTCTGTACACACACCACTCTCTGTGTGAAACATTTATCTTCAGGTCTCTTCTAAATCAATCCCCCTCGCCTTCAACCTATGCCCTCTTGTTCTGGACTCCCCTACCCTGGGGAGCAGAACGTGGCTGTTCAGAATATCCATGCCCCTGCTGGTTTTATAAACATCTGTAATGTTACCCCTCAATCTCTGATACTCCAGGGAGAAACACCTCAACGGAATCAGCCTCTCCCTGCAGTCAAACCTCCAGTCCTGGAACATATGTGTAAGTCATTTCTGCAGAAAACCGAGTGGTACACAGTATTCTTAAAGTGGCCTCACCAACATCCTGTACAGATGCAACATGCCACCACAACTCCTATACTCAATGCTCTGACTGATTAAGGCAAATGTGCCAAATGTGTTCTGCACCACACTGTCTACCTGCGACTCCACTTCCAAGGAACAATGTACCTGCCGCCCTTTGTTTCACAATATGCCCCAGGACCTGACCATGAAGTATATAATGTCTGCCCTGATTTGCCTTCCCAAAATGCAAAACCTCGTATTTATCTAAATTAAACTTCATCTGTCACTCCTTGCACCTTTGTCCCATCTATTTATCGTATCGTTGTACTCTGAGATAATCTACTAAACCACCATTCTGATATAATCTGCAAACTTACTCTGTCCTCAATATTCACAACTAAATCCTTTACATAAATGATGAAATGCAGTGAACTCAGTACAGATTCTTACAGCACACTGCTGCTCACAATCCTCCAGGCTGAAAAATATCCCTCTTCCTTCAAGCCGATTGTAACTAGCTTCTTCTGTATCCCAAGTGACCGAATCTTACTCATTTGTCTACCAATCAGAATGAAATACTAGCTATGAAGACAGATTGAGTAGGCTAGGCTTATTTAAACTAGAAAAAAGGAGATTGAGGGGGGACCTGATTGAGGTTTACAAAATCATGAAGTGTATAGCCAGGGTGGATAGAGACAAGCTGTTTCCCAGGTTGAAGGATTCAGTCACGAGAGGTCGTGCTTTCAAAGTGAGAGGTGGAATGGTTAAGGGGGATACGCGCGGTAAGCACTTCACACAGAGGGTGGTGGGCATTTGGAACGCGTTGCCAGCAGAGGTAGTAGAGGCAGGCACGGTCGATTCATTTAAGATGCATCTGGACAGATGCATGAGTAAGTAGTGAGCAGAGGGATCAGATCCTTAGGAATTGTCCGACAGATTTAGACAGTACATTTGGATCGGCTCAGGCTTGGAGGGCTGAAGGGCCTGTTCCTGGGCTGTAATTTTTCTTTGCTCTTTGTTCTTTAAATGAACAACTTGCTGAGGTCCATATAGACAATGTCACCCAAACTGCCTTCATCAATCTTCCTTGTTACCTCTTAACCAAATTAATGAGACATGATTTCCCATGCAGAAAGCTACGCTGTGTACAACGATTAGCCCTTGCCTTCCCAAATGTATGTAAATTCTATCCCTCAGAATCCCCTCCAACAACTTACCCACCACTGACATCAGGCTCATCGTTCTATAGTTCCCCGGCTTTTTGGGTCACTGTTTGCTTTTCTCGTCCCACTCCTGCACTGCTCACAACAGATGTTAAATGTAACCAGGTTGGTGTCATGCCGATCATATCGGTCTCAGACTGGGTGAGGGTCAGTTTTAGGAACAAGTCAGGCTAGTTTCTGTAATCTGCTCAAATAGCACGTTTTTGATCCAGAGCAATGTTACTCAAACTCTGATGGAAAGATGCATTTTTGGGTGTTGAAAATATATAATCAATATTTCCTTTTCTAAAAACACTGACACACGCACATACACACACATATAAACAAAATCTCTGCAACTTTAACTTGAAAGAACTTTGACCAGATATTATTGTAACTCATGACAAAAGGAAAAATTGCAAGATTTTCCAAAACATCATTCTGCTTCTGAAGATATTGTACTCACACAGCTGCTAGCAATGGGATTCCATCCTGGGAGAGTTGGATTTGGCTGAATTCCATTTGCTTTCGGCAGTGAGTAGATTCCAATGGATGCTGGTCAAGGAGCACCCAAAGGGTAGCATGGTGGTTAGCATTGCTGCCTCACAGCACCAAGGGCTTGGGTTCGATTCCAACCTTGGGTGACTGTCTGTGTGAAGTTTGCACATTCTCCCCTTGTCTGTGTGAGCTTCTAATGGGTGATCCCGTTTCCTACCACAGCTCAAACTGTGTAGGTTAGATGGATTGATCATGCCAAATTGTTTTTCAAGGGTTTCAAGGTTAGGTGCATTAGTCAGGGGCGAATATAGGGGAATGTGTTGGGAAGGTTGGTATGGATTTGTTGGGCCGAAGGGCTTGTTTCAACACTGCAGGGATTCTATTCCAATAAGAATGGTAACGATGACTGTAGAGCTCTTTTTAGCTCGCATACATTGCTGTGATGAGGAACAATGAAGGAGAGAGAGTACAATAGGCCGTTCCTTCTCGGACAGATTACATTTTCTCCCTCTCTGAGCTGAGTCACACAATAATGTCATCCTCTCCCAAACTGGACCATGTGAGGTCTCCTTGTACATGATCCAAACTATGACTCCATCACATTCCCTATTCCATGTTGTTGCATCATTGCTGCTGTCATACACAGAGCCATACCCTTCGCAGAAAATGGTCTCGGCCGATTTGAAATATGTTTACATAGCCCCGCGTCATTAAAAAAATGAAATGTTTAATTTATTCAGAATTCCTAAGTTAAAATGCATGCATTTTTAAAGAAATGCATAAATTGCTGGAAAAGCTTTGCAGGTCTGTCAGCATCCAGATGCCTTTTACATGCTGTATTTGTACCAGCCTCCACCACTTCCTCTGGCAGCTAATTCCATACACACACCAACCTCTGCGTGAAAAGGTGCCCCTTAGGCCTTTTCAAAAACGTTCCCCTTTCACTGTCAACCAATGCCCTCTAGTTTTAGACGCCACTAACCTGGGAAAAACCCTGACTACTCACCCTATCCATGACCATTCTGATTTTATAAACCGTTACTGCTGCGAAATATGGCCCCAATCAACATGAATGGCTGTACTTTCAGTTATCCTGGGCCTAAATTCTGAAATTCAATACTGACACCTCTTCCTTCTCCATCAAGTCACAATTCTAAGTCCATTTTATTCAGTTTGTTCAGATGTATCATGAGGCACTTCTGTGAGCTTTACACCTAGACCTTTGTGCAATAAGGTTGGGATACTAGCATCACTCTGCAATACCCATAAAGTTGTAACAGTATTCTCCTCTGTGTTTGTTCATCAGTCTGTTAAGACATGCTGGGACATACCTCTGCAACAGGCAGGACTTGAATCCAGGCCTTCTATTCCAGACCTAGGAACACTACCACACAATTTCAGGAATTGGAATCAAATCCAGAGCTCTGGCTCAGAGACAGGGACACTACCCACTACATTACTATACCCAGATTTTGGTTCATATTTTAGTGCCCATCTTTCAGCTTGGTGTGTATTTATTATAATCAGGTTACCATTACTGAATTACAAACAACACTTTGCATTATTAAACAAATGCAAGACATTTGTCTCAACTGTAGGATATTGAGTGTATGTGCTGTGCCATCGAAATTAACTATAAACATCTTTAATTGCTATTATCTGTGGTCTGCAATATGAGAAAAAGAAATCCTGCTGACACAATCTGCCCAATGAAGCGTCTCAAATAGATATTTATTACTGAACACCAGAGACGAAGGAAGAGCTTTACTTCTGGTCACAACACACCGATCACCCTTACCCACCTCTAACGTGCGACTGCCCTCTTCCTAAAATGAAATGATACCAGGCCGGTGATTACTTTCCAGCCTCTCCTCCCCACTGACTGTGTCAGCAATCTCTCTCTCCTCGCCCTAACCACACAAGGCAAACCAAGCTCAGGGTCTTTGTGAAAATCAAGGCCGGAGTGTGCAGGCATCCTGGAGAAGGATGGGCATTTTAAAATTGAAGGGGGAGGGTGAGGTGGCAGTAATATCACTCACTGGGCTGAGGGGTGGCAGATGGAGTGTAGTTTGGATTAATGCGAGGTATTGGATTTGGTAAATCAAACAACAGCAGGACGTATACAATTAAAAGCAGAGCCTTTGGCAGTGTTGTAGGACAGAGACCTAGCTGTCAGGTATAATTCTTTAAAATTTGCATCTCATATAGATAGTGTGGTTAAGAAGGTGTTTAACACACTTGTCTTCATTGGTCAGACCTTTGAGTATCAGAATTGGGACGTCATGTTGTGGTTGTACAGGATATTGGTGAGACCTCTTCTGGAATACTGTGTCCAGTCTGGTCACCCTGTCCACTCATTCCATAGGCACACCACCCTCTGGGTGAAAAAGCTGCCCCTTAGGTCACTCTTAAATGTTTCCCCTCTCACCTTAAGCCTATGCCCTCTAGTTTTGGACTTCCCGTACCCTTAGAAAACACCTTGACTGTTCACTTTGATATTACTGACGTTGATATTATTAAGCTGGAGAGGGTTGAGAACAGATTAATCTGTATGTTGCTGGGAAAGGAGGGAGTGAGCTATAAGGAGAGGCTGGGTCGGCTGGGACTCGTTTCACTGGAGAGTATGAGACTAAGGGGTAACTTTACAGAGGTTTATAAAATAATGAGGGGTACAGAGAAGCTGAAGGGCTGATGTCTTTTCCCTAGAGTTGGGGATTCAAAACTGAGGGATATTTTAAGGTGCGAGGAAAAAGATTTACAAAAGTCACGAGAGGTAAATATTTTAGACAGAAGCTGGCATGTGTGTGGAATGAACTTCCAGAGGAAGTGGTGAAAGCAGGGACAGTTACAACGTTTAAAGGACATTTAGATCAGTACATGGATAAGGCATCAGTTTGGATGGTGCTGTGAGCAACTGCCCTCTCCCTCCCCATCTCTGAATGAATCCCTGTTAGTTTTCACCCTCTGCCAATGCCTGTGCAGTGGCGTGGGGAGGCCAGCAGAGGGTGACATTGCATTACTTTAAGCACCACAGAGACTGCCAGACCTGCCCCACCCAGAGACACACAGATACACGCACAGCAATTGTTAGGACACAACATTGAGCTCATCTGGTAATTTAAACTAAACATAAAGAAATGCTCAATTTCCTTTGTAAACTGTTAAAATATGAGGGACAGGTCTGCCAAATTCTACTGTTTAAATAAAAACATCAATTCATTTTTTCACTCTGAAAGTGAACATTTTACATCAACTATTCACAACTCTGGGACCCTCTTTCTCTTAACTGCTTATTACCCGACTCCAGCTCGATAGCAATATACTGTTTCTGGGTCTGCCATCCTCTCGTATCACAGGAGCTTGTAAGCTCTCAGTTCAGAACAGCATTCACCCTCGCTTAAAGGTACAGTACACACTTTCAACTTCATCACATTATACCCTGATGAATATCGATAAGTGGAACCTATCCAGATTTCTTTTGCTCTGTGGTTTGTCAATATTTCATTTGCTCCGTCTGGTGTGTGCAGGATTTTTGTTGCTCCATTGACAGCATGTCGACTCTGTCCATAGGAATATATCAGTATTTCACATGCTCACACTCGTGTGTGTGGGGCAGAATTTCAGTTGTTACATGGGGACTGTGACGTTATGACAATCTCAATGTTTGTAGATGGCACCGAACCTGGAAGAACTCTGAAGTCTATGGAGGACAGTGTGGAACTCTAACAGGACAGTGACACATTGGTGTAGTGTTCAGGTGTAAGGCAGATGGGGATCAGTGCAGAGCAGTGTGAGGTGATACACTTCGGTAGGAACGACAACGAAAGACAGTTTAAAACAGGCTGTGACATTATAAAGGAGCTGCAGGAGCAGAGAGCGCTGGGTGTATATGAGCACAGATTGTTGAAGATGTCAGGACAGGTGAGGAGAGCAGTAACTGTCACAGATTAGTTTCAGTATCTGAGCTGTTTACAGGAGGAGGTGTAGGAGGGAGCCTCCGTGCTCCCTTCCTGGGAGGTGGTGGTGACGATGTGTTGTGAGCCCACCCTCCTGCCCACCGAGACCGTGGGGATTCCATTTGTACCAGCTCGACACAAAAGGGAGATGGCATCAGGACCACGGCTTCTAAGTTGTGCCGGAGGGAAACGGAGCTGCCAGTGGGTTTAAAGTGAGAATTGCCCTTCACTGAACATTGCTCCTTACTCAGTCGGTGGGACGTGGATGTTTCAGAATCTCCACACGAGGCATCCCGGTCCTCAACGGCTCCTACCAGGGTCCTCCCCACATGGCGGGGGGAGGGGGGTGAGGGAATGGATATCGGGCACTACACCACCCAGCTTGGCCCTTCCTGTGCTATCCCGGCTGTTTCTCTTGGAATGGAGGAAGGGAGGGAGGGAGTGGGAGGCCCTGCTGTTAGTGCTGGTGTAGGTGGGGGTTGGGGGAGGTATGGTGGGGTGTCCGGAGGGAGTCAGTCCACAGTGTTGTATCTATGCAGGGGGTAAAGTGGATGGAGACAGAGAGAGAGAGAAGGTGCTGCATGTAGCAGTGAGAGTGGTGGAGCAGGAACCGAGTTGGAGGGTTGGTGGCATAACAGGTATAAAGTGAGTGTGAGGGAGCAGAGAGAATACGATGACCCTTGTCCTGATAGAGCAGAGAAGGTTATTGATGCTTGTCCTGCATTGCTGGACATTTCCTCAGACCGCAGATAGTGCACTGAGCTGGGTGGGGAGCTCAGACCATGCTCGGTGGGTCTGGTGGTGTGCCCCCCACTCTAGGAAGAGAATGGCCCCCTCTGTACTAGGCCCTCCACCAGGAACTCCGTGCCCCTGTCGACAAACGTGGTGTAATTGCTCGGAGTAAACTGTGCAGGGCAACTCCAAACGGAGAAAGGTCAAACATGTGTCCATTGGCCTTTTAAAGGTGGCACCAGCGCCAGGGATCAGGGAATATCCAGGTGAGTTACTGCGGCCATGATGGGTGGGAGAGTTGGGCTGGTATTGAATGAGAGGGACACCATGGGGTGGGGTGGGCAGCTAATGAGGTGAGTCCGATACGATAGCACCAGGAAACTAGCTCAGCCTCGTGTTGACAATCCCTCTGTCACACTCAAGGAAAATCAAACAAAGAGAAATTATTGTTAGAATCTGCCCAATGAGTCATAGATTTGGTTGAAACTAATTCCAGTTACAAAGATGCAGAACATATGCTAAGCTGACGTCACACCAGCATCCCTTTTTCCCATCTTTCCTGGGAAGACAGGCTCATGTTACAGGATGTTATCGAAGTGTCTACACTTCAGCATTCTGAAACATGGGAACACATCCTTCCATGACACTTTCTCTCAGTCTCCCCCTCTCTGTCTATACCCCAAATGCATCGCATGTGGTGATATTTAAAGTGATTCGCCCGCCATCACTCTCTGGCAGTGATGTTCACACCCATAGCACCCCCTTCTCAGGGCACGATGGAGAGATGGAGCTGGAAATGGATGGGAGCTACCCATCCCGTCACTTCCAGCATGGGCTGTAAGTTTCCCCACGCTGGGCAGTGATTTATCACAGTGTTACTGAGCAATGCACTGGGGCGATGGACACAGCTTTACATGCTGGGAGGGTAACTGCTCCTGGTTACAGATCTATGCAGTGGGGTGGTGTACACAGTCCTACATGCTGAGAGGGTAACTGCTCCTGGCTTTTAGATTAATTCATTGGTGATCACTGCGCAGGTCGCTGTGTTGGTCAGACTATCTGGTTGAGTTTTATAGATAACGCACTGCTGTGGTCTGCACAGCTCTCGGTGCTGGACAGATATATGGTCTGTCCTGAAGAAGGGCTTATGCCCGAAACGTCGATTCTCCTGTTCCCTGGATGCTGCCTGACCTGCTGCGCTTTTCCAGCAACACATTTTCAGATATATGGTCTGGGTTTATAGATCAATGCCCTGATCTGATCTGCGCAGTGTTCCACTCTGGACAGATTGCTGCATTGTATTGACCAGTGCAATGGATGAATCTGGACAGATTGCTGGGTTGTACTGAGCAGGACACTGGCCTGGCCTGCACAGTGTTCCGCGGTGAACAGATATATCCTCTGGGTGTATGGTGTCTGGGCTGGTTCTGTGCGGTGGATTGAGAATGTGGTATATCTAACCATTTCAGCTGATCTGGCAATGCCTTTAGTTCCCATCCCTGTGACTGGACCCTCAGTCTCTCACCACATTAATGTTACAGTGTTCCCAGGGACAGTACATCATGTTGGTGGGGTGGGTAGGGGGGAAAGGTGATGGACAGGTCAAGGGGTTCCCCGGAACGTTCTGTCCCCGACATTCTATAACTGTCATTCCCCGGAACGTTCTGTCCCCGACATTCTATAACTGTCATTCCCCGGAACGTTCTGTCCCCAACATTCTATAACTGACATTCCCCGGAACGTTCTGTCCCCGACATTCTATAACTGACATTCCCCGGAACGTTCTGTCCCTGACATTCTATAACTGTCATTCCCCGGAACGTTCTGTCCCCGACATTCTATAACTGACATTCCCCGGAACGTTCTGTCCCCAACATTCTATAACTGACATTCCCCGGAACGTTCTGTCCCCAACATTCTATAACTGACATTCCCCGGAACGTTCTGTCCCTGACATTCTATAACGGACATTCCCCGGAACGTTCTGTCCCCGACATTCTATAACTGACATTCCCCGGAACGTTCTGTCCCCAACATTCTATAACTGACATTCCCCGGAACGTTCTGTCCCCAACATTCTATAACTGACATTCCCCGGAACGTTCTGTCCCTGACATTCTATAACTGACATTCCCCGGAACGTTCTGTCCCCGACATTCTATAACTGACATTCCCCGGAACGTTCTGTCCCTGACATTCTATAACTGTCATCCCCCGGAATGTTCTGTCCCCGACATTCTATAACTGACATTCCCCGGAACGTTCTGTCCCCGACATTCTATAACTGACATTCCCCGGAACGTTCTGTCCCCAACATTCTATAACTGACAGTCATTCCCCGGAACGTTCTGTCCCCGACATTCTATAACTGACAGTCATTCCCCGGAACGTTCTGTCCCCGACATTCTATAACTGACATTCCCCGGAACGTTCTGTCCCCAACATTCTATAACTGACATTCCCCGGAACGTTCTGTCCCCAACATTCTATAACTGCCATTCCCTGGAACGTTCTGTCCCTGACATTCTATAACTGACATTCCCCGGAACGTTCTGTCCCTGACATTGTTTGTGAACGGCCGGACGTCAGTGAATTGAACAAACGATAAGATCCAGAGGGAAGAGATCCCGTTCCAGGGAGAAGGAGACACTGTTCCGAAGGCCCCTCAGGCAGTTAAAGGGGTGAATACGTTTTCTCTGAGTTTACATTTCTCCACGACACAGGATCGACCACAATTTAGACCAAAAATACAGAAATTCCCAAACTCTGTTTGTCTTCAGGAAACTGGGACAGAATCCTTCAGGACAGCGACGTTTCCACCCTCCGTATTAGGAACTGGGAATGAGTGACCTGTGTCTGCTCTCGAGTGATCGAGTGTGTGGGAATGTTCTAGAAACCATCTGTCCTTATGGATGTGTCTCTGTGTGCTTGGGGAGGGAGGGTTTCTTGTGGTTTATGTCACATGTTTGTCAGTAATTCCGACCTTCCCATTTGTTATTCCAGCTCCAATTATTTTAATAAATCCCTGAATACAGAGACACATTTGAAAATCTCACTGGGTCCCTGATCAAACGGGTCCCTTTGCCTCCAGGCTGATGGATAATGGGTTTGTTTTCCTTCCTCACAGTTAACGTAGTGACCATCTACGTCCTGCTTTATAAAGATTGTGGATTGTCTCCATGTGTCAGACGTTACCTGGGGGCCATGGCAGCGGCGGATCTCCTGGTCATTATCCTCGACCTGATCCTGAGACACATTCCCATTGTTTATCGGAAACAATTTTATTTCCTGAGGGACTCCGTCCCCGTGTGTAATATCCACGCCGTCCTGCTTTATGCAGCCACTGACTGCTCTGTCTGGTTCACCGTCACCTTCACCTTTGATCGGTTTGTGGCCATTTGTTGCCAGAAGCTGAAAAGTAAATATTGCAGTGAGAAGACGGCGGCTGTGGTTCTGGGAGCAGTGACTGTGCTGAGCTGTTTAAAGAACATTTCCTGGTATTTTATGCTCACGGCTCGGTATTGGCTGCTGAACAGCCCCTGGTTTTGTGATGTAATAGACGCTGTTCTATTCTCCAGTGTCTGGGTCACAATCGGGTCCCTCCACCACATTCTAACCCCGTGTGTCCCATTTCTCCTGGTTCTGCTGCTCAATGTTCTCACCGTCAGACACATTTTAGTGACCAGCAGAGCCCGCAGGAGACTCCGCGCTCACACCAATGGGGGCGCTCAGTCTGACACTGAAATGAGAAACCGAAAAAAATCCATCATTTTACTGTGTGTGATCTCGGCCAATTTCATCCTGTTATGGTCATCGTTAATGGTGTATTCTATATGGTACCGGATGATTGATATTGTGGTTTCCCCTCTGTATCTCGATGGCTTTGTGCTGGAATTGGGCTTCATGCTGCAGCTCCTCAGTTGCTGCACAAACACCGCGATTTATGCCGTGACCCAGACTAAGTTCAGGCAGCAGCTGAAGAATGTGTTGAAATATCCCTTCACCCAGATCCATCCATCACTCAAATTCCCTCATTAATCAATCCATCCGGGATTTTCTCATTTCAGTTCAGTGTTTCAGCGATGGAACAGCCTGTCGCTATGGTAACAGACTGAGGGTAGCGCTGGATTGTCCATCCTTATCCCACAGGGAGGTTACAGGGAAACATTTCAATGTTTCTCACAACTCAGGGGCCAGTGAGAAAAGGCACCATCCCACTGACTGTATCCATCACTTCCATTTGTAAACAATAAAAATGTTGATTAAAGCGTGCCGAGCAGCAGAGTGAACGGTGTTGTTGTGTGTCTTTGTGTTGGAGAAGCTGAGCTGGAGAGAGACAGACTCAGCCCCAAGTCCTGGTCCTCAGGGAAGGGGAGGTCACCGCGCCCTGAGCTCAGGAGCTGGGTTTAAATCCCTCTGTGCCCCCACTCTAACCTGGCCTCACATTTCCTCTCCCCTAGTCTTTCTCCTCATTTCTCTCCATCTCTCTCACTGCAATAACTTCCTCTCTCACCACCTCAGGGGGAAGGGAAGAACCAGGGAGACAGAGTGCATCAGACAGAGAGGGAGGGATGGAGGGGGGAGAGAGATTCAGTCAAAGAGAAACGGAGGAAGGTGAGGAGAGAGAGCGAGAGGAGGGGTGGGCGGGCGAGAGAGGGAGAGAGTGCGAGTGAGAGAAGGGGGAGGGCAAGAGAGGGAGAGAGGGTGAGAGGGCGAGAGAGGGCGAGAGAGAGAGGGAGTAAGGTACGGAGAGGGAGAGTGAGGGCGAGAGACGGAGAGAGGGCAATGGAGAGAGAGCAAAAGAGGGAGAGGGGCCGAGAAAGGGAGAGATGGTGAGAGAGGGTGACAGATGGAGAAAGTGAGAGAGAGGGGGTGGACGTAAGAGGGAGAGAGTGAGAAAGAGAGAGGGGGGCAGGCGAGAAAGGGAGAGAGGGTGAGAGAGGGGGAGAGGATGAAAGAGGAGAGAGGGCGAGAGAGGGTGAGATAGCGAGAGAGGGAGAGATGGCGAGAGAGAGAGAGAACGAATTAGCGAGAGAGGGCGAGAGAGTGAGAGAGGGTGAGAGAGAGAGAGAGGGTGAGAGAGGGAGAGAGGGCGAGAAAGGGCAAGAGGACGAGAGGGAGAGTGGTCAAAAGAGGGCAAGAGAGGGCGAGAGGTAGAGAGATGGAGAGTGGGCGAGAGAAGGAGAGAGGGCGAGAGTGGGAGCGAGGGCGAGATGGAGAGAGGGCAAAAGAGAGAGAGCGCGTGAGAGAGGAAGAGAAGGCGAGAGAAGGAGAGAGGGGGAAAGAGAGAGAGAGGGCGAGAGCGGGAGAGAGGGTGAGAGAGGGAATAAGGGCGAAAGAGGGAGAGAGGGCGAAAGAGGTAAAGAGAGTGAGAGAGGGCGAGAGGGCGAGAGAGGGAGAGAGGGCAAGAGATGGAGAGAGGACGAAAGAGGGAGAGAGGGTGAGAGAGGGAGAAACAGCGAGAGAGGGAGAGAGGGCAAGAGAGCGAGAGAGGGAGAGATGGAGAGAGGGAGAGAGGGCAAGAGAGGGAGAGAGCAATAGAGAGGGAGAGAGAGGGAGAGATGGCGAGAAAGGGAGAGAGGGCGAGAGAGGGAGAGAGGGCGAGAGAGGGAGAGAGGGCGAGAGAGGGAGAGATGGAGAGAGAGGAAGAGAGGGCGAGAAAGGGAGAGAGGGCGAGAGAGGGAGAGAGGGCGAGAGGGAGAGAGGGAGAGAGAGGGAGAGAGGGCGAGAAAGGGAGAGAGGGCGACAGAAGAAGAGAGGGAGAGAGAGCGAGAGAAGGAGAGTGAGGGAGAGAGGCGGAGCGGGCGAAAGAGGGAGTGAGGGCGAGAGACAGAGGGCGAGAGAGAGAGAGAGGGTGGAAGAGGGAGAGAGAGGGAGAGAGGGCGAGAGAGGGAGAGAGGGAGAGAGAGGGAGAGAGGGGGACAGAAGAGAGGGAGAGAGAGGGAGAGAGGGAGAGAGGGCGAGAGAGAGAGAGAGAGGGAGACGAAGGGGGCTAGAGGGCGAGAGAGGGGATAGAGTGCGAGAGAGGGTGTGAGAGCCTGAGAGGGCAATAGGGCAAAAGAGGGAGAGAGGGTGAGAGTGAGCGACAGAGGGAGAGAGGGCGAGAGTGGGAGCGAGGGCGAGATGGAGAGAGGGCAAAAGAGAGAGAGCGCGCGAGAGAAAGAGAGGGCGAGAGAGGGAGAGAGGGTGAAAGAGTGAGAGAGGGCGAGAGCGGGAGAGAGGGTGAGAGAGGGAATAAGGGCGAGAGAGGGAGCGAGGGAGAGAGGGAAGAAGAGGGAGAGAGGGCGAAAGAGGCAAAGAGAGTGAGAGAGGGCGAGAGAGGGAGAGAGGGCAAGAGATGGAGAGAGGACGAAAGAGGGAGAGAGGGCGAGAGAGGGAGAAACGGCAAGAGAGGGAGAGAGGGCAAGAGAGGGAGAGATGGAGAGGGGGAGAGAGGGCAAGAGAGGGAGAGAGCAATAGAGAGGGAGAGAGGAAGAGAGGGAGACAGAGGGAGACATGGCGAGAAAGGGAGAGAGGGCGAGAGAGGGAGAGAGGGAGAGAGAGGGAGAGAGGGCGAGTGAGGGAGAGAGAGAGAGAGGGAGAGATGGAGAGAGAGGGAGAGAGGGCGAGAAAGGGAGAGAGGGCGAGAGAGGGAGAGAGGGAGAGAGGGAGAGAGAGGGAGAGAGGGCGAGAAAGGGAGAGAGGGCGACAGAGAAAGAGAGGCAGAGAGAGGGAGTGAGGGAGAGTGAGGGAGAGAGGCCGAGCGGGTGAAAGAGGGAGTGAGGGCGAGAGACAGAGGGCGAAAGAGGGAGAGAGGGTGAAAGAGGGCGAGAGAGGGAGAGAGGGAGAGAGAGGGAGAGAGGGGGACAGAAGAGAGGGGGAGAGAGAGGGAGAGAGGGCGAGAGAGAGAGAGAGAGAGGGAGACAAAGGGGTCTAGAGGGCGAGAGAGGGCGAGAGGGTGAGAGAGGTCGAGAGAGGGAGAGAGGGCAAGAGAGGGAGAGAGGGCGAGAAAGAGAGAGAGAGAGAGGGAGAGAGGGCGAGAGGGGGAGTGAGAGAGAAAGAGGGGGAGAGTGGGTGAGAGAGGGCGAGAGGGCAAGAGAGGGAGAGAGGGAAAGGGCGAGAGAGGGAGAGAGGGTGAGAGAGGGAGAGAGGGAGAGAGGGCGAGAGAGGGAGAGAAGGCGTGAGGAGCGAGGGCGAGAGAGGGAGAGAGGGCGTGATGGCGAGAGGACGAGAGGGGGAGGGAGGGGGAGTGGGCGAGTGAGGGCGAGAGAGGAAGAGATGGCGAGAGAGAGATGGTGAGAGGGCGAGAGAGAGAGGGAGTAAGGAAGGGAGAGGGAGAGTGAGGGCGAGAGAGGGAGAGAGGCCGATGGAGAGAAGGCAAAAGAGGGAGAGGGGCCGAGAAAGGGACAGATGGCGAGAGAGTGTGACAGATGGAGAAAGGGAGAGAGAGGGGGTGGACGAAAGAGGGAGAGAGTGAGAGCGAGAGAGGGGGGCAGGCGAGAGAGGGAGAGAGGATGAAAGAGGAGAGAGGGTGAGAGAGGGTGAGATAGCGAGAGAGGGAGAGAGGGAATGAGGGAGAGAGGCCGAGCGGGCGAAAGACGGAGTGAGGGCGAGAGACAGAGGGCGAGAGAGGGAGAGAGGGTGAAAGAGGGAGAGAGAGGGAGAGAGGGAGAGAGGGTGAGAGAGGGCGAGAGAGGGAAAGAGGGCAAGAGAGAGAGAGAGGGCGAGAGAAGGAGAGAGGGCAAGAGAGTGAGAGAGGGCGAGAGAGAGAGAGGGAGAGAGGGCGAGAGGGGGAGTGAGTGCGAAAGAGGGGGAGAGTGGGTGAGAAAGGGCGAGAGGGTGAGAGAGGGAGAGAGGGAGAGAGGGCGAGAGAGGGAGAGAGAGGGAGACAAAGGGGTCTAGAGGGTGAGAGGGTGAGAGAGGTCGAGAGAGGGAGAGAGGGCAAGAGAGGGAGAGAGGGCGAGAAAGAGAGAGAGAGAGGGAGAGAGGGCGAGAGGGGGAGTGAGAGAGAAAGAGGGGGAGAGTGGGTGAGAGAGGGCGAGAGGGCAAGAGAGGGCGAGAGGGCGAGAGAAAGGGAGAGAGTGCGAGAGAGGGAGAAGCGACGAGAGAGGGAGAGAGGGAGAAAGAGGTAGAGATAGGGCGAGAGAGGGAGAGAGGGCGAGAGAGGGCAAGAGGACGAGAGGGCAAGTGGCGAGAGAGGGAGAGAGGGCAAGAAAGCGTGAGAGAGAGATAGTGGGAGAGAGGGCGAGAGAGGGATAGAGGACAAAAGAGGGAGAGAGGGCGAGAGAGGGAGGGGACTAGAGAGGCAGATACAGCAAGAGAGGGAGAGAGGTCAAAAGAGGGCGAGAGAGGGCGAGAGGTAGAGAGATGGAGAGCGGGCGAGCGAGGGAGAGTGGGCAAGAGAGGGAGCGAGGTTGAGAGAGGGAGAGTGGACGAAAGAGGGAGAGAGGGTGAGAGTGAGCGACAGAGGGAGAGAGGGCGAGAGTGGGAGCGAGGGTGAGATGGAGAGAGGGCAAAAGAGAGAGAGAGCGCACGAGAGAGAAAGAAAGGGCGAGAGCGGGAATAGGGTGAGAGAGGGAATAAGGGCGAGAGAGGGAGAGAGGGAAGGAGAGGGACAGAGGGCGAAAGAGGGAGAGAGGGCGAAAGAGGCAAAGACAGTGAGAGAGGGTGAGTGGGCGAGAGAGGGAGAGAGGGTAAGAGAGGGAAAGAGGACAAAAGAGGGAGAGAGGGCGAGAGAGGGAGAAATGGCGTGAGAGGGAGAGAGGGCAAGAGAGCGAGACAGGGAGAGATGGAGAGAGGGAGAGAGGGCAAGAGAGGGAGAGAGCAATAGAGAGGGAGAGAGGGAGAGAGGGCGAGAGTGGGAGAGACAGCGAGAGAGGGAGAGAGGGCGAGAAAGGTCGAGAGAGGGAGAGAGATGGAAAGAGGGCGAGACTGAGAGAGATGGATAGAAAGCTAGAGAGGGAGAGTGGGCGAGAGAGTGAGAGAGGGCGAAAGAGGGAGTGAGGGCAAAAGTGGGAAAGAGGGAGAGAGGGCGAAAATGGGAGAGAGGGCGAGAGAAAGACAGAAGGCAAGAGAGGGTGTGAGGGCGAGAGAGGGAGAGAGGGCGAAAGAGGGCGAGTGAAAGACAGAGCGCAATTGGGAGTGAGAGGGCGAGAGAGGGAGAGGGGGGAAAGAGGTAGAGAGAGGGCAATATATGGAGAGAGTGCAAGAGAGGGAGAGAGGGAGCGGGGCCAAAAGATGAAGAGAGGGAGAGACGGCGAGAGAGGGCGAGAGGGCGAGAGTGAGGGAGAATGTGCGACAGAGGGAGAAGTGGCGAGAGAGGGAGAGAGGGCAAGAAAGCGTGAGAGAGGGATAGTGGGAGAGAGGGCGAGAGAGGGAGAGAGGGCAAAAGAGGGAGAGAGGGCGAGAGAGGGAGGGGGCTAGAGAGGCAGATACAGCAAGAGAGGGAGAGAGGGATACAGCAAGAAAGGGCAAAGAGGGAGAGAGGGCGAGAGATGGAGAGACGGTGAGAGGAGAGAGGGCGAGAAAGTTCGAGTGAGGCAGAGAGAGGAAGAGAGGGAGAGAGATGGAGAGAGGGCGAGAGGGCGAGGGGGAGAAAGAAGGATAGAGAGCGAGAGAGGGAGAGAGGGCGAATGTGGGAGAGAGGGCAAGAGAAAGACAGAGGGTGACAGAGGGTGAGAGGGCGAGAGAGGGCGAAGGAATTTGAGAGAGGGGAGAGAGGGCGAGAGAGGTCGAGAGGGTGAGAGAGGGAGAGAGGGCGAGAGAGGGAGGGGGGCTAGAGAGGCAGAGAGCGCGAGGGAGGGAGAGAGGGCGAGAGCGAGACAGGGCAAAAGTGGGAGAGAGGGTGAATGAGGGAGAGATGGCGAGAGAGGGAGAGAGGGCGAGAATGTTCGAGAGAGGGGGTGAGAGGAAGTGAGCGAGAGAGATGGAGAGATGGCAAGAGGGAGAAAGATGGATAGAGAGCAAGAGAGGGAGACTGGGCAAGAGAGGGAGAGAGGGCGAAAGAGGGAGAGAGGGCAAAAGTGGGAAAGCGGGCGAGGGAGGGAGAGAGGGCGAAAGTGGGAGAGAGGGCGAGAGAAAGACAGAGGGCGAGAGAGGGTGAGAGGGCGAGAGAGGGAGAGAGGGCAAGAGAGGGAGAGAGGGTGAGAGAGGGGGAGAGGACGAGAGGGAGAGAGGTCAAAAGAGGGAGAGAGGGCTAGAGAGGGAGAGAGGATGAGAGAGGGAGAGTGGGCAGGCAAGCAAGGTCGAGAGAGGGATAGAGAGGGAGAATGGGAGAGAGATGGAGAGAGGGCGAGAGAGCAGAGAGGCCGAAAGAGGGAGAGAGGGTGAGAGAGGGCGAGAGGGCAAGAGAGGGAGAGAGGGTGAGAGAGGGGGAGAGGACGAGAGGGAGAGAGGTCAAAAGAGGGAGAGAGGGCAAGAGAGGGAGAGAGGATGAGAGAGGGAGAGCGGGCAGGCAAGCAAGGTGGAGAGAGGGATAGAGAGGGAGAATGGGAGAGAGATGGAGAGAGGGCGAGAGAGGGCGAGAAAGGGTGAGAGGGAGAGAGGGCGAGAGAGGAGAGAGGCCGAAAGAGGCAGAGCGGCCGAAAGAGGCAGAGAGAGAGTGAGAGAGGGCGAAACGGCAAAAGAGGGAGAGAGGGTGAGAGAGCGCGAGTGTGGGCGAGAGGGAGAGAGGGAAAGATGGAGAAAGGGAGAGGGGAGAGAGTACAAAAGGGGGAGAGAGGGCGAAAGAGGGAGAAAGGGCAAGAGCGGTAGAGAGGAGAGAGAGGGAGACATGGAGAGAGGGCGAAAATGAGAGAGAGGGCAAAAGACAGAGGGCGAAAGAGGGAGAGAGGGAGAGAGAGGGCAAGAGGGCGAGAGTGGGAGAGAGGGCGAGAGATGTAGAGAGGGTGTGGAAGTGCGAGAGAGAGAGATTAAGGGACAGAGAGAGAGAGAGGGCGAAAGAGAGGGAGAGAGGACAAGAGAGAGAGAGGGCGAGAGAAGGCAAGAGAGGGAGAGAGGGTGAGAGAAAAAGAGAGGGAGAGAGTGCAAAAGAGAAAGAGTGAGGGCGAGAGAGGAAGAGAGGGAGAGAGGGCGAAAGTGAGAGAGAGGGCAAAAGAGAGTGACAGAGGGTGAGAGAGGGAGAGAGGGAGAGAGAGAGCAAGAGGGCGAGAGTGGGAGAGAGGGCGAGAGAGGTAGAGAGGGCATGGAAGTGCGAGAGAGGTAGAGAGGGCGTGGAAGTGCGAGAGAGAGAGTGAGGGACAGAGAGGGAGAGAGGGCGAAAGAGAGGGAGAGAGGGCGAGAGAGAGAGTGGGTGAGAGAAGGTGAGAGAGGGAGAGAGGGTGAGAGAAAGAGAGAGGGCGAGAGAGGGAGAGAGGGCCAGAGAGGGTGATAGGGCGAGACAGGGAGAGAGGGAAAGAGAGGGTGAGAGGGAGAGAGAGGGAGAGAGGGAGAGAGAGAGTGCGAGGGATGGTGAGAGGGCGAGAGAGCGAACGAGGGAGCGAGGTCGAGAGAGAGAGTGGGCAAGAGAGGGAGAGAAGACGAAAGAGGGAGAGAGGGTGAGAGAGGGAGAGAGTGCGAGAGAGGAAGAGAGGGCGAGAGAGGGCAAGAGGGTGAGAAAGAGAAAGAGAGGGTTAGGCAAGGAGAGAAGGTGAGAGAGGCAGAGAGGGCAAGAGGCGGAGAGAGGGCGTGGGCGAGAGAGGGAGGGAGGGCGAGAGGGTGAAAGAGGGTGAGAGAGGGAGAGAGTGCGAGAGAGGGAGGGAGGTCAAGAGAGGGCAAGAGGACGAGAAAGAGAAAGAGAGGGTCAGGCAAGGCGAGAGAGGCAGAGAGGGCGAGAGGCGGAGAGAGGGCGTGGGCGAGAGAGGGAGAGAGGGCGAGAGGGTGAGAGAGGGTGAGAGGGGGAGAGAGGGAGAGATGGGGAGAGAGGGAGAGACGGCGAGAGAAAGGGGTTGAGCGAGAGAGGGAGAGAGTGAGAGCGAGAGAGTGGGGGTGGGCCAGAGAGGGAGAGAGGGTTTTAGTGGGAAAGAGGGCAGAAGAGAGAGAGAGGGTGAGAGAGAGGGAGAAAGTGCGAGAGAGGGTGAAACGGTGAGAGAGGTCGAGAAAGGGCGAGAAAGGGAGAGAGGGCGAGAGAAAGACAGAGGGCGAGAGAGGGTGAGAGGGCGAGGGGGGAGAGCCACAAAGAGGACGAGAGATGAAGAGAGAGAGAGAGAGAGATGGCGAGAGGACGAAAGAGGGAGAGAGGATGAGAGAGAGGGAAAGAGTGCGAGAGAGGGAGAAACGGTGAGAGAGGTCGAGAAAGGGCGAGAAAGTGAGAGAGTGCGAGAAAGGGAGAAGTGAGGGAGAGAGGGCAAAAAAGCGCGAGAGAGGGAGAAAGGGAGAGCGGCCGAGAAAGGTCGAGAGAGAGACAGAGAGGGAGAGTGGGAGAGAGATGGAGAGAGGGCGAGAGGGAGAGAGGGCGAGAGAGAGAGAGAGAGGGAGAAAGAGGGAGAGAGGGCGAGAGCGGGAGCGAGGGCGAGAGAGGGAAAGAGGGCGAAAGAGGCAGAGAGAATGAGAGAGAGCAAGAGGACAAGAGAGGGTGAGAGAGGGAGAGAGGGAAAGAGAGGGAGAGAAGGCGAAAGAGGCAGAGAGAGTGAGAGAGGGCGAGGGCGAAAGAGGGTGAGAGGGCGAGAGAGGGAGTGTGGGCGAGACAGGCAGAGAGGGCGAGAGAGAGCAAGAGAGGGAGAGATGGAATGAGGGAGAGAGGGCGAGAGAGTACGAAAGAGGGAGAGAGGGCGAGAGAGGGAGAGATGGCGAGGGGAGAGAGAGGGCGAAAGAGGGAGAAAGGACAAGAAAGGAAGAGAGGGAGAGAGAGGGAGAGAGGGAGAGAAAGGTCGAGCGAGGGATAGAGAGGGAGAGTGGGAGAGAGGTGGAGTGAGGGCGAGAGAGGGTGAGAGAGGGCGCGAGGGAGAGAGGGCGAGAGAGAGGGAGAGAGGGAGAGTGGGTGAGAAAGGTCGAGAGAGAGATAGAGAGGGCGAGTGGGAGAGAGATGGAGAGAGGGTGAGAGGGAGAGAGGGCGAGAGAAAGAGAGAGAGAGAGGGCAAAAGAGGGAGAGAGGGCGAGAGCGGGAGCGAGGGTGAGAAAGGGAGAGAGGGCGAGAGAGGTAGAGAGGAAAGGAGAGGGAGAGAGGGCAAAAGAGGGTGAGAGGGCGAAAGAGGCAGAGAGAATGAGAGAGGGTGAGAGGGCGAGAGCGCGAGAGAGGGATAGATGGAGTGAGGGAGAGAGGGCGAGAGAGGGAGAGAGTACAAAAGAGGGAGAGAGGGTGAAAGAGGGAGAGATGGCGAGGGGAGAGATAGGGTGAAAGAAGGAGTGAGGGTGAGAGAGGGCGAGAGAGGGAGAAAGGGCAAGAGAGAAAGAGAGGGAGAGAGGTAGAGAGGGCAAGAAAGTGCGAGAGAGGGAGAGAGAGGAAGAGAGGGTGAAAGAGAGGTAGAGAGGGCAAGAGAGAGAGAGAGGGCGAGAGAAGGCGAGAAAGGGAGAGAGGGTGAGAGAAAGAGAAAGTGTAAGAGAGGGAGAGCGGGCCAGAGAGGGTGAGAGGGTGAGACAGGGAGAGTTGGAAAGAGAGGGTGAGAGGGCGAAAGAGTGAGAGAGGGCGAGAGAGGGAGTGTAGGCGAGAGAGGGCGAGAGAAAGCGAGAGAGGGAGAGATGGAGAGAGGGAGAGAGAGGCTGAGAGAGGGCGAGACAGGGAGAGAGGGAAGGAGAGGGTGAGAGGGCGAAAGAAGGAGAGAGGGCGAAACAGGCAGAGAGAGTGAGAGAGGGCGAGAGGACGAAAGAGGGAGAGAGGGCGAGAGAGAGAGAGAGAGAGGGAAGGAGAGGGAGAGAGGGCGAAAGAGGGAGAGAGGGCGAAAGAGGCAGAGAGCGTGAGAGAGGGCGAGAGGGCGAAAGAGGGAGAGAGAGAGCGAGAGAGGGAGAGAGGGCTAGACAGGGAGAGAGTACGAAAGATGGAGAGAGGACGAGAGAGGGAGAGATGGCGAAATAGGGAGTGAGGACGAGAGAGGGTGAGAGAGGAAGAAAGGGCAAGAGAGGAAGAGAGGGAGAGAGAGAGGTAGAGAGGGCGAGAAAGTGTGAGAGAAGGAGTGAGGGAGAGAGAGGAAGAGAGGGTGAAAGAGAGGTAGAGAGGGCGAGAGAGAGAGAGAGGGCGAGAGAGGGAGGGAGGGCGAGAGAGGGAGAGAGGGAAGGAGAGGGTGAGAGGGCGAAAGAAGGAGAGAGGGCGAAAGAGGCACAGAGATTTAGAGAGGGCGAGAGGACGAAAGAGGGAGAAAGGGCGAAAGAGGGAAGGAGAGGGAGAGATGGCAAAAGAGGGAGAGAGGGCGAGAGAGGGAGTGTCGGCGAGAGAGGGCGAGAGAGAGCGAGAGAGGGAGAGAGGGAGAGAGAGGGCGAGACAGGGAGAGAGTTCGAAAGAGGGCAAGAGGATGAGAGAGGGAGAGATGGCGAAATAGGGAGTGAGGACGAGAGAAGGCGAGAGAGGGAGAAAGGGCAAGAGAGGAAGAGAGGGAGAGAGAGAGAGGTAGAGAGGGTGAGAAAGTGCGAGAGAGGGAGTGAGGGAGAGAGAGGAAGAGAGGGTGAAAGAGAGGTAGAGAGGGCGAGAGAGAGAGAGAGGGGGCGAGAGAAGGCGAGAAAGGGAGAGAGGGTGAGAGAAAGAGAGAGTGCGAGAGAGGGAGAGCGGGCCAGAGAGAATGAGAGGGCGAGACAGTGAGTGAGGGAAAGAGAGGGTGAGAGGGCGAGAGAGGGAGAGAGGGCGAATGAGGAAGCGAGGGCGAGAGAGGGAGAGAGGGTGAGAGAGGGAGAGAAGGAGAAAGAGGGCAAGAGACAGCGAGAGAGGGCAAGAGTGCGACAGAGGGCGAGACGGCGTGACAAGGAGAGAGAGAGAGAGAGGGAGAGAGGGGGAGAGAGATGGAGCAAGGGGAGAGAGGGAGAGTGGGCGAGAGGGCCAGAGAGAGAGAGGGCGAGAGAGAGGGAGAGAGGGCGAGAGCGGGTGAGAGAGGAGAGGGCGAGTGAGGGGGAGAGGACGAGAGGGAGAGAAGTCAAAAGAGGGAGAGAGGGCGAAAGAGGGAGAAACGGTGATAGAGGGAGAGAGGACGAGAAAGGTCGAGAGAGGGCTAGAGAGGGAGAGTGGGAGAGAGAGGGAGAGAGGGCAAGAGAGGGAGAGAGGGTGAGAGAGGGGGAGAGGACGAGAGGGAGAGAGGTCAAAAGAGGGAGAGAGGGCTAGAGAGGGAGAGAGGATGAGAGAGGGAGAGTGGGCAGGCAAGCAAGGTCGAGAGAGGGATAGAGAGGGAGAATGGGAGAGAGATGGAGAGAGGGCGAGAGAGCAGAGAGGCCGAAAGAGGGAGAGAGGGTGAGAGAGGGCGAGAGGGCAAGAGAGGGAGAGAGGGTGAGAGAGGGGGAGAGGACGAGAGGGAGAGAGGTCAAAAGAGGGAGAGAGGGCAAGAGAGGGAGAGAGGATGAGAGAGGGAGAGCGGGCAGGCAAGCAAGGTGGAGAGAGGGATAGAGAGGGAGAATGGGAGAGAGATGGAGAGAGGGCGAGAGAGGGCGAGAAAGGGTGAGAGGGAGAGAGGGCGAGAGAGGAGAGAGGCCGAAAGAGGCAGAGCGGCCGAAAGAGGCAGAGAGAGAGTGAGAGAGGGCGAAACGGCAAAAGAGGGAGAGAGGGTGAGAGAGCGCGAGTGTGGGCGAGAGGGAGAGAGGGAAAGATGGAGAAAGGGAGAGGGGAGAGAGTACAAAAGGGGGAGAGAGGGCGAAAGAGGGAGAAAGGGCAAGAGCGGTAGAGAGGAGAGAGAGGGAGACATGGAGAGAGGGCGAAAATGAGAGAGAGGGCAAAAGACAGAGGGCGAAAGAGGGAGAGAGGGAGAGAGAGGGCAAGAGGGCGAGAGTGGGAGAGAGGGCGAGAGATGTAGAGAGGGTGTGGAAGTGCGAGAGAGAGAGATTAAGGGACAGAGAGAGAGAGAGGGCGAAAGAGAGGGAGAGAGGACAAGAGAGAGAGAGGGCGAGAGAAGGCAAGAGAGGGAGAGAGGGTGAGAGAAAAAGAGAGGGAGAGAGTGCAAAAGAGAAAGAGTGAGGGCGAGAGAGGAAGAGAGGGAGAGAGGGCGAAAGTGAGAGAGAGGGCAAAAGAGAGTGACAGAGGGTGAGAGAGGGAGAGAGGGAGAGAGAGAGCAAGAGGGCGAGAGTGGGAGAGAGGGCGAGAGAGGTAGAGAGGGCATGGAAGTGCGAGAGAGGTAGAGAGGGCGTGGAAGTGCGAGAGAGAGAGTGAGGGACAGAGAGGGAGAGAGGGCGAAAGAGAGGGAGAGAGGGCGAGAGAGAGAGTGGGTGAGAGAAGGTGAGAGAGGGAGAGAGGGTGAGAGAAAGAGAGAGGGCGAGAGAGGGAGAGAGGGCCAGAGAGGGTGATAGGGCGAGACAGGGAGAGAGGGAAAGAGAGGGTGAGAGGGAGAGAGAGGGAGAGAGGGAGAGAGAGAGTGCGAGGGATGGTGAGAGGGCGAGAGAGCGAACGAGGGAGCGAGGTCGAGAGAGAGAGTGGGCAAGAGAGGGAGAGAAGACGAAAGAGGGAGAGAGGGTGAGAGAGGGAGAGAGTGCGAGAGAGGAAGAGAGGGCGAGAGAGGGCAAGAGGGTGAGAAAGAGAAAGAGAGGGTTAGGCAAGGAGAGAAGGTGAGAGAGGCAGAGAGGGCAAGAGGCGGAGAGAGGGCGTGGGCGAGAGAGGGAGGGAGGGCGAGAGGGTGAAAGAGGGTGAGAGAGGGAGAGAGTGCGAGAGAGGGAGGGAGGTCAAGAGAGGGCAAGAGGGCGAGAAAGAGAAAGAGAGGGTCAGGCAAGGAGAGAAGGCGAGAGAGGCAGAGAGGGCGAGAGGCGGAGAGAGGGCGTGGGCGAGAGAGGGAGAGAGGGCGAGAGGGTGAGAGAGGGTGAGAGGGGGAGAGAGGGAGAGATGGGGAGAGAGGGAGAGACGGCGAGAGAAAGGGGTTGAGCGAGAGAGGGAGAGAGTGAGAGCGAGAGAGTGGGGGTGGGCCAGAGAGGGAGAGAGGGTTTTAGTGGGAAAGAGGGCAGAAGAGAGAGAGAGGGTGAGAGAGAGGGAGAAAGTGCGAGAGAGGGTGAAACGGTGAGAGAGGTCGAGAAAGGGCGAGAAAGGGAGAGAGGGCGAGAGAAAGACAGAGGGCGAGAGAGGGTGAGAGGGCGAGGGGGGAGAGCCACAAAGAGGACGAGAGATGAAGAGAGAGAGAGAGAGAGATGGCGAGAGGACGAAAGAGGGAGAGAGGATGAGAGAGAGGGAAAGAGTGCGAGAGAGGGAGAAACGGTGAGAGAGGTCGAGAAAGGGCGAGAAAGTGAGAGAGGGCGAGAGAGTGCGAGAAAGGGAGAAGTGAGGGAGAGAGGGCAAAAAAGCGCGAGAGAGGGAGAAAGGGAGAGCGGCCGAGAAAGGTCGAGAGAGAGACAGAGAGGGAGAGTGGGAGAGAGATGGAGAGAGGGCGAGAGGGAGAGAGGGCGAGAGAGAGAGAGAGAGGGAGAAAGAGGGAGAGAGGGCGAGAGCGGGAGCGAGGGCGAGAGAGGGAAAGAGGGCGAAAGAGGCAGAGAGAATGAGAGAGAGCAAGAGGACAAGAGAGGGTGAGAGAGGGAGAGAGGGAAAGAGAGGGAGAGAAGGCGAAAGAGGCAGAGAGAGTGAGAGAGGGCGAGGGCGAAAGAGGGTGAGAGGGCGAGAGAGGGAGTGTGGGCGAGACAGGCAGAGAGGGCGAGAGAGAGCAAGAGAGGGAGAGATGGAATGAGGGAGAGAGGGCGAGAGAGTACGAAAGAGGGAGAGAGGGCGAGAGAGGGAGAGATGGCGAGGGGAGAGAGAGGGCGAAAGAGGGAGAAAGGACAAGAAAGGAAGAGAGGGAGAGAGAGGGAGAGAGGGAGAGAAAGGTCGAGCGAGGGATAGAGAGGGAGAGTGGGAGAGAGGTGGAGTGAGGGCGAGAGAGGGTGAGAGAGGGCGCGAGGGAGAGAGGGCGAGAGAGAGGGAGAGAGGGAGAGTGGGTGAGAAAGGTCGAGAGAGAGATAGAGAGGGCGAGTGGGAGAGAGATGGAGAGAGGGTGAGAGGGAGAGAGGGCGAGAGAAAGAGAGAGAGAGAGGGCAAAAGAGGGAGAGAGGGCGAGAGCGGGAGCGAGGGTGAGAAAGGGAGAGAGGGCGAGAGAGGTAGAGAGGAAAGGAGAGGGAGAGAGGGCAAAAGAGGGTGAGAGGGCGAAAGAGGCAGAGAGAATGAGAGAGGGTGAGAGGGCGAGAGCGCGAGAGAGGGATAGATGGAGTGAGGGAGAGAGGGCGAGAGAGGGAGAGAGTACAAAAGAGGGAGAGAGGGTGAAAGAGGGAGAGATGGCGGGGGGAGAGATAGGGTGAAAGAAGGAGTGAGGGTGAGAGAGGGCGAGAGAGGGAGAAAGGGCAAGAGAGAAAGAGAGGGAGAGAGGTAGAGAGGGCAAGAAAGTGCGAGAGAGGGAGAGAGAGGAAGAGAGGGTGAAAGAGAGGTAGAGAGGGCAAGAGAGAGAGAGAGGGCGAGAGAAGGCGAGAAAGGGAGAGAGGGTGAGAGAAAGAGAAAGTGTAAGAGAGGGAGAGCGGGCCAGAGAGGGTGAGAGGGTGAGACAGGGAGAGTTGGAAAGAGAGGGTGAGAGGGCGAAAGAGTGAGAGAGGGCGAGAGAGGGAGTGTAGGCGAGAGAGGGCGAGAGAAAGCGAGAGAGGGAGAGATGGAGAGAGGGAGAGAGAGGCTGAGAGAGGGCGAGACAGGGAGAGAGGGAAGGAGAGGGTGAGAGGGCGAAAGAAGGAGAGAGGGCGAAACAGGCAGAGAGAGTGAGAGAGGGCGAGAGGACGAAAGAGGGAGAGAGGGCGAGAGAGAGAGAGAGAGAGGGAAGGAGAGGGAGAGAGGGCGAAAGAGGGAGAGAGGGCGAAAGAGGCAGAGAGCGTGAGAGAGGGCGAGAGGGCAAAAGAGGGAGAGAGAGAGCGAGAGAGGGAGAGAGGGCTAGACAGGGAGAGAGTACGAAAGATGGAGAGAGGACGAGAGAGGGAGAGATGGCGAAATAGGGAGTGAGGACGAGAGAGGGTGAGAGAGGAAGAAAGGGCAAGAGAGGAAGAGAGGGAGAGAGAGAGGTAGAGAGGGCGAGAAAGTGTGAGAGAAGGAGTGAGGGAGAGAGAGGAAGAGAGGGTGAAAGAGAGGTAGAGAGGGTGAGAGAGAGAGAGAGGGCGAGAGAGGGAGGGAGGGCGAGAGAGGGAGAGAGGGAAGGAGAGGGTGAGAGGGCGAAAGAAGGAGAGAGGGCGAAAGAGGCACAGAGATTTAGAGAGGGCGAGAGGACGAAAGAGGGAGAAAGGGCGAAAGAGGGAAGGAGAGGGAGAGATGGCAAAAGAGGGAGAGAGGGCGAGAGAGGGAGTGTCGGCGAGAGAGGGCGAGAGAGAGCGAGAGAGGGAGAGAGGGAGAGAGAGGGCGAGACAGGGAGAGAGTTCGAAAGAGGGCAAGAGGATGAGAGAGGGAGAGATGGCGAAATAGGGAGTGAGGACGAGAGAAGGCGAGAGAGGGAGAAAGGGCAAGAGAGGAAGAGAGGGAGAGAGAGAGAGGTAGAGAGGGTGAGCAAGTGCGAGAGAGGGAGTGAGGGAGAGAGAGGAAGAGAGGGTGAAAGAGAGGTAGAGAGGGCGAGAGAGAGAGAGAGGGGGCGAGAGAAGGCGAGAAAGGGAGAGAGGGTGAGAGAAAGAGAGAGTGCGAGAGAGGGAGAGCGGGCCAGAGAGAATGAGAGGGCGAGACAGTGAGTGAGGGAAAGAGAGGGTGAGAGGGCGAGAGAGGGAGAGAGGGCGAATGAGGAAGCGAGGGCGAGAGAGGGAGAGAGGGTGAGAGAGGGAGAGAAGGAGAAAGAGGGCAAGAGACAGCGAGAGAGGGCAAGAGTGCGACAGAGGGCGAGACGGCGTGACAAGGAGAGAGAGAGAGAGAGGGAGAGAGGGGGAGAGAGATGGAGCAAGGGCGAGAGAGGGAGAGTGGACGAGAGGGCCAGAGAGAGAGAGGGCGAGAGAGAGGGAGAGAGGGCGAGAGCGGGTGAGAGAGGAGAGGGCGAGAGAGGGGGAGAGGACGAGAGGGAGAGAAGTCAAAAGAGGGAGAGAGGGCGAAAGAGGGAGAAACGGTGATAGAGGGAGAGAGGACGAGAAAGGTCGAGAGAGGGCTAGAGAGGGAGAGTGGGAGAGAGAGGGAGAGAGGGCGAGAGAGAGCGAGAGAGGATGAGAGGGCGAAAGAGGGAGAGAGGGCGAGAGCGGGAGAGAGGGCAAAAGAGGGAGAGAGCGTGGGCGGGCGAAAGATGGAGAGAGGGTGTGAGAGAGAGAGGGCGAGAGTCGGCGAGAGAGGGAGAGACGACAAAAGAGGGAAAGAGGGCGAAAGCGGGAGAGAGGGTGAAAGAGGGCGAGAGAGGGAGAGAGGGCGAGAGCGCGAGAAAGGGAGAGAGTACGAAAGAGGGAGAGAAGATGAGAGAGGGAGTGATGGAGAAAGAGTGAGTGAGGGCGAGAGAGGGAGAAAGGGCGAGAGAGGGAGAGAGGGAAGGAGAGGGTGAGAGGGCGAAAGAAGGAGAGAGGGCGAAAGAGGCAGAGAGTGAGAGAGGGCGAGAGGGCGAGAGAGCGAGAAAGGGCGAGAGAGGGAAGGAGAGGGAGAGAGGGCAAAAGAGGGAGAGAGGGCGAAAGAGGCAGAGAGAGTGAGAGAGGGCAAAAGAGGGAGAGAGGGCGAGAGAGGGAGTGTCGGCGAGAGAGGGCGAGAAAGAGCGATAGAGGGAGAGATGGAGAGAGGGAGACAGGGCTAGACAGGGAGAGAGTACGAAAGATGGAGAGAGGACGAGAGAGGGAGAGATGGCGAAATAGAGAGTGAGGACGAGAGAGGGCGAGAGAGGGAGAAAGGGCAAGAGAGGAAGAGAGGGAGAGAGAGAGAGGTAGAGAGGGTGAGAAAGTGCGAGAGAGGGAGTGAGGGAGAGAGAGGAAGAGAGGGTGAAAGAGAGGTAGAGAGGGCGAGAGAGAGAGAGAGGGCGAGAGAAGGCGAGAAAGGGAGAGAGGGTGAGAGAAAGAGAGAGTGCGAGAGAGGGACAGCGGGCCAGAGAGGGTGAGAGGGCGAGACAGGGAGTGAGGGAAAGAGAGGGTGAGAGGGCGAGAGAGGGAGAGAGGGCGAACGAGGGAGCGAGGGCGAGAGAGGGAGAGAGGGCGAGAGAGGGAGAGAGAGGGAGAGAGAGCAAGAGAGGGAGTGAGGGTGAAAGAGGGAGAGAGGACAAAAGAGGGATGAAGGGTGAGAGAGGGCTAGAGAGGGAGAGAGGGTGAGAAAGGGAGAGAGGGAGAGCGAGAGCAAGAGACAGCGAGAGAGGGCAAGAGTGCGACAGAGGGAGAGAGGGCAAGAGAGAGTGAGAGGGTGAGTGAGAGCGAGAGGGCGAGACAAGGAGAGAGGGAGAGAGAGGGAGTGAGGAAGAGAGAGGGAGAGAGGGTGAGAGAGGGAGAGAAGGAGAAAGAGGGCAAGAGACAGCGAGAGAGGGCAAGAGTGCGACAGAGGGAGAGAGGGCGAGAGGGCGTGACAAGGAGAGAGAGAGAGGGAGAGAGGGGGAGAGAGAGGGTGAGAGGGAGAGAGGGGGAGAGAGATGGAGCGAGGGCGAGAGAGGGAGAGTGGGCGAGAGGGTCAGAGAGAGAGAGGGCGAGAGAGAGGGAGAGAGGGCGAGAGCAGGTGAGAGGGTGAGAGGGCGAGAGAGGGGGAGAGGACGAGAGGGAGAGAAGTCAAAAGAGGGAGAGAGGGCGAAAGAGGGAGAAACGGTGAGAGAGGGAGAGCGGGCGAGAAAGGTCGAGAGAGGGATAGAGAGGGAGAGTGGGAGAGAGAGGGAGAGAGGGCGAGAGAGGGCGAGAGAGGAAGAGAGGGCGAAACAGGGAGAGAGGGCGAGAGCGGGAGAGAGGGAGAGAGGGCGAAAAAGGGAGAGATCGTGGTCGGGCGAAAGATGGAGAGAGGGTGAGAGAGAGAGGGCAAGAGAGGGCGAGAGAGGGAGAGACGACAAAAGAGGGAAGGAGGGCGAAAGCGGGAGAGAGGGTGAAAGAGGGCGAGAGAGGGAGAGAGGGCGAGAGCGCGAGAAAGGGAGAGAGTACGAAAGAGGAAGAGAAGATGAGAGAGGGAGTGATGGCGAAAGAGTGAGTGAGGGCGAGAGAGGGAAAATGGGTGAGAGAGGGAGAGAGGGAAGGAGAGGGTGAGAGGGCGAAAGAAGGAGAGAGGGCGAAAGAGGCAGAGAGAGTTAGAGAGGGCGAGAGGACGAAAGAGGGCGAGAGGACGAAAGAGGGAGAGAGGGCGAGAGAGGGAGTGTAGGCGAGAGAGGGTGAGAGAGAGCGAGAGAGGGAGAGATGGAGAAAGGGAGAGAGGGCGAGACAGGGAGAGAGTACGAAAGAGGGCGAGAGGACGAGAGAGGGAGAGATGGCGAAATAGGGAGTGAGGACTGAGAGAGGGCGAGAGAGGGAGAAAGGGCAAGAGAGGAAGAGAGGGAGAGAGAGAGAGGTAGAGAGGGCGAGAAAGTGCGAGAGAGGGAGTGAGGGAGAGAGAGGAAGAGAGGGTGAAAGCGAGGTATAGAGAGAGAGAGGGCGAGAGAAGGCGAGAAAGGGAGGGCGAGAGCAAGAGACAGCGAGAGAGGGCAGGAGTACCACAGAGGGAGAGAGGGCAAGAGAGAGTGAGAGAGTGAGTGAGAGCGAGAGGGCGAGACAAGGAGAGAGGGAGAGAGAGGGAGTAAGGAAGAGAGAGGGAGAGAGGGTGAGGGAGGGAGAGAAGGAGAAAGAGGGCAAGAGACGGTGAGAGAGGGCAAGAGTGCGACAGAGGGAGAGAGGGCGAGAGGGAGCGAGCGCGAGAAAGTGAGAGAGTACGAAAGAGGGAGAAAAGATGAGAGAGGGAGTGATGCCGAAAGAGTGAGTGAGGGTGAGAGAGGGAGAAAGGGCAATAGAGGAAGAGTGGGCGAGACAAGGAGAGAGGGTGAGAGAGGGAGAGAGGGCGAGAGAGGGTGAGAGGGAGAGAGAAGGAGAGAGGGCGAGAGAGGGAGAGAGTGCGAGAGGGCGAGAGAGGGAGAGTGGGAGAGAGGGTGAAAGAGAGAGAGAGGGTGAGAGAGGGAGAGAGCGTGGGTGGGCGAAAGATGGAGAGAGGATGAGAGAGGGAGAGAGGGCGAGAGACGGCGAGAGAGGGCGAGAGACGGCGAGAGAGGGAGAAACAGCAAAAGAGGGAGAGAGGGCGAACGAGGGAGAGAGGGTGAAAGAGGGCGAGAGAGGGAGAGAGGGCGAGAGCGGGAGAAAGGGAGAGAGAGGGCGAGAAAGGGCGAGAGAGGTTGAGAGGGCGGGAGAGGGAGAGAGGGCGAGAGAGGGAGAGAGGGTGGGAGAGAGAGAGTGGGCAAGAGAGGGAGAGAGGGCAAATGAGGGAGAGAGGGCGTAAGAGGGAGAGAGGGTGAAAGAGAGCGAGAGAGGCTGAGAGGGCGATAGAGGGTGAGAGGGCGAGAGAGTGATAGAGAGGACGAGAGGGAGAGAAGTCAAAAGAGGGAGAGAGGGCGAGAGAGGGAGAAACGGTGAGAGAGGGAGAGCGGGCGAGAAAGGTCGAGAGAGGGATAGAGAGGGAGAGTGGGAGAAAGATGGAGAGAGGGCGAGAGAGGGTGAGAGAGGGCGAAAGAGAGAAAGGGTGAGAGAGGGAGAGAGAGAGAGAAGGTGAGAGAGGGCGAAAGAGGGAGAGAGGCCGAGAGAGGGTGATAGGGGAGAGAGGGTGAAGGAGGGAGTGATGGCGAGAGAGGGCGAGAGATGGAGAGAAGGCGAAAGAGGGCGAAGGGCGAAAGAGGGAGAGAGGGCGAGAGAATGAAAGAGGGCGAGTGAGGGAGAGAGGGCGAGAGAGGGAGAGAGGGAGAGAAAGGGCGAGAGAGGGAGAGAGTGCGAAAGAGGGAGAGGGTGAGAGAGAGAGAGGGTGAGAGAGGGAGAGAGGGCGAGTGACGGCGAGAGAGGGAGAGACGGCAAAAGAGGGAGAGGGGGCGAAAGAGGGAGAGAGGGTGAAAGAGGGCGAGAGCGGGAGAAAGAGAGAGAGAGGGCGAGCGATGTCGAGAGAGGATGAGAGGGTAGGAGAGGGAGAGAGGGTGGGAGAGAGAGAGTGGGCAAGAGAGGGAGAGAGGGCAAACAAGGGAGAGAGGGCGTAAGAGGGAGAGAGGGTGAAAGAGGGCATGAGAGGGAGTGAGGGCGAGAGGGGGAGAGTGGGAGAGAGATGCGAGAGATGGCGAGAGAGGATGAGAGGGAGAGAGGGAGAGAGGGAGAGAAGGCAAGAGAGAGAGGGCGAGAGTGGGAGAGAGGGCAAGAGAGGGCAAGAGGGCGAGAAAGAGAGAGAGAAAGGGTGAGATAAGGAGAGAGGGCGAGAGAGGGAGAAAGGGCGAGAGAGGGAGAGAGGGCGAGAAAGGGCGAGAGAGGGAGAGAGGGATAGAGGGCGAGAGAGGGAGAGAGAACGAGAGGAGGAGAGATTGCGAGAGTGGGAGAGAGAGAGTGCGAGAGAGGGAGAGAGGGCGAGAGAGGGAGAGATGGTGAGAACGGGCGAGAAAGGAAGAGAGGGATAGAGGGCGAGAGAGGGATAGAGGGCGAGAGGAGGAGAGAGTGCGAGAGTGGGAGAGAGAGTGTGAGAGAGGGAGAGATGGCGATAGAGGGAGAGAGAGGGAGAGAGGGCAAGAGAGGGAGTGAGCGCGAAAGAGGGAGAAAGGACAATAGAGTAATGAAGGGTGAGAGAGGGCGAGAGAGGGAGAGTGGGCGAGAGGGCGAGACAAGGAGAGAGGGTGAGAGAGGGAGAGAGGGTGAGAGAGGGAGAGAGGGTGAGAGAGGGAGAGAGGGAGAGAGAGGGAAAGAGATGGAGCAAGGGCGAGAGAGGGAGAGTGGGCGAGTGGGCCAGAGAGAGATGGCGAGAGAGGGAGAGAGGGCGAGTGAGGGAGAGTTTGCGAGAGATGTTGAGAGGGTGGTAGAGGGTGAGAGAGGGTGAGAGGGCTAGAGAGGGAGAGAGAGCAAGAGAGGGTGAAAGGTAGAGAGAGGGAGAGAGGGAGAGAGGGCGAGATAAGGAGAAAGGGAGAGAGAGGGAGAGAGGGCGAGATAAGGAGAGAGGGAGAGAGAGGGAGAGAGGGTGAGAGAGGGAGAGAGAGGGAGAGAGAGGGAGAGAGGGCGAGTGAGGGAGAGAGGGCGAGAGAGGTCGAGGGGGGATAGAGGGTGAGAGAGGGTGAGAGGGCAAGAGAGGGAGAGAGGGCAAGAGAGGGGGAGAGGGAGATAGAGGGAGAGAGGGCGAGAGAGGGATAGAGAGGACGAGAGGGAGAGAATTCAAAAGAGGGAGAGAGGGCGACAGAGGGCGAGAGAGAGAGAAGGTGAGAGAGGGAGAGTGGGCGAGAAATGGCGAGAGAGGGAGAGAGGGATAGAGTGCGAGCGAGGGAGAGAGGCTGAGAGGAGAAGAGAGTGCGATAGGGGTAGAGAGAGTGCGGGAGAGGTAGAGAAGGCAAGAGAGGGAGAGAGGGTGATAGGGGAGAGAGGGTGAAGGAGGAGTGAGGGCGAGAGAGGGCGAGAGATGGAGAGAAGGTGAAAGAGGGCAAGAGGGCGAGAGAATGAAAGAGGGCGAGTGAGGGAGAGAGACCGAGAGAGGGAGAGAGGTAGAGAAAGGGTGAGAGAGGGAGAGAGGGTGAGAGGGGGAGAGAGGGCAAAAGAGGGAGACAGGATGAGAGAGGGCGAGAGTGGGAAAGAGGGCAAGAGACGGAGAGAGGGAGAGAGAGGGTGAGAGACGGAGAGAGGGAAAGAGAGGGCAAGAGATGCGAGAGAGGATGAGAGGGCGAGAGAGCGAGATGGAGAGAGGGCGGGAGAGGGAGAGAGTGTGAGATGACGAGAGAGAGAGGGATTAAGGGTGAGAGAGGGAGAGTGAGTGCGATAGGGTGAGAGAGGGAGAAAGGGCGAGAGAGGGAGAGTGGGCGAGAGAGGGAGAGAGGGAGAGAGAGGGAGAGTGGGCAAGAGAGAGATGGCGAGAGAGAGTGAGAGAGGGAGAGAGGGAGAGAGGTAGAGAGGGAGAGAGCGAGGGAGAGGGAGAGTGGGCAAGAGATAGAGGGCGAGAGAGAGTGAGAGAGGGTGATAGGGAGAGAGAGGTCGAAGGAGGGAGTGAGGGCGAGAGAGGGAGAGAGGGCAAAAGAGGGAGAGAGGGCGATAGAGGACAAGAGTTGGAGAGAAGGCGAAAGAGGCAGAGAGTGTGAGAGAGGGCGAGAAGGCGAGAGAGGGAGAGAGGGCAAGAGAGCGAGAGTGGGCGAGAGAGGGAGAGAGGGCAAGAGAGAGCGAGAGAGGATAGACAGAGGGAGTGAAGGCGAAAGTGGGAGAGAGGGTGAAAGAGGCAGAGTGTGAGAGTGGGCGAGAGGGCGAGAGAGGGAGAGTGGGCGAGAGAGGGAGAGAGGATAAGAGAGAGCGAGAGAGGATAGAGAGAGGGAGTGAAGGCGAAAGTGGGAGGGTGAAAGAGGCAGAGTGTGAGAGAGGGCGAGAGTGGGAGAGTGAGCGAGAGAGGGAGAGAGGACAAGAAATGGCAAGAGAGGGGGAGAGGGATAGAGGGCGAGAGAGGGAGAGAGGGGGAGAGGAGAAGAGAGTGTCAGAGCGGGAGAGAGAGTGCGAGAGAGGGCGGGAGAGGGAGAGAGATAGAGAAAGGGCGAGAGAGGGAGAGAGGGAGAGAGGGTGATAGGGGGAGAGAGGGCGAAAGAGGGAGAAAGGATGAGAGAGGGCGAGAGTGGGAGAGCGGGCAAGAGACGGAGAGAGGGAGAGAGAGGGTGAGAGACGGAGAGAGGGAAAGAGAGGGCAAGAGACGGCAAGAGAGGATGAGAGGGCGAGAGAGGGAGAGAGGGCGAGAGAGCGAGATGGAGAGAGGGCGGGCGAGGGAGAGAGTGCGAGAGGATGAGAGAGAGGAATTAAGGGTGAGAGAGGGGAGTGAGTACGATAGGATGAGAGAGGGAGAGAGGGCGAGAGAGGGAGAGTGTGCGAGAGAGGGAGAGAGGTCAAGAGAGAGTGAGAGAGGGAGAGAGAGGAAGAGAGGGCGAAAGTGAGTGAGAGGGTGAAAGAGGCAGAGAGTGTGAGAGAGGGCGAGAGGGCGAGAGAGGGAGAGTGGGACAGAGGGAGAGAGGGTGAGAGAGGGAGAGAGGGTGAGAGAGGGAGAGAGGGAGAGAGACGGAGAGAGATGGAGCGAGGGCGAGAGAGGGAGAGTGGGCGAGAGGGCCAGAGAGAGAGAGGGTGAGAGAGGGAGAGAGAGCGAGTGAGGGAGAGAAGTCAAAAGAGGGAGAGAGGGTGAGAGAGGGTTAGAAAGGGCGAATGAGAGAGAGGGTGAGAGAGGGAGAGAGGGCGACAGAGGGCGAGAGAGAGAGAGGGTGAGAGAGGGAGAGAGGGTGAGAGGAGAAGAGAGTGCGATAGGGGCAGAGAGAGTGCGGGAGAGGTAGAGAAGGCAAGAGAGGGAGAGAGTGATGGGGAGAGAGGGCGAGAGAGGGAGAGAGGTAGAGAAAGGGCGAGAGAGGGAGAGAGGGAGACAGGGTGATAGGGGGAGAGAGGGTGAAAGAGGGAGACAGGATTAGAGAGGGCGAGAGTGGGAGAGAGGGCAAGAGACGAAGAGAGGGAGAGAGAGGGTGAGAGACGGAGAGAGGGAAAGAAAGGGCAAGAGACGGAGAGAGGGACAGAGTGCGAGAGAGGGAGAGAGTGCGAAAGGAGAAGAGAGTGCGAGAGCGGGAGAGAGAGTGCGAGAGAGGGAGAGAGGACAAGAGAGGCAGAGAGGGAGATAGGGGGAGAGAGGGCGAAGGAGGGAGTGAGAGCGAGAGAGGGAGAGTGGACGAGAGAGGGCGAGAGATGGAGAGAGGGCGAAAGAGAGCGAGAGGGCTAAAGAGGGCGTGAGGGCGAGAGAGGGAGAGAGGGCGAGAGAGGGAGAGAGGGAGAGAAAGGGTGAGAGACGACAAGAGAGGGCAAGAGGATGAGAGAGGGAGAGTGGGAGAAAGAGGGAGAGAGGGCGAGAGAGGGCGAGAGAGGGCGAGAGAGGATGAGAGGGAGAGAGAGGGAGAGAGGGCGGGAGAGGGAGAGAGTGCGAGAGGACGAGAGAGAGGGAGTGAGGGTGAGAGAGGAAGGGTGAGTGCGATTGGATGAGAGAGGAATAGAGGGCGAGAGATGGGGCGTGGGCGAGAGAGGGAGAGAAGACAAGAGGTTGAGAGAGGGTGAGAGAGGTAGAGGGGGAGAGAGGGAGAGTGGGTGAGAGAGGGAGAGAGGGCGAGAGAAAGGGTTTGGGAGAGAGAGAGAGAGTGAGAGTGAGTGAGTGGGGGTAGGCCAGACAGGGAGAGAGGGTAGTAGAGGGAGAGAGGGTAAAAAAGGGAGAGAGGGAGAGAGAGGGAGAGAGGGAGAGAGGCTGAGAGGGGGAGAGAGGGTGAGAGAGGGAGAGAGGGGGAGAGCGGAAAAGAGGGCGAGAGAGGGAGAGAGGGCGAGAGACGGAGAATGGGCGAGAGAGGGAGCGAGGGCAAGAGGGTGAGAGAGGGTGAGAGAGGGAGAGAGGGAGAGAGGGGGAGACAGGAAGAGAGGGCGAGAGATAGGGGTCGGGCGAGAGAGGAAGAGAGTGAGAGCGAGTGAGTGGGGGTAGGCCAGAGAGGGAGAGAGGGTGATAGAGGGAAAGAGGGCAACAGAGGGAGAGAGAGAGGGAGAGAGGGCGAGAGGGAGAGAGAGGGAGAGAGGGAGAGAGGGGGAGACAGGAAGAGATGGCGAGAGTTAGGGGTCGGGCGAGAGAGGGAGAGAGTGAGACCGAGAGAGTGGAGGTGGGCCAGAGAGGGAATGAGGGTGATAGAGGGAGTGAGGGCAAAAGAGGGAGAGAGGACGAGAGAGGGAGAGAGGCTGAGAGGGGGAGAGAGGGGGAGAGAGGGCGAGAGAGGGAGAGAGGGGGAGAGCGGAAAAGAGGGCGAGAGAGGGAGAGAGGGCAAGAGATGGAGAATGGGCGAGAGAGGGAGAGAAGGCAAGAGAGAGCGAGAGAGGGAGAGAGGGAGAGCGTGCGTGAGAGGGAGAAAGTACGAAAGAGGGAGAGAGGGCGAGAGAGTGAGAGAGGGTGAGAGGGGGAGAGAGGGCAAAAGAGGGAGTGAGGGCGAGTGAGGGAGAGAGGGCGAAGGAGGGAGAGAGGGCGAGTGGGGGGAGTGGGGGAGAGAGGGAGAGAGGGAAAGAGAGGGAGAGAGGGTGAGAGAGAGAGATTGGGCGAGAGAGGGAGAGAGGGCAAGAGAGAGCGAGAGAGGAAAAGAGAGGGAGAGAGGGCGAAAGTGGGAGAGGGCGAAAGAGGCAGAGAGTGTGAGAGAGGGCGAGAGGGCTAATGAGGGAGAGAGGGAGAGTGGGCGAGAGAGAGTGAGAGAGGGAAAGAGGGAGAGAGGGAGAGAGAGAGAGAGAGACGGAAGGAGAGAGTACGAAAGAGAGAGTGAGGGCAAGAGAGGGAGAGAGGGCAAAAGAGGGAGAGAGGGTGAGAGAGGATGAGAGATGGAGAGAGGGTGAGAGAGAGAGAGAGAGAGAGGGAGAGCAGGTGAAAGTGGGAGAGAGGGTGAAAGAGGTAGAGAGTTTGAGAGAGGGCGAGAGGGCGAGAGGGCGAAAGAGGCATAGAGTGTGAGAGAGGGTTAGAGGGCAAGAGAGGGAGAGAGTGCGAGAGAGGGAGAGAGGGTGAGAGAGGGAGAAAGGGCGAGCGAGGGTGAGAGAGGATGAGAGTGAGAGAGAGGGAGAGAGGGCGGGAGAGGGAGAGAGTGCGAGAGGACGAGAGAGAGAGGGAGTGAGTGTGAGAGAGGGAGAGTGAGTGCGATTGGATGAGAGAGAAATAGAGGGCGAGAGACGTGGCGTGGGTGAGACAGGGAGAGAAGGCAAGAGGTCGAGAGAGGGTGAGAGAGATAGAGGGGGAGAGAGGGAGAGAAGGTGAGAGAGGGAGAGAGGGCGAGAGAAAGGGGTTGGGAGAGAGAGAGAGAGTGAGAGGGAGTGAGTGGGGGTAGGCCAGAGAGGGAGAGAGGGTGATAGAGGGAGAGAGGGCAAAAGAGGGAGAGAGAGAGAGAGAGGGAGAGAGGGAGAGAGGGAGACAGGCTGAGAGGGGGCGAGAGGGGGAGGGAGGGGGAGAGCGGAAAAGAGGGTGAGAGAGGGAGAGAGGGCGAGAGACGGAGAATGGGCGAGAGAGGGAGAGAGGGCAAGAGGGTGAGAGAGGGTGAGAGAGGGAGAGAGGGCGAGAGGGGGTGACAGGAAGACAGGGCAAGAGATAGGGGTCGGGCGAGACAGGGAGAGAGTGAGAGCGAGTGAGTGGGGTTAGGCCAGAGAGGGAGAGAGGGTGATAGAGGGAGAGAGGGCAAAAGAGGGAGAGAGGGAGAGAGAGGGAGAGAGGGCAAGAGGGAGAGAGAGAGCGAGGGAAGGAGAGAGTACGAAAGAGAGAGTGACGGCGAGAGAGAGAGAGGGAAAAAGAGGGAGAGAGGGCAAGAGAGGGCGAGAGGGCGAAAGTGGGAGAGAGGGTGAAAGAGGTAGAGAGTGTTAGAGAGGGCGAGAGGGCGAAAGAGGCATAGAGTGTGAGAGAGTGTTAGAGGGCAAGAGAGGGAGAGAGTGCGAGAGAGGGAGAGAGGGTGAGAGAGGGAGAAAGGGCGAGAGAGGGAGAAAGGGCGAGAGAGGGCGAGAGAGGATGAGAGGAGAGAGAGGGAGAGAGGGCGGGAGAGGGAGAGAGTGCGAGAGGACAAGAGAGAGAGGGAGTGAGTGTGAGAGAGGGAGAGTGAGTGCGATTGGATGAGAGAGGAATAGAGGGTGAGAGACGGGGCGTGGGCGAGACAGGGAGAGAAGGCAAGAGGTCGAGAGAGGGTGAGAGAGATAGAGGGGGAGAGAGGGAGAGAAGGTGAGAGAGGGAGAGAGGGCGAGAGAAAGGGGTTGGGAGAGAGAGAGAGAGTGAGAGCGAGTGAGTGGAGGTAGGTCAGAGAGGGAGAGAGGGTGATAGAGGGAGAGAGGGCAAAAGAGGTAGAGAGGGAGAGAGGGAGAGAGAGGGAGAGAGGGAGACAGGCTGAGAGGGGGCGAGAGGGGGAGAGAGGGGGAGAGCGGAATAGAGGGTGAGAGAGGGAGAGAGGGGAGACAGGAAGACAGGGCGAGAGATAGGGGTCGGGCGAGACAGGGAGAGAGTGAGAGCGAGTGAGTGGAGGTAGGCCAGAGAGGGAGAGAGGGTGATAGAGGGAGAGAGTGCAAAAGAGGGAGAGAGGGAGAGAGAGGGAGAGAGGGCAAGAGGGAGAGAGGAGGAGAGTGGAAAAGAGGGCGAGAGAGGGAGAGAGGGCGAGAGACGGAGAATGGGTGAGAGAGGGAGAGACGGCAAGAGAGCGCAAGAGAGGGAGAGGGGGAGAGCGTGCCTGAGAGGGAGAGAGTACGAAAGAGGGAGAGAGGGCGAGAGAGTGGGAGAGGGTGAGAGGGGGAGAGAGGGCAAAAGAGGGAGTGAGGGCGAGTGGGGGGAGTAGGCGAGAGAAGGAGAGAGGGCGAAAGTGGGAGAGAGGGTGAAAGAGGCAGAGAGTGTGAGAGAGGGCGAATGAGGGAGAGAGGGCGAGAGATGGAGAGTGGGCGAGAGAGAGGGAGAGAGGGAGAGAGAGCGAGGGAAGGAGAGATTACGAAAGAGAGAGTGAGGGCGAGGGAGGGAGAGAGGGCGAAAGAGGGAGAGTGGGTGAGAGTGAGAGTTAGAAATGGTGAGAGAGGGAGTGAGGGCGAGAGAGAGAGAGAAGGCGAGAGAGTGCGTGAGGGCGAGAGAGAGTGAGACGGTGAGGTTGGATGAGACGGTGAGAGAGGCAGAGAGAGGGCGAGAGGGAGAGAGGGCGAGAGAGCGAGAGAGGGCTAGTGTGCGAGAGAGGGCGAGAGAAGGAGAGAGGGAGAGCAGGCGAGATGGTGAGAGAGGAAGAGAGGACGAGAGAGGGGGTGTGGGCGACAGAGGGAAAGAAGGCAAGAGGGCGAGAGAGGGAGAGAGAGGGAGAGGGGGAGAGAGGGAGAGAAGGTGAGAGAGGGAGAGAGGGCGAGAGAAAAGGGTAGGGCGAGAGAGGGAGAGAGTGAGACCGAGAAAGTGGAGGTGGGCCAAAGAGGGAGTGAGGGTGATAGAGGGAGTGAGGGCAAAAGAGGGAGAGAGGGCAAGAGGGGGAGAGAGGGGGAGAGGGAGAGAGAGGGAGAGTGGGAGAGTGAGGGAGAGAGGGCGATAGAAGAGAGGGAGAGAGAGGGAGAGTGTGGGTGAGAGAGGGTGAGAGAGGGTGAGAGAGACGGAGAGGGCGAGAGAGCGAAAGAGAGAGGGGGCGAGAGAAGGCGAGAGGGAGAGAGGCTGAGAGGGGGCGAGAGGCCGAGAAGGCGAAAGAGTGAGAGAGTGCGACAGAAAGAGAGAGGGCGAGAGTGTGAGAGAGGGCCAAAGAGGAAGAGAGAGGGCGAGAGTGGGAGAGAGGGCCAGAGAGGGTGAGAGGGCAAGAGGGCAAGACAGGGAGAGAGGGAAAGAGAGGGAGAGAGGAAGAGAGAGGGAGAGTGGGCGAGAGAGAGAGAGAGGTTGAGAGAGGGCGAGAGAGAACAAAGGGCGAGAAAGACAGAGAGGGTGAGAGAGGGAGAGAAGGCAGAGAGTGAGAGAGGGTGTGAGAGAGAAAAGGTGAGCGAGGTCGAGAGAGGGAGAGAGGGTGAGAGAGAGAAGGCGAGAGGGTGCGTGAGGGCAAGAGAGAGCGAGAGGGCAAGGGAGAATGAGACGGTGAGAGAGGAAGAGAGAGGGCAAGAGGGAGAGAGGGCGAGAGAGCAAGAGAGGGCGAAAGGGCGAGACAGGGTGAGAGAGAGAGAGAAAATGGGGGAGAGAGAGGGAGTGAGAGAGGGAGAGGGGGTGAGAGAGGGAGAGTGGGCAAGATGGAGAGAGAGGGAGAGAGGGAGAGCAGATGAGCGGGCGAGAGAGAGAGTGAGAGAGGAAGAGAGGGTGAGAGAGGGGGCGTGGGTGAGAGAGGGAGAGAAGGCAGAAGGGCGAGAGAGGGTGAGAGAGGAAGAGGGGAAAGAGGGGGAGAGAGGGAGAGAGGGCGAGAGAAAGGTGTTGGGCGAGAGAGGGAGAGAGTGAGACCAAGAGAGGGGAGGTGGGCCAGAGAGGGAGAGAGGGCAAAATAGGGAGAGAGAGCGAGAGAGGGAGAGAGGCCGAGATGGGAAGAGAGGGTGAGAAAGGGAGAGAGGGGGAGAGAGGGCGAGAGGGCGAATGAGGGAGAGAGGGCAATTGAGGGAGAGTGGATGAGAAAGGGCAAGAGAGGGAGAGAGGGATAGAGGGCGAGAGAGGGAGAGAGGGCGAGAGGGGAAGACAGTGCGAGAGCGGGAGAGAGAGTGCGAGAGAGGGAGAGAGGGCGAGAGAGGGAGAGAGGGCGAAGGAGGGTGTGAGGGCGAGAGAGGGAGAGAGGGCAAAAGAGGGAGAGAGGGTGAGTGGGGGGAGTGGGCGAGAGAGGGAGAGAGGGAGAGAGGCAGAGCGGGTGTGAGAGGGAGAGAGTACGAAAGAGGGAGTGAGGGTGAGAGGGGGAGAGAGGGCAAAAGAGGGAGTGAGGGCGAGTGAGGGAGAGAGGGCGAAGGAGGGAGAGAGGGCGAGTGGGGGGAGTGGGCGAGAGAGGGAGATTGGGCGAGAGAGGGAGAGAAGGCAAGAGAGAGCGAGAGAGGGAAAGAGAGGGAGAGAGGGCGAAAGTGGGAGAGAAGGTGAAAGAGGCAGAGAATGTGAGAATGGGCGAGAGGGCGAGAGAGGGAGTGAGTGCGAGTGAGAGAGAGGGCAAAGGAGGGAGAGAGGGCAAGAGAGAGCGTCAGAGAGGGAGAGATGGCGATAGTGGGAGAGAGGGTGAAAGAGGCATAGAGTGTGAGAGAGGGTGAGAGGGCAAGAGAGGGAGAGAGTGCGAGAGAGAGGGGGAGACAGGAAGAGAGTGCGAGAGATAGGGGTAGAGCGAGAGAGGGAGAGAGTGAGACCGAGAGGGGTGGGCCAGAGAGGGAATGAGGGTGATAGAGGGAGTGAGTGCAAAAGAGGGGGAGAAGACGAGAGAGGGAGAGAGGCTGAGAGAGGGAGAGAGGGGGAGAGAGGGGGAGAGAGGGAGAGAGGGCGAAAGTGGGCGAGAGGGCGAAAGAGGGAAAGATGGCGAGAGTGGAAGAGAGGGCAAAAGAGGGAGAGAGGGTGAGAGAGGGCGAGAGATGGAAAGAAGACAAAAGAGCCAGAGAGTGTGAGAGAGGGCGAGTTTGCGAGAGAGGGAGAGAGGGTGAGAGAGGGAGAGAGGGTGAGAGAGAGGTAGAGAGGGTGAGAGAGTGGGAGAGAGGGTGAAAGAGATAGAGAGTGTGAGAGAGGGCGATTTTGTGAGAGAGGGAGAGAGGGTGAGAGAGGGAGAGAGGGTGAGAGAGAGGGAGAGAGGGCGAAAGTGGGAGAGAGGGTGAAAGAGGTAGAGAGTGTGAGAGAGGGCGTGAGAGGGAGTGAGTGCGAGTGAGGGAGAGAGGGCGAAGGAGGGAGAGAGGGTGAAAGAGGCATAGAGTGTGAGAGAGGGTTAGAGGGCAAGAGAGAGAGAGTGCGAGAGAGGGAGAGAGGGTGAGAGAGGGAGAGAGGGCGAGGGGGAGAGAGAGAGGGAGAGAGGGAGAGAAGGCAAGAGGGTGAGAGAGGGTGAGAGAGGGAGAGAGGGAGAGAGGGGGAGACAGGAAGAGAGGGCGAGAGATAGGGGTAGGGCGAGAGAGGGAGAGAGTGAGACCGAGAGAGGTGGGCCAGAGAGGGAATGAGGGTGATAGAGGAAGTGAGGGAAAAAGAGGGAGAGAGGACGAGAGATGGAGAGAGGCTGAGAGGGGGAGAGAGGGTGAGAAAGGGAGAGAGGGGGAGAGAGGGTGAGAAAGGGAGAGAGGGGGAGAGAGGGAGAGAGAGGGAGAGAGGGCGAAAGTGGGCGAGAGGGCAAAAGAGGGAGAGATGGCGAGAGTGGGAGAGAAGGAGAGAGGACGAAAGTGGGAGAGAGGGCGGGAGAGAGTGACAGAGGGCAAGAGAGGGTGAGAGAGGGCAGAGGGCGAGCGATAGAGAGAGAGAGAGCGAGAGAGGGAGGGCGAGAGAGGGAGAGATGGCGAGCAATTGTGAGAGAGGGAGCGAGGGAGAGAGGGCGAGAGAGGGAGAGAGGGCAAAAGTGGGAGAGAGGGTGAAAGAGGCAGAGAGTGTGAGAGTGGGCGAGAGGGTGAGAGAGGGAGAGAGGGCAAGAGAGGGAGAGTGGGCGAGAGAGAGAGGGCGAGAGAGAGGGAGAGAGGGAGAGAGAGCGAAGGAAGAAGAGAGAGCACAAAAGAGAGAGTGAGGGCAAGAGAGGGAGAGAGGGCGATAGGGAGAGAGAGGTCGAAGAAGGGAGAGAGTGCGAGAGAGGGCGAGAGATGGAGAGAAGGTGAAAGAGGCAGAGAGTGTGAGAGAGGGCGAGTTTGCGAGTGAGGGAGAGAGGGCGAGAGAGGGAGAGAGGGCGGGAGAGGGAGAGAGTGACAGAGAGGGAGAGAGGGCGAAAGTGGGAGAGAGGGTGAAAGAGGTCGAGAGTGTGAGAGAGGGCGACAGGGTGAGAGAGGGAGTGAGTGTGAGTGAGGGAGAGAGGGCGAAGGAGGGAGAGAGGGTGAAAGAGGCAGAGTGTGAGAGAGGGTGAGAGGGCAAGAGAAGGAGAGAGAGGGAGCGAGGGAGAGAAGGCAAGAGGGCGAGAGAGGGTGAGATAGGGAGAGAGGGAGACAGGGGAAGATAGGACGTGAGGGCGAGAGATAGGGGTAGGGCGAGAGAGGGAGAGAGTGAGACCGAGAGAGTGGAGGTGGGCCTGAGAGGGAATGAGGGTGATAGAGGGAGTGAGGGCAAAAGAGGGAGAGAGGATGAGAGAGGGAGAGAGGCCGAGAGGGGGAGAGAGCGTGAGAGAGGGAGAGAGGGGGAGAGAGGGCGAGAGAGGGAGAGAGGGCGAAAGTGGGTGAGAGGGCGAAAGAGGGAGAGAGGGCGAAAGTGGGAGAGAGGGAGGGAGAAAGTGACAGAGGGCAAGAGAGGGAGAGAGGGTAAGAGAGGGCAGAGGGCGAGCAATAGACAGAGAGAGCGAGAGAGGGAGAGAGGGCGAGAGAGGGAGAGAGGGTGAGCAAGTGTGAGAGAGGGAGCGAGGGAGAGATGGCGACAGAGGGAGAGAGGGCGAAAGAGAGGGAGAGACGGCGTGAGAAGGAGAGAGAGCGAGAGAAGGCGAGAGAGGGAGAGAGGCTGAGAGAGGACGAGAGGGGGAGAGAGGGCGGAAGAGTGAGAGTTAGAGAGAGTGAGAGCGGGAGAGAGAGAGAAGGCGAGAGAGTGCGTGAGGACGAGAGAGAGTGAGAGGGTGAGGTGGATGAGACGGTGCGAGAGGCAGAGAGAGGGCGAGAGGGAGAGAGGGCGAGAGAGCGCGAGAAAGCTAGTGTGCGAGAGAGAACGAGAGAAGGCGAGAGGGCGAATGGGTGAGTCAGGGTGAGAGAGAGAGAGAGGGTAAGAGAGGGAGAGGGGGCGAGAGAGGCAGAGAGAGGGAGAGAGGGAGAGCAGGCGAGAGGGTGAGAGAGGAAGAGAGGGCGAGAGAGGGGTTGTGGGCGACAGAGGGAAAGTAGGCAAGAGGGCGAGAGAGGGAGAGAGGGGGAGAGTGGGAGAGAGGGAGAGAGAAAGGGGTAGGGCGAGAGAGGGAGAGAGTGAGACCGAGAGAGTGGATGTGGGCCAGAGAGGGAGTGAGGGTGATAGAGGGAGTGAGGGCAAAAGAGGGAGAGAGGGCGAGAGAGGGAGAGAGGGAGAGAGGCCGAGAGGGGGAGAGAGGGTGAGAGAGGGAGAGAGGGAGAGAGCGAGGGAGAGTGGGAGAGAGAGGGAGAGAGGGCGATAGGAGAGAGGGAGAGTGTGGGTGAGAGAGGGTGAGAGAGGGTGAGAGAGGGAGTGAGGGAGAGAGGCTGAGAGAGGGCGAGAGGCCGAGAGGGCGAAGGAGTGAGAGTGGGCGACAGAAAGAGAGAGGGCGAGAGAGTGAGAGAGGGCCAAAGAGGGAGAGAGAGGGCGAGAGTGGGAGAGAGGGCCAGAGAGGGCGGGAGAGCGAGAGGGCAAGACAGGGAGAGAGGGAGAGAGGAAGAGAGAGGGAGAGTGGGAGAGAGAGGGCGAGAGGGAGAGAGAAAGAGAGGGGGCGATAGAAGAGAGGGAGAGAGTAGGCGAGAGACGGTGAGAGAGTACGAAAAAGGGAGAGAGGGCGAGAGAGGGAGAGAGGTTGAGAGAGGGCGAGAGAGGGAGAGAGGGCGAGAGAGGGCAAGAGGGGAAAAGAAGGAGAGGTGGCAAGAGAGAGGGAGAGAGGGTGAGAGAGGGAGAGAGGGCAAGAGAGAGCAAGAGGGCGAGAGAGACAGAGAGGCCGAGAGTGGGAGAGAGGGCAGAGATGGAGAGGGGGTGAGCAAGTGCGAGAGAGAGGGAGAGGGAGAGAGGGCAAGAAAGAGAGAGAGGGCGAAAGAAAGGGAGAGGGTGTGAGAGAGAGAGAGGGCAAGCGAAGGCGAGAGAGGGAGAGAGGGTGAGAGAGAGAGAAGGCGAGAGAGTGTGTGAGGGCGAGAGAGAGTGAGAGGGCGAGGGAGGTTGAGACGGTGAGAGAGGGCGAGAGAGGGAGAGAGGGAGAAAGGGCGAGAGAGGGTGAGAGAGAGAAAGTGGGGGAGAGAGAGAGTGAGAGAGGGAGAGGGGGTGAGGGAGGGAGAGAGGGCAAGATAGAGAGAGAGGGAGAGAGGGAGAGCAGGCGAGAGGACGAGAGTGGGTGAGAGAGGAAGAGAGGGCGAGACAGGGGGCGTGGGTCAGAGAGGGAGAGAAGGCAAGAGGGTGAGAGAGGGGGAGAGCAGAAGAGAGGGAAAGAGGGCGAGAGAGGGAGAGAGGGCGAGAGAAAGGTGTTGGGCGAGAGAGGGAGAGAGTGAGACCGAGAGAGTTGAAGTGGGCCAGAGAGGGAGTGAGGATGATAGAGGGAGTGAGGGCAAAAGAGGGAGAGAGGGCGAGAGAGGGAGAGAGGCCGAGAGAGGGAGAGAGGGGGAGAGAGGGTGAGAGGTCGAGCAAGTGTGTGAGAGGGAAAGAGGGAGAGAGGGCGAAAGAGAGGGAGAGAGTGCAAGAGAATGAGAGAGGGCGAGAGAAGGCAGGAGAGGGAAAGAGGCTGCGAGAGGGTGAGAGGCCGAGAGGGCGAAGGAGTGAAAGAGGGCGACAGAATGAGAGAGGGCGAGAGAGTGAGAGAGGGCGAAAGATGGAGAGAGTGTGAGAAAGTGGGAGAGAGGGCCCGAGAGGGCGAGAGGGCAAGACAGGGAGAGAGGGAGAGAGAGGGAGAGAGGAAGAGAGAGAGAGAGCGATAGAAGAGAGGGAGAAAAAGGGAAAGAGTGGGCGAGAGAGGGTGAGAGAGGATGAGAGAGGCAGAGAGGGTGAAAGGGCGAGAGGGAGAGAGGGCGAGAGAGAGAGAGGTCGAGAGAGAGAGTGAGCGAGAGAGGGAGAGAACCTGAGAGAGGGAGTGAGGGAGAGAGAGGGCAAGAGACCGCGAGAGAGGGTGAGTGAGTGCGAGAGGGCGAAAGAGCGGGAGAGAGGGCGAGAGAGGAAGTGAGGGTGAGAGAGGGCGAGAGATGCAGAGAGGGCGAGAGAGATAGAGAGAAGGTGAGAGAGGGCGTGAGGGTGAGAGATAGCGAGAGGGTGAAGGTGGTTAAGATGGCGAGAGAGTCAGTGAGAGGGCGAGAGGGAGAGAGGGCGAGAGAGCGAGAGTGGGCGAGAGTGCGAGAGAGGGCGAGAGAGGGAGAGAGGGCGAGACAAGGCGAGAGAGGGAGAGAGGGCGAAAGGGCAAGAGAGGGCGAGAGAGAGAAAGAGAGAAAGTGGGGGAGAGAGAGAGGGCGAGAGAGGCAGAGGGGGACGAGAGAGCGAGAGAGGGAGAGAGGGCGAGACAGGGCGAGAGAGGGAGAGAGGGCGAAAGTGGGCGAGAGGGCGAAAGAGGGAGAAATGGCAGGAGTGGGAGAGCGGGAGAGAGGGAGAGAGGACGAAAGTGGGAGAGTGGGCGAGAGAGAGTGACAGAGGGCAAGAGAGGGAGAGAGAGTGAGAGAGGGCGGAGGGCGAGAGAGAGAGAGGCGAGAGAGGGAGTGAGCGTGAGAGACGGCGAGAGAGGCAGAGAGGGCGAGAGAGGGAGAGAGGGAGAGAGAGGGCGAGAGATGGCGAGAGAGGATGAGAGGGCGAGAGAGGAAGAGAGGGCGAGAAGGAGAGAGAACGAGAGAGAGTTAAAGAGGGCGAGAGAGATAGAGAGAAGGTGAGAGAGGGCGTGAGGGTGAGAGATAGCGAGAGGGCGAGGGTGGTTGAGACGGCGAGAAAGTCAGTGAGAGGTCAAGAGGGAGAGAGGGCGAGAGAGCGAGAGTGGGCGAGCGTACGAGAGAGGGCGAGAGAGGGAGAGAGCGTGAAAAGACGAGACAGGGCAAGAGAGAGAGAGAGAGAAAGTGGGGGAAAGAGAGAGAGCAAGAGAGGCAGAGGGGGCGAGAGAGGGCAAGAGGGCGAGAGAGGTAGAGAGTGCGAGTGAGGAAGAGAGGGCAAGAAGGAGAGAGGACGAGAGAGAGTTAAAGAGGGCGAGAGAGATAGAGAGAAGGTGAGAGAGGGCGTGAGGGTGAGAGATAGCGAGAGGGCGAGGGTGGTTGAGACGGCGAGAGAGTCAGTGAGAGGGCGAGAGGGAGAGAGGGCGAGCGAGCGAGAATGGGCGAGAGTGCGAGAGAGGGCGAGAGAGGGAGAGAGGGCAAGACAGAGCGAGAGAGGGAGAGAGGGCGAGACAGGGCGAGAGAGGGAGAGAGGGCGAAAGTGGGCGAGAGGGCGAAAGAGAGAGAGAGTGTGAGAGCGGACGAGGGAGGAAGAGAGGCCGAGAGAAGGAGAGAGGGCGAGAGAGGAAGAGAGGGTGAGAGAGGGCAGAGGGCGAGAGAGGGAGAGAGGGTGAAAGAGAGGGAGAGAGGGCGAGAGAGGGAGTGAGGGTGAGAGAGGGCGAGAGATGCAGAGAGGGCGAGAGAGATAGAGAGAAGGTGAGAGAGGGCGTGAGGGTGAGAGATAGCGAGAGGGCGAAGGTGGTTTAGACGGCGAGAGAGTCAGTGAGAGGGAGAGAGGGAGAGAGGGCGAGAGAGCGAGAGTGGGTGAGAGTGCGAGAGAGGGCGAGAGAGGGAGAGAGGGCGAAAGGACGAGACAGGGCGAGAGAGAGAAAGAGAGATTCGTACCAGTCGCCCAAGGGAGCGGACCAAACCAGGGCACGAGACCGCTCCTCAATGAGGAACGGGATGCGTCTTCACAGTGTCCAAGGCCAGCCACTCCCCCCGGTGATGGAAGAAAATCGCGGACAGCCCCCAATTGTGAGAAACAAAGCTCACTCACTTCAATAATTTCAGTCCGAGACAAGATCTGAATCAGTAGTGTCATTTATTTCACACTTGCAAGTGGGTGTGATGTCCAGTGCCTATAAGGCAGAGGACATACACAACCCAAATTCAATTCATACAAAATAATATATAATTTGGTTTCTTTTGTTTTACATTGCTCCTCCCCTGTTTACATCCTCCACTTCCCTAAGACTGGCCCCATTACTCCTGTTTATCTCTTGCCTTATCCGGCCTTGTCTGTGACAAAATGCTTTCTTCTGGCCTCACAAGGCCGTTTGACTCCATCCCGCTCTAGGTCATTGTTAGGCATATTCTTTCTTCATCATTATCTACTCCCTCCATTTGTACCTTCCCCTGATCCTTATGACCCTTTTAATTGGGGTTTGTTCCTGTGTCTCTGTAAAAGTGGGAAACATATGTTTACACCTACTGTTTGTACAGGCGTATCTAGCTTAACTTCATCCCCTTACAACATCTTATCTATTTGCCCGTAATATCTACCATTGTTTTGCTGTCACGTTTCATTCTGGCATACACTTTTAGCAAATACATTTTCAATTATATATTTCCTCCACATAGTTTCCATTCTTGTTGACTCAGCTCTTGGCTAAAACAATTACACACTGGTGTGAGTTCATTTACCTTGTACCAGAAATTATAATTGCAGAATTGCAGAAGTAACATTAATTTACCAATATCCCACAGACACTCAGTAGCAGCAGTGTGCACCATAGACAAGATGCACTGGAGAAATTCCCCAAGGAAAAGAGTTATATGGATGTTTGTAATACTTAGGAACTCTGACTGTTTTCAGGCTGAAGTTTATCCTTGTATAGATTTGACACATTAATCCTCCCTCCCCACCACGAACAGCCTGATTTCAGTGCTGTAAAACTCTACAGTAACATGGCTCCCTGAGTGCACAAACAACCCCTCTCCATCCATTTCATTCACAATAAGGTCAATAACAGGACGGATTCAAACACAATACAAACTGTGATGAACGCTGCATGTAGGGAGGCATGTTACTGTAGAGTTTTTACAGCACTGAGATCAGGCTGTTCGGCCCATCATTCACACACCAGTCTAACCGTCTGGACTCCCTCTCTAAACCTCTCCAATTACCCAGATCCCTGTCTGATTGAAAGTTCTCTGTGTGGAGTTTGCACATTCTCCCCGGGTCAGTGTGGGTTTCCTCCGGGTGCTCTGGTTTCCTCCCACAGTCCTAAGATGTGCAGGTTTGGGTGGGTTGGCCGTGCTAAATTATCCATAGTGTCCAGGGATGTGTAGGTGAGGTGGATTAGCCATGGGTTATAGCGATAGGGTAGCGGGGGTGAGTCTTGGTGGGATGCATGATGGGCCGAATGGTCAGTTTCCACACTGTAGGGAGTCTATGATTCCATGCTCCTTCCCCTCTGTCTCTATGGATGAGGGAGACTGTCACCTGACCCAATATCCCCTTCGGTGGCTCAACGTTTGCTTTGTTTCCAACAAAGAACTGCAGATGCTACAGATCTGAGAGACAGCACAGAAATTGCTGGGGAAACTCAGCAGGTCTGGCAGCATCTGTGGGGAGGGAACCTTTCAGATCCAGGGATTGTTCTTCAGAACTGAAGGCTTCTGATTCTGGTGCTGTCAGACCTGCTGAGCTTCCCCAGCAATTTCTTGTTTGGATTTCAGCCCCAATCCAGTTGGTGATGATCACGGCCTTGTTAAGTGTGTTTGGGAATGGGGAGGGGGCTGCTAGCAGGGTGATGGTGGGATAGTGGGGAGCATAGCTGCCTTCCCAGCAGTTAACCCAGGTTCGATTCCCAGCCAACGCAGTGTTGTGGGTTCGTTTTGTGGTAAACTGGATCTGTCAGATTGTTCCTTGCTTTTCCTAGCGATGGTTTCTGTGAATTGCAGTGTAGAACCGGGCAGCATTGCTCGACATCTCGGAAGCTTTCCCCTCTGCTGCTTCCCATTTCTTATTGAAATATTGGTTGCAGCACAAGGAGGGGTTTAGTTTGTTTGAAAAGTGAGAGACTGCTCCCGTCAGGAACCTGAAATAATTACAGAAGCCGCTGGAAACACTGAACAGTTCCAACAGCTTCTGTAGTGGTGGGGAGGGAGGATTAATGTGTCAAATCTATACAAGGATAAAATAAACTCCAGCTTCAAAACAGTCAGAGTTCCTAAGTTTTACAAACATCCGTATAACATTTTTCTGAGCCATCAATTCCCCTTAAACCCTTCCAATGTGGAATAGCATCTTTCTGATTCTCACTTTGAGAGATGTCCCTCAGTGAGCTCCTCCACCATTATTTCCATTTCACTGGGGACCCGCCATCCACAGTCTCCAATCAAATGACCTGAACTCAGACACACAGAGATCTTAAAGAGTGACACAATGCAGATAGGAAGTTGATTTCATTTCTGTTTCTGAGTCCAATCTTCACTCAGTGAGACAGAGTCAGGTATTCAAGGCTCCAACAAGAGCTGGATTCTGCTTCTGGTGATTGTCTTCATTCAGGGAGAAGGAGGGCCGTGGGCCGGAAGGAGCTCATCATTGTGCTTCGGGTTGTCTGCTCAGTCTGCAGCATTGCAGGCCGTGGGAGCAGGGCAGTGGGAAAGGTACCTCGTGTGGACTGCAATAGGACTTTCCACACATTGTTCCATTGCTCCAGGAATTCTGAATGAGGATCTGAAAAATGCATTGATTGAAGGAGGAGGATCAGGAAAACAAGATAAAGCTGATGAGATCAGCAGGATTTCTCGGTCTAACTCTGTACCAGACATTATGATCTGCTTCAAAAATATACAATCTGGAACTCAACCCACTCAAAGCAATATAAGCTCAGAAACAAATCATTCAGTCCAACACATCCATGCCAAACTGATTATGTTTTATTTCAAAAATATACTTTATTCATAAATATTTTGATCTATACAACTGGACATGTCATACATATGTACACATTCCATTTCTTTGCGTATCGAAACAGAGTAATCATTTTTATTTACAGGTTGGTGCGATTACATTGAGCTGAGGCGTCAGCAGAGCCCAAATGACTGCGTGGGCTCCCTGTTCTTCTTAGGCAGGCAGATGTGACACGGTGGTCTTTCCCCACCGTGCATTGGCAGCAGCTGCCCCAAGTTTCAGCGCGTCCCTCAACACGTCATCCTGGACCTTGGAATGTGCCAGTCTGCAACACTCAGTCGGGGTCAACTCCTTCAGCTGGAAGATCAGCAGGTTTCGGACCACCCAGAGAGCGTCCTTCACCGAGTTGATGATCCTCCAGGCACAGTTGATGTTCGTCTCGGTGTGCGTCCCGAGGAACAGGCCGTAGAGCACGGAGTCCCGTGTCACGGCGCTGCTCGGGACGAACCTCGACAAACACCACTGCATTCCTCTCCAGAATTCCTCTGCATAGGCACATTCCAGAAGGAGGTGTGTGACAGTCTCGTCCCCCCCCGCAGCCGCTTCGAGGGCAGCGTGCGGTGCGGCTGAGAGTCCGGGTGTGTATAAAGGATCTCACAGGCAGAGCCCTTCTCACCACCAGCCAAGCCATGTCTTGGTGCTTGTTGGAAAGTTATGGCGATGAGGCATTCTGCCAAATGGCTTTGACAGTCTGCTCAGGGAACCGCTTGATAGGATCCGCCCTCTCCTTTTCCCGAAGGGTCTCAAGGACACTACGTGCTGACCACTTCCTGATGGACTTGTGGTCAAAGGTGTTTTTCTTCATAAACCTCTCCAGGAAGGACAGGTGATACGGAACAGTCCAACTACTCGGAGCGTTCCGCGGCAGCGAGGCCAGGCCCATCCTTCGCAACACCGCGGACAGGTAGAACCTCAGTACGTAGTGACACTTGGTGTTTGCGTACCGGGGATCCACGCACAGCTTGATGCAGCCACACACAAAGGTGGCCATCAGGGTGAGAGTGGCATTGGGTGTATTTTTTCCCCCGTTGCCCAGATCTTTATACAGCGAGTCCCTTTGGACCCGGTCCATCTTTGACCTCCATATAAACTGGAAGGTGGCCCGGGTGACTGCAGCGGCACAGGTTCTGGGAATGGGCCAGACCTGTGCCACGTATAATAGCAATGACAGTACCTCACACCTGATGACCAGGTTTTTCCCCACGATGGAGAGAGACCATAGCGTCCATCTGCCCAGTTTCTGCCTCACTTTGCTGATACGCTCCTCCCAAGACTTGGCGCACGCCCAGCCACCTCTCCCCCCCCCCCGAACCAAATACCCAGCACCTTCAGGTGGTCGGTCCTGACGGTGAAGGGGATCGAGGATTGGTTGGCCCAGTTCCCGAAGAGCATGGCCTCGCTCTTGCCTCGGTTTACCTTGGCCCCCGAGGCCCGTTCGAACTGATCACAAATGCGCATGAGTCTGCGCATGGACAGTGGATCCAAGCAGAAAACAACGACGGCATCCATATACAGGGAGGCCTTAACCTGCAGGCCCCCGCTGCCAGGAATAGTCACCCCTCTCAGGCTCGCATCCTTCCTGATGGACTCGGCAAATGGCTCTATGCAGCACACAAACAAGGCAGGAGAGAGAGGGCAGCCCTGCCTGACTCCAGATCTGACTGGGAAGCAATCTGATTCCCACCCATTGATTGAGACTGCACTGACAATGTTGGTGTAGAGCAGTCTGATCCAATTGCAGATTCCCTCCCAAAGCCCATTTTGGAGAGAACATCTCTCATATACCTGTGTGATATCCTGTCAAAGGCTTTCTCCTGGTCCAGGCTGATCAGGCAGGTGTCCAACCCTCTGTCCTGCACGTAGGCGATCGTATCCCTAAGGAGTGCGAGACTCTCAGCGATCTTCCTGCCCGGCACAGCACAGGTTTGGTCAGGGTGAATCACCGACCCTAGAGCAGACCTGACCTGGTTGGCGATTACCTTTGACAGAATTTTGTAATCTGCATTCAACAGTGAGATTGGTCTCCAATTTTTGAGTTCCTTCCTCTCCCCCTTCCGCTTGTAGACGAGGGTGATGATGCCTTTCCTCATGGATTCACTCATGGTACCTGCCCGATGCATACTGACATACACCTCCAGCAGGTCCTGGCCAATCAAGTCCCAAAGAGCGGAATAGAGCTCGACCGGTAAGCCGTCGCTTCCGGGAGTTTTATTCTTTTCAAAGGACTCGAGGGCCTTGGTCAGCTCGTCCAGAGATAGCGGCTGGTCCAGCCTCTCCCGTGTTCTGTCGTCTAAGACCTCCGTGATAGAGGACAGGAACGACTGGGAGGCCGTGCTGTCGGTCGGCTTCGCGTCATACAGACTGGCACAGAAGGATTTACTGATCCTCACGATGTCAGCCTGAGATGACATTATCGAGCCATCTTCTTCCTTCAGGCTGCTGAGCACGGAGCTCTCTTTGTGCTCCTTCTGGAAGAAGAAACGTGAGCACGTCTCGTCCTGCTCCACCGAGCGGACCCTGGACCGGAAGATTATCTTGGAGGCCTCCGAAGCAAAGAGCGAGGCTTGCTGGGCCTTCACCTCCTTGAGGTCCTCCGTGACATCCACCCCCATCGTCTGCAGCAGGAGCAGATTCTGCATATTTTCCTGGAGCTGGGACAGTTTTCCCCGCCTCTCTCTCGCCTCCTGAACACCTTTGAGAATGAAGAATCTCTTGATGTTCCCTTTTACTGTTTCCCACCAGTCCGCTGGGGACTCAAAGAGGGGCTTCACGGTTCTCCAACCTGCGTAGTCCCTCTTGAGCTCCTCAATGTTTCCCGGGGTCAACAGCTTTGTGTTCAGCTTCCACATTCCCTTACCAGCCCGCTGCTCGTCCTGTAGGTGACAGTCGGCCAGCAGGAGGCAGTGGTCAGAGAAGAACACCGGCTTGACGTCGGTGGATCTGACCGAGAGCGTTCGGGACACAAACAGGTAATCTATCCTTGAGCGGATAGACCCGTCTGCCCGTGACCAGGTGTATCTATGCTGCGCTCCATCTGCAGGGGCGCTGAAGACGTCGTGCAGCTTGGCATCTTTTACCGTGTCCATCAGGGCTCTGGACGTAGCGTCCAGTTTACTGTCCCCCCCGCCGGATTGTCCATCTGCATCAATGATACAGTTGAAGTCTCCGGCCAGAATGACCGGCCTGGACGTAGCCAGCAACAGTGGAAGCTGCTGCAGGACGGCCAACCGTTCACTCTTACCCACTGGGGCGTACACATTAATCAGTCTCAGGGGAGCATTCCTGTACATGACGTCGGCGATGAGGAGGCTCCCGCCCATCACCTCCTTAACCTCGGAGATGGTGAAGTTGCCACCTCGCAACAGGATACCCAGGCCGGAGGCGCGGCTATCGTTGCCCCCCGACCAAACTGATGGTCCATGGGCCCACAAGCTCGACCATCTCCTGAGCTGCTGAGGTGCGGTATCCCACACTCCTGCAGGAACAGGACGTCGGCTTTAACGTTGGCCAGGAAGGCCATCGTAGAAACACATCGCGTAGCCGATTTGATGCTACGCACATTGATGCTGACAATTTTTAACCACATTTTAACAGTTTACTAGGTTGACACTGTCCATTTGCTGCTGGTCTTGCCCCTCTGGGGTAGCTGTGTGCATCCCCGTGGTGACGGCAAACTGCTGGACCATCCCAGGGCTGAGGTAGCTGTCCGGCTCCACGCTGGAGACATTTCCCCGCTCTGGTGTCTTCGGGTTAGGGCCCAGGGTCCGTATAGTTCAGTTTTCCATCTGACAGTGGGGCTGTCACAGGACCGCTGCTCCCAGTTACCTGGAGCTGTGGGCCGGTGGGTACCTCTTGGTTCTCACCGGGTGGGGGGAGGGCTTTACCTGTCCCCTCAGAGGGATCGTCTTTTCCTGCTTGGGTGGTGCTGCCCTCCTTTTTCCCCACGGCGCTCTGTCTCTTCCTCTGGTGACGACCCTCCTTGCACCCGTCCTCACCGTCGGAAGAGCTGCCTGTATTCTCGCCGTGTAGGTGTCGCTTCCCCCCTCGCTGGGTGGCTTTGGGAGGTTTCCTCTTCCTGCTTTTCACGGTAATACAAGCCTCTGCCTCCTTTGATTCCTTCCCTTCCCTTTCCTCCGTCTGTCCTGAAGGAGCTTGGATCGGCTGTTGCACCTCCCCGCTGTCTGCCGTCTGCTCCGCTACAGCCTGCCCTTCCTTCTGGGTGCCTCCAGACACCGATCCCGTGCTGTTTTGTGGTACCTTGCTGATCTTAGGCGCTCCACGGCTCGTGTTGCCACCTCCGGCCACGTGCGTAGGTGGCGGCCCCTCGTCTTGGGCAGGCCTTGTACATGTGGCCCGCCTCTCCGCACAGATTACAGTTCTTGGCCTCCTTACATTCCTTGGTCGGGTGGCCTTCCTGCTTGCAATTTCGGCAGACGGTCACCTTGCAATCCGCCGCCATGTGGCCTGACCTCCCGCAGGTTCGGCACACTTTTGGCTGCCCTGCGAATGTCAGGTAACCTCTGCTTCCTCCGATGGCAAAGCTGGAGGGTGGGTGAAGGATGTTCCCACTGGCATCGACCCTCAGGGTTACCCTGACCTGTCGTTTGCTGGTCCAGATCCCGAAAGGATCGACCACGTCGGTACTCTCTCCCTCGACCTTAACGTATCTCCTCAAGAAGGTCAGGACATCTGCTGCTGGGACGTGAGGGTTGTACATCTGGATTGTTACAACCCGACTCCTCTGCACAGGAAGCACACACAACGGGACCGCCGACAAGATGGAGAACAGAGTTTCTCCTTCCTTCTCCTTGAAGACCTTCAGGAGCTGCTCGTAATTCTTCACGCTCCTGAAGGTCACATCGAAATAGCCTGCCGCAGGGAAATCCTGCAGGCAATACACGTTTTTTTTTTATTTCAAAAAATATACTTTATTCATAAAATAATTTGATGGTCTGTACAATTGGTCATGCCATACATATGTAAACATGTACATACAGAGATCAAAACTTATCATTTTTATACAGGTCTGTACATTTTTTTGATCATATGCCCATATGATTAGCTGAGGTGCCAGCAGAGCCCAAATGACTGCATGGGCCCCCTGTTCTTCGTTAGGCAGGCAGATGTTACACAGTGGTCTTTCCCCACCGCGCATTGGCGGCAGCTGCCCCAAGCTTCAGCGCATCCCTCAACACGTCGTCCTGGACCTTGGAATGTGCCAGTCTGCAACACTCAGTGGGGGTCAACTCCTTCAGCTGGAAGATCAGCAGGTTTCGGACCACCCAGAGAGCGTCCTTCACCGAGTTGATGATCCTCCAGGCACAGTTGATGTTCGTCTCGGTGTGCATCCCGGGGAACAGGCCGTAGAGCACGGAGTCCCGTGTCACGGCGCTGCTCGGGACGAACCTCGACAAACACCACTGCATTCCTCTCCAAACTTTCTCTGCATAGGCACATTCCAGAAGGAGGTGTGTGACAGTCTCGTCCCCCCCCGCAGCCGCTTCGAGGGCAGCGTGCGGTGCGGCTGAGTGTCCGGGCATGCACAAAGGATCTCACAGGCAGAGCCCTTCTCACCACCAGCCAAGCCATGTCTTGGTGCTTGTTGGAAAGTTATGGCGATGAGGCATTCTGCCAAATGGCTTTGACAGTCTGCTCAGGGAACCACTCGATAGGATCTGCCCTCTCCTTTTCCCGAAGGGTCTCAAGGACACTACGTGCTGACCACTTCCTGATGGACTTGTGGTCAAAGGTGTTTTTCTTCATAAACCTCTCCAGGAAGGACAGGTGATACGGAACAGTCCAACTACTCGGAGCGTTCCGCGGCAGCGAGGCCAGGCCCATCCTTCGCAACACCGCGGACAGGTAGAACCTCAGTACGCAGTGACACTTGGTGTTTGCGTACTGGGGATCCACGCACAGCTTGATGCAGCCACACACAAAGGTGGCCATCAGGGTGAGGGTGGCATTGGGTGTATTTTTTCCCCCGTTGCCCAGATCTTTATACAGTGAGTCCCTTCGGACCTGGTCCATCTTTGACCTCCATATAAACTGGAAGATGGCCCGGGTGACTGCAGCGGCACAGGTTCTGGGAATAGGCCAGACCTGTGCAACGGAAAACAGCAATGACAGTGCCTCACACCTGATGACCAGGTTTTTTCCCGCGATGGAGAGCGACCGTAGCTTCCATCTGCCCAGTTTCTGCCTCACTTTGCTGATACGCTCCTCCAAAGACTTGGTGCACACCCCAGCCCCCCCCGAACCAAATACCCAGCACCTTCAGGTGGTCGGTCCTGACGGTGAAGCAGGCAGTACACGTCCGCTGCTTCGAACCCGCAGCACTCCAGCAAAATCTTCTTCACAAACACCGTCCGATCGACCGGTGTGTGCTCCTCCACCTTCTTCACAGTCACCCTGACTGTGTTGCGAATGCCCTGGCCAGGGCTGCGAGTGGCTGCTGAGGCCGTAGCTCTGAGGTTGGCTGGTACCTGAATTGGCGTTAGGCCGAAGCCAGCATAAAGATCCACCAAGAGCAGGTCAGCACAACCAAACGATCCTCCAACGTCCAATCACGATCCAGCGATGGTCTGCAGCAGCTCCGACGACTCGCAACACGATCCCCGTAGTTTCTCCCCCGCCAGCACACGTCCGCTGCGTCGAACCGACAGCACTCGAGCAGAATCTCTTCCTCCGGTCCTCAGGAACTACACATATTCCGAGCCAAAAGGCCGAGAAGCGCACGTCCACTGCTTCAAACCCACAGCACTCCAGCAAAATCAGTCGCTGGTAGATAGGACAGTGAAGAAGGCATTTGGTATGCTTCCCTTTATTGTTCAGAGCATTGGGTAAAGGAGCTGGACAGGACATTGGTTAGGTCACTTTTGGAATATTGTGTGCAGTTCTGGTCTCCCTCCTATCAGAGGGAGGTGCAGAAACTTGAAAGGTTTGATAATTGATTTTCAAGGGGTTGCAGGACTTGAGTTGCAGGGAGAGGCATAATAGGCTGAGGTCATTTTCCCTGGAGTGTCATAGGCTAAGGTGTGATGTTATAGAGGTTTATAAAATCGTGAGGGACATGGATAGCGTAAATAGACAAGGGTTGGTGGAGCCCGGAACTAGAGGATATAGGTTTAGGGTGGGGGGCGGGGAGCGGGTGGGAAATTCAAAAGGAGCTTAAAGGGCAACTAAAATTGTAACATTTCAAAGGCATTTGAATAGGAAGGGTTCAGAGTGATGTTGGCCAAGTGCTGGCAAATGGGAATAGATTATGTTAGAATATCTGGTTGGCATAGATGGGTTGGACCGAAGATCTGTTTCTGTGCTAGACATCTCTGAGTGTGGGAGCATAAAAGTGAACATTGCTCTGATTCATCTCTGGGCTCCTTGATGTCCACTTGTTTGTTATCCAGCTTCCTCAGTCTCTCGTGTGTATTTTTGTTCTGTATAGTATTTTACTATTATATTCACAGATCTTTCTGTAAATGAAGTCTTCACTGCTGCCCAGGTCCTGACCATATGCTCCATTATCAATTTATTTTTTCCACAATATCTTTGACAGCCAAGAGTTCTTTTTTCCAGTAATTGAGTGGATTTTCCTTCCATTTCTGACAGTCAAATTCTGCACCATTTTCATTCCCTATAAATCATATTGCACTCTCTGAAACATGATGTGTACTTCTCCTTCCACAGATACCAGTGATCAAGGCCAAAGCTCTGTTGCCTGTTGAGAAGGTGATGTTTGACTTCCTTGTACTGCTGCAGTTGGTACAGTGAAGGTTCTCCCACAACGTGGTTGGGTAGGAGACATTACAGATTATTCACTCAGCGATAGTGAAGAGTAGAAGATATCTGTACAAATCAACACATTTTTAATTTCACAAAAATATTGAGAACTTTTGACATAAGGCCACAGATGGAGAATATTATGTCCGGTGACCAAAACTTTGCGAAATAAGCAATTTTTCAGGAATGACTTAAAGGAAGAAAGCAGATCTTTGAGGGTGGGAATTCCAGACCGTGTTGTCTTGGAATCTATAGAAACAGTCACACAGCTGAACTCAAAAATAAACACATCATTGGGAGTCTAAACTAAAATGAGTTATTGTGATGTGAAAGTGTGTCTGGTGCATGGAGATAGGAATGATTACAGCCAGGAATTAAGTCAAGGGTGTGAAAGTAAATTGTTGTTGCTTATAAATGGGAGCCTTTTGATGGATCAGCAAGTTCTGGTACAAGCGAGCACTTGGGCGGTAGAGTTTTCAATATTCTGGAGATGAAAGGGAGGGTGATTGTGGGATGTTGGCCAGGAGTGGGTTTAGATAATGAAATCTAGAGTTAACAAAATGAATGAATGAATGAGAGTTTCAGTAAATGAGCTGAGACTGTGGTGAGGTCAGGTGATATCACTGAAGTCGAAATAATGGTCTTGGAGTGGGATTGGGCTATCACCCTCCCCTCACCTCTGGAATTCACCTGTTTGTCAGTTTGTGAATCAAGTCTGTAACAAGATCAGGAGCTGAGTGGCCCTGGCAGAACCCAAACTGGGTGTCACAGAAGGTTATTGCTGAGCAACTGTGTGACAGTACTGTTGATGACACCTTCCATCACTTCAGTGCTGAGCGAGTGTCGACTGATGGAGGGAAATTGGCTGGGTTGGCTCTGTCCTGAGTTTTTGTGTTGAACATCCCTGGGAAATGTTTCACAATGTCAGTAGGTGCCAGTGCTGGACTTGTCTTGGTGGGCAGCAATTTCTGGAGCAGAGCCATCAGTATTATTGCCACAATGTTGGTAGGGCTGACAGCCTTTACACTACTTCTCCATTTCTTGATCTGATTTGAAATATGTTTTGAACCAATTTGATTCACATCTGCGATGTCAGGGACCAATGTAGAGGGCTCATCCACGTGGCATTGCTGGCAGAAGATTGCTGCAAATGCTGTTGTCTTGTCTGATGCATGGATGTGTGAGACCCCTCCATCAGTAAGGGTGGGGATATCTGTGATGCTTCCTGCAGTGAGTTGTTTAATTGTCCATCGCCATTCCTGACTAGGTGTGGCAGAACTGCAGAGCTCAGATCTGATCCATTGGTTGTTGGATCACATAGTTCTATTTGGTGTTGCTTGCACTGTTTGGCGTGTAGGTTGGGTAGCTTCACTGGGTTGGCACCACATTTTTAAGTGTGCTTGGTATTGCTCCTGGCATGCCCTGTGGAACTCTCCATTGAACTAGGGTTGATCCCCTGGCTTGATGTTAATGGTTGAGTGGGGGTTATACCAGGCCATGAGATTTCAGATTGGGCTGGAGTACAGTTCTGCTGCTGTTTTTGGCCCACAGTGAGGTGGACGTTGCAGGGTCAAGAGGGCTGATTGTGTTGTATTTTCCAGTGCATTGGTAGATGTAATGTGGTCCATCAAGTTTCATTCCTTTGTTGAGACTGTGCAGTGATTAATACAGTGAGTGATTTGGTGGGAGTGTTGAGTGTTGTCAGGAATGCAACTTTTAAAATAAAGTTTTGTGATTTACACATGAAAGAAATGAAACTATCATGGTATTCAAACAGATGAAAGACTCAACAGACAATCAAGGTATTTTTCAATGGAAATTTTCAGTTACATCACACTATAAATTTTTGCTATACATTCTGTGCCTTAGAACTGTGCCCTCCACAATCACCTGATGAAGGAGCGGCGCTCCGATAGCTAGTGTACTTCCAATTACACCTGGTGGACTATAACCTGGTGTTGTGTGATTCTTAACTTAGAATATTACAGCACTAATACCAGGGCTGCATGTAAACAGGTTCACTCCAGTTAATCAATACATTCGGAAGGATTTCCTCCAAGTTTGATGACACAATATTAGTCAAAACCGTCAACTTCAACCTGCAATGTTGTTATTAACAAAAACTTCAGGCTGACACAAAGCTCCCCACCCCACTGCAATGTGGTAACTGGGCCCGGCCCAGGAACTGGAACTGGGACATTTGTGGACTGTGATCTCAAAGGAAGGGAGCAAACACAATTCTGACAGATTAGTCCTCAAAGATGAGTAGCAGGTTTGAGACAAGGCAGGTGGTATGCCATCTTGCACTTACCTTAATTGCATTTCTTATTTACAGTCGTGTTTTGCAAAGTATAAAGAACTGTGTTTTTTTTCATGGTTGGGGAGTTTTATCCTTGTTGATCACAATTGCTGCCTCTCGCTCCTCAAGTCAAATCATAGGATGTATAATAAAACAATAAACGGCAGGTGCTGGAGATCTGAACCCCAGAAACAAAGTGCTGGAGAAACTTAGCAGTTCTGAGGGCTTCGGTGAAGAGAAAAAATGTTACATTTCAACTTCACTGACTCTTCATCTGAAAGGACAAAAGGTCATGAGACTTTGAACTTACAATGTTTTATTCCCCTCAGATATGCTGCTGGACCTGAGGTTCTCCAACATTGTGCTTTTTATATTGAACTTTATTTACAAAACAGATTGGAAAATACTAATCTGCAAAAGTGAAAAGTTCATTGTAAACATGAGCATTGTGTCTACACTTGAGTTACAGAAGCACACCTCAGTTTAAAAACAAGATTTAACTCAAAATAACATTCCATCTGAAAATTAGCCGAGTTACACCAGTAATAAAGCTCATCCACCCAATGAGGCACTTCAGCACAACATCCTGCAGTGTTGCACACAGCCACCTTTACCAAAGAATGATCACATGTCGCAAAATTGAAGGCCAAGAGCATGTCTCTTTAAAGGAACTGAAGTCAAACTCAATTTTTGGAAGGATTTTTATTAAACCTGATTGAACATTTAAATCTCAGAGCATAATTTTTGCTTTTTTTAAACGAAGTTTCTGGGAAAGATCCCACATCTTACTAAAGGTTCAGTTCAGTCTGATACATAGAGCCAAAGGTCAAATAAACATCACACTTTCCATTCACTTCTACAAATTGTTTGTAAAATCATGTCACGTTAAAGAACTGGACAATAAATGTCATTGTATGCAATAAGAGTGAAGCCTGTGACAGCAGATTTAGCTTTGGAAGGCAGTGTGTGTGCTTTCTAAATTCTGGGAGCACTTTGGGAAACTGCTCCCAGATGGTGATAGTGAGCATATCTGGAATGCACCGTTGAGATTTGGGAATCCTTGGGAGACAATATGTGGTTTCAGTAGTACTTGGCTTGTGTTGGTGTACTGTAAGCAATTCAAAAAGTTACTTATGCATTGTTGGTGACTACCCGAATGGTATTTAAATCTGCCAGGTTTCCTTTAATAGTGTGAATGCATCTATTGTAAATATTTGGAATATTTCAGAACTGCCCAGTGCTTGGCAAATTTAAGGGGGACAAAAATCACATTTGAGTAATTTGAAATTAAGAATCCAAGAGGACTTAACCACTGAAGTATTCAATTCAAATAGTTAAATGGAGTGCTCACATTTAAAATACCTGTTATCCATAGGAATGGATGGACTGACAGAATTGGGACCAAATTCCTAGCTGGGGCATGTGAAATGTGCTTTGATAAAGTCACCTGCATTTACCAACAATAATTTGGCAAGCTCGGAAATTTAAAAAACAGTCGGGTCCCAAGCTCTGTGAAAAAAATAACAATGTTCAGGTTTATTGCATACACTCTGAAACACATGTTCCTTCTACAGATCCTGCAAGTTTCCCCAATGAGCATAGTCCATCCAAATGATGTTGCTAACTTTGGCCAACTCATTTCTTTCCGAGCCTCTATAACCTGAAGGATGACCAGAAGCAATTACTCCAACATATGTGGGAACATTACCGACGAGGATTTTTTCCTTCAGCATTGACTTCCATATATTCAGTGCCCAGAGCAGATAAAAAGCTTGTTACCTTTTATAGAGCAATGATTCAGTGGAAGTAAAATGCTAACCTTTTCTTGCTTAATAATCAAGCTGCCTAAATTGTAAAATGAACACTTCTTAATAGTTCACTAGATCATAACGAAATATTTTGTGCAAAACAAATCACATGATACATAGTTATTCAGATAACAAAACAAGTTTGTTCATTGAAGAACCCAGAGGAAAAGGTCATGAAACAATGTGAGTTTGATATACCTCAATCATCATTTCAAGTGCATTCTCTGCATAAATTCTCCTTTTCTCCTTGAAGTATTTAATGTCTTGAATAATTGAGAGAATGAAGTCACAGTTGTACAACACACAATCAGACCCTTCAGTCCAACTTGTCCATGCTGATCAGATATCCAAAATTAATCTAGTCCTATTTGCCAGCATTTGTTCCATATCCATCTTAAACCCTTTCTACTGATTATCAGTTTATTTTTCTTTATCAGCATATGAAATACTGACATTTTTTCTCCCAACATTGGTTAAAGAAATCATTCATTCAAGTTAGTTTTGTAATCTTTCACAAAGAAACAAGTGAGAACAACATATAGCTGAGTGCAAAACAAAATACTGCAGCTGCGCGATATCTGGGAACACGCTAAAGGTGAGGCACTGATACTGCACAAGTTTGTCAGCACGGTTTCAATTACTGACAATAATTTAGTAATGTCTTAACTATGTGAAGGCTAAGGTAAATGTGAGATATCTGAATTTCATGAATTGGTTCCTATTGCACTTTGATCAACAAAAAATATTCTTGGTTTAATCTACTCAAAGAAGAAAGTGATGACCAAAGAAGCTGGACATCAGAATCGAAAGTGTCATGCTGGAAAAGCACAGCAAGTCAGACCGCATCCGAGAAGCAGGAGAGTTAATGTTTCGGGCATAATCCCTTCAGGAAACACAGGCTTCAGAAAAATAACTGGCATAGACTTATGCCAATACATACGTAGAAGGGTCAGAACATGTTACTATCAGATTAGAGATTAATTTCAGATTTGGTACCATTCAGTGCAACATTTCAGTATGATATTTCTATATGTACCTAAAAGAGAAGTTGTCTAAAATTACAAGCTCTAGAATGATTATAGGATTAAACCTGAAATAAAGCTGGTGAACAAGAATGGCAAAGTAAAGTCCCATCAGTATCGCCTTGGGCAGTGTCAAGTAAGAATTTGAGAGCAGAGTTGCCACTTTGGTGTAATCTTCAGTCTGGCCAAATTGCAGCAAAAAGCTGTTCAATTTTATCTGCAAATTATTGAATGCAAAATCCTCCTTGCACAATAATGAGGCAGCATTTTGGGATGTCATTTTTAAAATATATTATTTTCAAAGTTACTCACAATTAAGAGCGATCATTCGGTGCTGTCTGCATAACACAGTATGAAAAGGAATTAACAGAAAAAAAAACATTATAACCCAAATTCAGAGTCACAAATTCATTGATTATTGCATGGGTCCAGCATTTATAAGTAATCTATTTTTAAAAATAAATACAGATACATTTACTAACTATATTGGAGTACAATCAAGTTTCTTACTGAACAGTGACAGGATTGGACAGAGTCCGCATGGATTTAAGAGAGGGGAATCATACTTAGCAAATCTACTGAAAAAACCTACAGAGTCGAATATTAAAGTAAGAAATTGCAGGACATTTAGAAAAGTTTATCATTATACATAGACTGGGGTTTGTGAAAGAGAAACTATATTTGACAAATTTGCGACAGTTCATTGAGGAGATAACAAGCAGGGCTGATAAAGGGTAATCCAATGATGTTCTGTGTTTGGATTTTAAAAATGCAAATGATAAGGTGCTACATAAAAGTTAATTGCACAATTTAGGAGCTCATGGTATCGGGGTAATGTATTAGCATGGATTGGGGATTGGTTAAGCACACTGGCTGTTGCTGAGTCCTGACTTGCAGTGCTGTATACAATGATAGCTCCCATATTCAATAAAGGATAAACCACATCGGAGACCATTCAAAAAAGATTCACTTAGCTGCTTCGAGGACGAAAGGGTTGACCTATCAAGAATAGATAAGCAGGGGTGATCTTACGGAAACAAGATTCTGAGGAGCTTGAAAGGGTAGATGTTGACTAGATCTAGCACTAGTGAAGTCTCAAATCAGGGGACATTACATAAGGGAACATTCATTTTAGAAAAAGTAAAGATTTTTTTTCTCTCAGTGAATGGCTAGAATTTTCTCGCCCAAACAATTGTGAAAGTTAAATGTGGGAGGGGAATGGTTGGGTTACTCTTCAGAGGGTTGTTCTGGCTTGTTGGGCTGAAGGGCCTGTTTCCACACATTAGGGAATCTATGATACTATCTCAAATTATTTTAAAAGAGGGCAGATAGATTTTTGAAATATTGAGCAGTTGAAGGCTATGTGGATCAAGCATAAAAGAGGTGTTGAGGTCTAGGTTGGCCAAGCCATGATCTGATAGAATGGGGGAACAAGCTGAAGGCGATGAATGCATTACTCCTGCACCGATTCCTTGAGGCTCTATTTCATGTTTTTTTTGTTTCCAAAGAAGAGCGTGATACAATGTGCTTAAGATCTCAGATGTTGTGTAAAGGAGTGAAAATGGGGTGTTTATGTACTGATTCAGATGGCATTGATTCATCAATCACAGCTATTCAGTCATGAGTAGGGAGGCAATCCCCTCCATGAATAGAGGAAATCTACTGCAGAGCTCACACAAAGGGAATTCTTACCCTCAGCAAACTCTCCCATCACATTACCCAACAAATCAGCTAAAGCAGGACACACTGCGCATGTTCTCGCCAACAAAGGGACTCCGGGTGATTGATGTCAGCACCGGACCAATGAAAGGACGGTGGGCGGAGCTGGATGACCTAGCGGGATGTTGGTCCTCCAACCAATCAAAGTGAATGTCGGGCGGAGCTAAACTAAACCATGTGATCACTCGCGCGCGGCGCAGAGTCGCTGTAATGAATGTTCGGGAAGTTATGGAAAGAAAGGATACGGTAAGGAAAGAAATAAACAGGGAAACGGGAGAAAAACTGTGTTGCTATTAGCGGAGAGGTTTTACAAACAAATTGTGCACGTCGGAAAACACAAATTTGAACGTCCCAGTCCCGTGTTTGCAGTAAATGGGGAATTGCCTCAGCACGGCTGCAGGCCTGAGTGAGCGCCGCCATCTTTATTCGGGACAACGATTCACTGGACATGTGCGGAGCCGCCATCTTTGTAGGGGGCAAGGTGCAGCCAGGCGCATGTGCAGCCTTTCTCTCGTTTAGAGTCATTGGGATCATAGCAGCCAACACTGCTCTGATTCACCTCTGGGCTCCCTCATGACCACTTTGTCAATATCTGGCTTCCTCAGTCTCGAACCATGGGTGTACTTTTGGTCTGTTTACTACTGTATTATTACTTTTATAGACCTTTGCAAATGAGTTTTTCGCTGTGGCCCAGCCCCTGACCATGTGCTGCTCGATTATCAGATTACTTTTTTCTTGAATATTTTTGACAGTCAAGAATTCTTTTTTCCAACAAGCAAGTGTATTTTCCTTCCATTTCTGACTATCAAAACCTGCACCGTTTTCATTCCCTGTAATCCATTTTGCACTCCATGAAACATCAACTGTGTTTCTCCTTCCACAGATAGCAGTGATTAATGCCAAAGCCCTGTTGCTTGTGGAGAGGGTGATGTTTGACTTTCTTGTACAGCTGCAGTTTGTGTGGGGAAGGTGCTCCTACAATGTGGTTGGGTAAGTGGCATTATAGATTATTCATTCAGCAACAGTGATGATTTGAAAATAATGTCAAATCAACAACAGTTTGTATTTTTATTATCATGCTTATAATTTCACAAAAATACTATTGAGAACTTTAGACATAAGGCCAGAGATGGAGATATTAGGTCAGGTGACCAAAAGTAGGTTTTGAGGGATGTCTTAAAGGTGGAAAACAGACCTGTGAGATTTTGGTTGCAAATTTCAGACCATGCTGCTTCAGCAACTGTAGAAACAGCCACACAGGTGAAGTAATGAATTAACAAATTGTTGGGAGTCTCAAAGAAAATGGGTTGTCGAGGTCTCAAAGTGTGTGTGGTGCAGGGAGCTAGGGATTATCACAGCCAGGAATTAAATCAAGTGTGAGAAATTTAAATTGAGGGATATTGGCCACATGCTGGCAGGTGAGACTAGATTGGGTTGGGATATCTGTTTGGCATGGATGGGTTGGACCGAAGGGTCTGTTTCCATGCTGTACATCTCTATGACTCTATGTTGTTGCTTATGAATAGGAGACTTTTGATGAATCAACAAGCAGATATTTAGATGTTCTTGAGATTACAGGGAGGTTGAATATGGGAAGCTGGCCAGGGAGTGAGTTTGGATAATGAAGTCTAGAGATAGCTCATATACTTTCATCACATTGTGTTGAGACAAGGGTGAAATCAGCTCGAAATAGTGATCTTGGAGTGGGGCTGAGCTATCACCCTCACCTCACCGCTGGGATTCAACTGGTTGTCAGTTTGTGAATCAGGCGGTGACACAATCGTGAGCTTATTGGCCCTGGTGGAGCCTAAAGTTGCAGAGCAGCTGTTGCTTGGTAGCCCTGGTGATGACATCTTCCATCACTTTACTGCTGATCGAGTGTAGACTGATAGATGGAAATTGCCTGGGTTGGATTGGTCTGTGCTTTTGTGTTGAACATCCCTGGGCAATGTTCCACATTGTCGGTAGATGCCAGTGCTGGAGCGGTACGTGGCTCGGTGGGTGGCAAGTTCTGGAGCACAAGCCATCAGTATGATTGCCAGAATATTGGCAGGGCCAGTAGCCTTTACACTACTTAACCATTTCTTGATGTGATTCAAACTGAATCGAACTGGTTTAAAACTCACATCTGTGATGTTGGAAACCACTGGAGAAGGCTGAGATGGATCATCCCACTTTGCACTTCTGGCTGCAGATTGCTGCAAATGCTGTCATCTTATCTGGTGCATGGGTATGTGAGGCCCCTCCATCAGTAAGGGTGGGGATTTCTGTGATGCTTCCCCCAGTGAGTTGTTTAATTGTCCATCACCGTTCACAACTGGATGTGGCAGAACTGCAGAGCTCCGATCTGTTGCATTGGATGTTGGAACACTTAGCTCTGTTGCTTGCTGCTGATGCTGTTTGATATGCAGGTAATTCTGTTTGATAGCTTCACCAGATTAGCACTTCATTTTTAGGTATGCCTGGTGCTGCTCTTGGCAAGCCCTCCTTTACTGTCCATTGTGATGGGTGAGAGCAGGATTTACAAACCCATGAGATTACAGATTGTGCTGGAGTACAGTTCTGCTGCTGTTGATGTCCCACAGTACCTTATAGATACCCTATTTGAGATTCTACATCTCTTTGAAGTCTGTCCCATTTAGAACGGTGATAGTGCCACTCAACACAGCGGAGGTTTTCTCAACTTTAAGGCAAGGCATTGTCTCCAAAAGGAACATGTGATGGTCGTTCTTACCGATAACTGTCATGGCCAGACATATCTGCAGCTTGTCAATTCATAACAATGAGATCAAGTATGTTTTTTTCCTTCTTGTTGGTTCCCTCACCACACGCTGCAGACTCAGTTGAGCAGCTATGTCCTTTAGGACCTGGCCAGCTCAGTCAGTAATTCTGTTGCAGAGCCAGTCTCGATTGTGGACATTGAAATCCTGTACCCAGAGTATGTTTGACACCATTTTGTTGCCTCAGTGCTTCCTCCAAATGTTCAACATGAAGGAGAACTGATCCATCAGCCAAGGGAGGACGGTACATGGTAATCAGCAGGAGCCATGAGACTCCCAGGGCGAATCCTCCCTGTCTGTACACCACTGTGCCACCACCTCTGTCTGGTCTGTGCTGCCGGTGGGACAGGACATATCCAGAGATTTTAGGAGAAATTGAAGACTGCAGATGCTGGAGGTCAGAGTCGATAGTGTGGTGCTGGAAAAGCACACCAGATCAGACTGATGAAGGGCTGAGGCTCAAAACGTCGATTCTCCTGCTCCTCTGATGCTGCCTGACTGTTGTGCTTTTCCAGCACCACACTCTCGATATCGAGGGATGGTGATGGTGGTGTCTGGTCATTGTCTGTAAGGGATGATTCCGTGAATATGACTATGTCAGGCTGCTTCTTGACTAGTCTGAGGTACAGCTCTCCACATTTTGGCACCAAAAACCATATGTTAGTGAGGAGGACGTTGCACCATCGAGAGGGCTGATTCTGTGGTTGTAATTTCTGGTGCCTTGTTAGATGCCACATGGTCCATCCAGTTTCATTCCTGTGTTGAGACTTTGCAGTGATTAGTACAGTGAGTAGCTGGCTGGGCTGCTGTCAGGTTGGCAGGATTTCTTTTTTACCATTGACAATGGTTTCATGGAAATCAGGAGATTCCTAATTCCAGTTATTTTTTCGTGAATTCAGATTCCACCATCTATAAAGATGGGATTCGAACCAGGACTTCAGTCGTTTGTTTTAATATTCTGGATAAAAGCTAAACACATCAGGTTTGTTCACTCATTTTAAATAACACTAACCCTGGATTTGTTTCTTTGTAAAACACTGTCCATCATCCTGTCTCCTCTATCCTCCCCTCCAATAACATGAGTGAGGAGCACATGGAGTTTCTCTGTCACCATGACTGAGATAATCCGATCTGCTGCTTCCCTCCCTCCCACTAGCCCACCGAGCCAAACTGCCTCACGTGGTGTTCCTGGTTTTTGTCCTAAACCTACATCTTTCTCCAGTCTCTTGTTAAGCCTTATCAGAGCTCATCTTTACAATTTACCCAAAGCTTGCTAAACCACAGACTTTCCAACACTCTGTCTCCTCCTCCTCCTCACCGATTCACAGATATTGTTCCTTGTTCTGGCTGTCTGTCTTTTCTGGTTATGCCCTTCTCTCCCCTTCTTTGAAAAACTTCCTTTTGACCTCATGGTTTTTGGAAAATCCTGCTCCATTTCCACTCTCTCTTTCCTTTCTGAATTCCTTGCATTTGGTGTCCCTCCAGTATCTACCCTTGCTCTCTCCTGTATCTCATCTACATACTGCCAGGAGTTGACATTGTGAAAAAGCACCATGTTAGGTTTCACATGTACATTGACACTGCCCAGCTCTCCCTCCCCACCATCCCTCTCCATTGTTCCACTGTTACTCAGTTACCAAACTGCTTATCACATTCCCACTACTTGATTAGCTGCAGTTTCCTCCAATGAAACATTGTAACGGTTAAACCCATTGCCTTCAGTTGTTATTCCAAACTCCTTTCTCTTACTGCTGAGCCTCTCCCTCTCCCTGGTAACTGTCTGAGGCAGAAATACGTTCTTCACAATATTGCTGTTATATTTGACCCTAAGGTGACCTTCTGACCAGACATCTGCACAATCCCAAACACCAGGGAATTCCAATCTCTTAAACATTGTCTGTCTCCACCTCACCCCAGCTCCATTGCTACTGAAACCCCTTACCCACCTCTGTGTCGCCTTAAACTTGACGAATCTGAAGCAGAACCCTTGATTCCGCGACTGACCCAGAATCTGGTTCCAGACTCCCTTTTCAGTATTAACACTCGGAAACATCCACTCAGTATTTAACCTGTCAAACCCCTTAAGAATCCCATCTGTCTCAATGAGATCACCTCTCTTTCTCCAAAATCCAATGAGTAGAGTCCCAACCTGTTCAGCCTTTATTTAAAAGATAATCTCTCCAAACCAGGGATCATCCCAGTGAATCTTCCCTGCTGAAAAATGTGTTGCTGGAAAAGCACAGCAGGTCAGGCAGCATCCAAGGAGCAGGAGAATCAATGTTTCGGGCATAAGCCCTTCAGCTTATGCCCAAAACGTTGATTCTCCTTCTGCTTGGATGCTGCCTGACCTGCTGCGCTTTTCCAGCAACACATTTTTCAGCTCTGATCTCCAGCATCTGCAGTCCGCACTTTCTACGAGTGAATCTTCCCTGAAATGCCTCCAATAAAGTGACACATTTCCTTATCTAAAGGGACCAAAACTGCTCACTTTACTCCAGATATGGTGGTCTCACCACCACTTCCTCACGTTACTCTCGGGTATATACTCCAAACTCTCATACTGAAAACCCTCTGAACAAAACACTCCATTCCCCTTCCTGATGACCTGTTGTAACTATGTACAGTAATCCTGCGCCAGGAGGAGGGGATGGTGTGGGTTTCTAACTTGAACGGAGAGTGACAGATTTTATAAACTTGTATTACAGGATATTACAGGTGGACATTCAGATGGTAATCTCAGTAAATGTTCTGCCAAACTCTGAATTACTCAGTACATCAGGACCTGGATATTCGCATTGTGAGTATTGCGTTCCAGATCAATCCCTTTTGCTGCTTAAAAATTCTCCTTTGAATCATCACATTCTCTCAAAAGGTCTCCCCAAACCTTCAATGTGTCATGTAATCCTTTTATGATGACCTGATGAGTGTAAGGTTTATTATTCGGATGTGTAATTTTTGTACAAGGATGTCACAGAGAGGGAGCAGAATATTCTTAAAGGGGAGAATAACCATTTTGAGGGGAGGCTGTTGTTTAATGGTATCAATGACATAGGAATAGAAGAGTTCACATTGTTGGATCATTCGAATCTCTTGTGGGGTAGAATTGACCTCCATCAGAAGGATGGATTGTACCTGCACTGAAAGGGAAGAGTTGCTAGTGCTATTCAGGAGGCATTAAACCAGTGAAGGAATGGAGGTATACTCAAAGAGAGAGTGAGGAAAGAGCCAAGTCTGAGGCTGGTACAGTTCAGGCGTCAAACAGTCAAGGCAGGCAAGGGCAAGGCACAGAATGAGGTCGGACTGAGCAGTTACACTGCATTTATTTCAATGCAGGAGGCCCGATAGGTCGGGCAGAGGAGCTCAGGGTATGGTTTTGAACATGGCACTGGGATATTACAGCAATTACAGAGGTATGACTTAGGAATGGTTAGGACCAGCAGCTTAATGTTCCAAGGTATAGATGCTATAGCAAGGATAGAAAGGGGGCAACAGAGCAGGGGGGTGAGATGGTTTTGATGAGGGATAACATTATGGCTGGGCTTCAGGAGGATATTCCTGGAAGTACATCCAGGCAAGTTGTGCAGGTGGAACTGAGAAATAAATAGTCAGCCGGGAATTGAGAAGTAAATTTACTAACAGATCACTTATCTGTAAGAATAGTATGATTGTATACAAGACTTGACCTTTTTAACTTCACTCACAGGATGAGGGTGTCACTGGCTGGGCCTCAAGGGCAGTTAAGATTCAACCACGTTGCTGTTGGTCTGGAGTCACATGTAGGTCAGACCAGGTAAGGATGACAGATTCCTTCCCTGAAGGATATTAGTGAATCTCATGGGTTTTTTTTTTTGCAACAATCAACAATGGATTCATGGTCTTTAATAAATTCTAACTTCCACACTTTTATTGAATTCACATTCCACTGTCTGCTGTGACGGGATCCAAACTCGAGGCCCCAGAACGTTATCTGGTTGTCTGGATTATCCATCTAGCGATAGTATCACTAGACCATTGGGCAGGGTGAGTGACTGAGGTATCAGTGGGGCAGCACATCAGCACCAAATATCCCATGGTCTCTGTGGAACATAGAAAGGGCTGGGGAGGGAAATATATCCCTGGTGGTGGGGTCTGACTGTAGGTAGCGGAAATTGCAGAGGTTAATGCGCTGTATCTGGAGATTCGTGGGGTGGCAGGTGAGGACCGGTGGATTATATTCTTATTGTGGTTGGAGGGGTGGGGGGAAGGTGGAGGTACGGGAAGTGGAGGATATGCATTGGAGGGAATTTTTGATCACGTGGGAGGGAAATGCAGTCCTTGAAATAGGAATCCTTTCTGGGATGTCCTGGAGTAGAATTGCTTCTACTGTGAGCAGATATGGCAGAGGCGGAGGAATTGGGAGTACAGGTTCATGTTTTTACAGGAATATACTCAAGGGAAATCAGATGAGCAAAAAGGGAACATGAAATATCTCAAGGAAATGGTTTAAGTAGAATCCAAAGCGATTCTACAAATATATCAAGGATAAAAGAAAAAACAGACAAAGAATACAACTTCTTAAAGATCAAGAAGGCCATCTGTGGAACAACAGGAGGTGGGAGAGATACTATGCTACTCTTTTCTGAAGAGTTTGGAGAACTTGATAGTTAACAACAGTGATAACTTGAAAAGTGTCCATGTTACAGAGGATGTGATACTGGATGTCTTAAATGGCATCAAGGTGGATAAATCCCTGGGTCCTGATCAGGTGTATCCCAGAAATTTGTGGAAAGCTAGGAAAGCAGTGCCCCTCCCTGAGGTATTTATATCATCGTTTGTGACAGGTGAGTTGCTGGAAGACAAGTGTTGTTATTTTAAAAAGGTGGTAAGGAAAGGCCAGGGAACAAGAGAACAGGCAGCCTGAAGTCAGTGGTAGGCAAGTTGTTGGAAGGGATTCTGAGGGATAGGATTTACATGTATTTGGAAAGACCAGGAAAGATTAAGGATAGTCAACATGACTTTGTGTGAGTAATTCTCTCTTTCTAACTTGATTGAATTTTTTTGAAGATGTGACAAAGATGATTGATGAAGACAGACTGTGGACGTTGTCTATGTGGACACTGAACGATGTTCCACAAAGCAGACTGGTTAGCAAGGTTAGATAACATGGAATGTTGGGAGAACTAGCCATTTGGATACAAAACTGGCTTGAAGGTAGGAGGCAGAGGGTGGTGATGGAGGGTTGCTTTGCGACTGGAGGCGTATGAGCAGCATTGTCCTGCAGGAATGGATATTCGGTCCTCAAATAAATGACTTGGATGTGAATATATGAGATATAGTCAGTGGGTTTACAGAAGACACCAAAATTGGAGGTGTAGTGGACAGCGAAGAAGGTTAGTTCAGAATACAACAGGATCTTGTTCAGATGGAACGAAAAATGGCAGACTGAGTTCAATTTAGATAAATGTGAGCTATTGTATTTTGGAAAGGCAAATCAGGGCAGGACTTATACACGTAATGGTAAAGTCCTTCGCAGTATTGCTGAACAAAGAGACCATGGCGTTCAGATTCATTGTTCGTTGAAAGTAGAGTCGCAGATAGGCAGACTAGTGAAGGTGGTGTTTGGTATGCTTATATTTATTGGTCGATGCATTGAATACAGAAGCTGGGACATCATATTGTGGCTGGACAGGACATTGATTAAGCCATTTCAGGAATTCTGTTTTAAGTTCAAAATCCCCTGTTCTGGGAAGGATGTTCTGAATCTTGAAAGAGTTCAGACAAGATTGACAAAGACTTTGCCAGGGTTGGAGGATTTGGGCTACAGGGAGAGACTGGGGCTATTTTCCCTGAAGAGTCAAAGACAGAGGTGACTTTATGGAGATTTATAAATCGTGAGGGGCATGGATACGGTGAACAGCCAGGGTCTTCCCCCCCCCCCCCCCCCCCCCCCCCAGGTGAGGTGGGTCCAAAACAAGAGCAAATGGGCTTAAGTTGAGAGGGCAAAGATTTAAAAGGGATCCAAGGGGCAACGTTTTCAAGCTGTGTGTGGTGTGTGTGTGAATGAGCTGCCAGATGAAGTAGTGGAGACTGATACAGTTACAACATTTGAAAGGCATCCGTGAATGGGATGGGTTTTGAGAGATAGGGCCCAATAGCTGGCAAATGGGACTCCAGTAGTTTAGGATTCCGAGTCGGCATGAACGAATTAGACCGAAGGTCTGTTTCTGTGCTGTCCATCTCTATGACACTAATAAATTAAGATGCGTTCCTCTTTTGTGGAGAGCTAGCAGAAGCACAGATAATTGTCCTTGGAGCTGAGACGGTTAAGCAGTGATTTGGACCAGGTGCAGATTTGTTTCCAAACAATTAATTTGCAGAGAGAGAGGAATTGTTAGCACGATCACAATTTTTCGTAACTACTTTCAGGTAACTGGCAAATAAAGCAGAGTGAAAATGGGAACATTATTTCACTCAGTAAGTTCTGCGCACCTGGAATAGGCTGAACGGCAGCTGGACACAGATTCAGCAGGTGTTCTCAAACAGATTTATAATTTTACTTTTTAAGGAAGGACTTAGTGGGCTTTGGGCAAGTGAGAGGGGAGTTGGGACAGATTTGCAGCATCTCCAGAGGGAGAGAGTACAGTCCCAATGGGCTGAATAGCCCCAGCCCCTGTGCTCTGTGATACTGCCCCATTCACTGTGAATGATGAAGCTCATTCCAGGGCAGAGAGAGAGAGAGGATCCCACCACTCACCTCACAATGGGGCCCGGCTGATTGATCTCAAACAAGTACACTGTTTCGGAAAGCGTAGGAGGTCACCCTCTCAGGGGCATATCGCACTGACAAGCAAGGTACTGGTACAGAGACTGGCTCCAATGTAATGTGAGGTATATGAGGTTCCTGGTGATCGATGGTGATAGCAGATTCTCTGGTATAGGGCACAGACTGCCGTTTCTGCAGCTGACAGTGAGACATCAGAATGGGTGGTACCTCCCTGGTGTCAGGGACAAGGATGTCTCGGAGAGGGAGCAGAGTATTCTCAAAAGGGAGTATGATCAGTGGGAGCTCATTATACATTCGTACCAATGACATCGGAAGAGGAAAGGATGAGGTTCTGACGAGAGAATATAGCAAATTATCCTGGAGGATAAAAAGTAGGTCTTCGTGGGTAGTAATATCTGGATTACTCTTTGTGCCGCATGCTAGTGAGAGTAGGAACAGCAGGATAGAGCAGATGAATGTGTGGCTAAGGATCTGGTGCAGGGGAGAAGGATTGCCATGTTTGGATCATTGGAATCTCTGCTGGGTTAGAATTGACGTGCATAAGAAGGATGGATTGTACCTGAATTGGAAGGTGTCTAATATCCAGGCAGGGAGATTTGCTAGTGCTACTCAGGAGGCATTAAGCCAGTGAGGGAGTGGGGGGTAAACCTAAAGGGATAGTGAGAGAAGAGGTATGTCTGAGCCTGGTACAGTTGAGAAGTTAGACAGTCAAGGCAGGCAAGGGCAAGGCACAGAACGAGGTGGGACAGAGCAGTTTCACTGCATTTATTTCAGTGCAAGAGGCCCGTCAGGGAAGGCAGATGAGCTGAGGATATGGTTTTGAACATGGGACTGGGATATCATGGATATTACAAAAACGTGGCTCAGTGATGGATAGGATTGGCAGCTTAATGTTCTAGGGTGCAATGGGAAGGATAGAAAGGGGGACGAGAGGAGGCAGAATGGCGTTTTGGATTAGGGATACCTTTATGGTTGTGCTCAGGGAGGATATTGGGAATATTTCCAGTGAAGTTACTTGGATAGAATTGGGAAATAAGAAAGGGATGATCACCTTGTTGTGGTTGTCTGCTTGGGTTTCGTCTGGTTGCTCTGGTTTCCTCCCACTGTCCAAAGATGTGTAGGATGGGTGGGTTATCCAGGCTGAATTGCCCATAGTGTTCAGGGATGTGCTGGCCAGGTGGATTGCTCATTGGAATTGCAACATTATAGGGGTAGGGTAGAAGGCTCTGATGTTCAGTGTGGATGTGATGGGCTGAATGGCCCGCTTCCACGCTATCTGGATTCTCTGATAATTCTACTAGCTTTAAAATAGTTACAGAAAATAATAGACCAGATCTAATAGGTAGCCTTCTAAATTGGACAATTTCGATGGCACAAGGTAAGAACTTGCAAAATTTGTTTGCGGGAGGTTATTTCCAGGGAAAGGGATGGCTGGACAAAAGAGTAACCAGGCAGAGAATAGCAACCCTCAAAAATCAGTAAGGCTGTCTATGGAACCGCAGGCGGTGGGAGAGATTCTGTAAGTATTTCACATCAGTTTTTACTGAAAAATGATATGGAAGCTAGAGAGTTTGGAGAAATAAATAGTGATAATTTGGCAATTGTTCATATTACAGTGGAGGAGCTACTGGATGTCTTAAAAAGCAGAAAGGTGGATAAATCCCAGGAATCTGAGCAGGTGTATCCCAGAACTTTGTGGGAAGCCAGGGAAGTGATTGCTGGGCCCCTCACTGAGATATTTGTATCATCGATTGCCACAGACAAGGTGATGGAAGATGGGTGCCATTATTTGAGAAAGTTAAAAATCACACACCAGGTTATAGTCAAACAGGTTTATTTGGAAGTGTGCTTCCAATTAAAACGTTTGGACTATAACCTGGTGTTGTGTGATTTCTAACTTTGTACACCCCAGTCCAACACTGGCATCTCCAAATCATTATTTGAGAAAGGTAGTAAGGAAAAGCCAGGGAACTATAGACCGGTGAGCCTGAAGTCAGTGGCAGGCAAGTTGTTGGAAGGGATTCTCAGGGACAGGATTTACATGTCATTGGAAAGGCAAGAAAAGATTAGGGATAGTCAGCATGGCTTTGTGCATGGAAGTCATTAACTTGGACTTGAGAAAGACACAAGGTTCCACATAACAGACTGGTTAGCAAGTTCAACACCATAGAATACAGGCGGAACTAGCTATTTGGATACAACATTGTTTGGAAGATCAAAGAGTCATAGATGTACAACACAGAAGCAGAGACCCTTCGGTCCAACCAGTACATGCTGACCAGATATCCCAACGCAATGTAGTCCCACCTGCCTGCACCCGGCCCATATCCTTCCTATTCATATACCCATCAAGATGCCTTATAAATGTTGCATTCGTCCAACTTCCACCACTTCCTCTGGCAACTCATTCCATACACGTACCACCCTCTGTGAAAACGTTGCCCCACAAGTCTTTTTAAAGTCTTTCCCCTCTCACCCTAAACCTATGCCCTCTAGTGCTGGGATCCACCACCCCAGGGAAGAGACTTTGTCTATTTATCCTATCCATGCCCCTCATGATTTTAAATACCTCTATAAGCTCACCTCTCAGCTTCCGACGCTCCAGGGAAAATAGCCCCAGTCTATTCAAAATCTATTCAACCCCCAGCTGAGCTCAAATCCTCCAATCCTGGTAACTTTCTTGTAAATCTTTTCTGAACCCTTTCAAGTTTCACAACATCCTTCCGATAGGAAGGAGACCAGATTTGTACGCAATATTCCAATAGTGGCCTCACCAATGCCCTGTACAGCCACAACATGACCTCCCAACTCCTGTACTTAATGTTCTAACCATATGCCGCCTTCACTATCCTATCTACCTTGGCTACACTTTGAAGGAGCTATGAACCCGCACTCCAAGGTCTCTTTGTTCAGTAACACTCCTCAGGACCTTACCATTAAGTGTATAAGTCCTGCTAAGATTTGATTTCCCCAAATGCCACTCCTCAGCCCATTCACTCATCTGATCAAGATCCCGTTGTACTCTGAGGTAATTGTTTTCACTGTCCACTACACCTCCAACTTTGGTTTCATCTCACTAACTATGCCTGCTATGTTCACATCCAAGTCATTCATATAAATGATGAAAAGTAGTGGATCCAGCACCGACCCTTGTGGCACTCCACTGGTCACAGGCCTCCAGTCTGAAAAACAACCCTCCACCACCACCCTCTGTCTTCTGCCTTTGAGCCAGTTCTGGATCCCAATTGGCTAGTTCTCCCTGTATTCCATGAGCTCTAACCTTGCTGAGCAGTCAGTGTCTTGGTGGAGGGTGCTTTTAGGACTGGAAACCTGTGGTGAGCAATATGCTGTCAGGCTGGGTGCTGGGTCCACTGCTTTTTGTCATTTATATCAATGATTTCCATGTGAATATAGGAGCTATGGTTAGTAAGTTTACAGTAGACACCAAAATTTGAGGTGCAGTGGACAGTAAAGTTACTTCAGAGTACAATGAGACTCCGATCAAATGGGCTGAGGAGTGGCAGATGAAGTTTAATTTTGATAAATGTGAGGTTCTGCATTTTGGAAAAGCAAATCAGGGCCGGACTTCTACACTTAATGGGAAGGTCCTGGGCAGTGTTGCTGAACTAAGAGATCTTGGAGTGCAGGTTCATAGTTCCTTGAAAGTGGAATCATAGATAGGCAGGGTAGTGAAGAAGGTGTTTAGTATTCTTGCCTTTATCGGTCAGTGCATTGAGTACAGGAGTTGTGACGTCATTTTGCGGCTGTGCAGGACATTGATTCAGTCACATCTGGAATTCTGCTTTCAGTCCTGGTCTCCCCACTATCGGAATGATATTGTGAAACTTGAAAGGATTCAGAAAAGATGTGCAAAGATGTTTCCAGGGTTGAGGGATTGAGCTAAAGGGAGAGGCTGAATAGGCTGAAGCTGTTTTCACTGGAGAATCGGATGCTGAGGGGTGACCATAGAGGTTGATAAAATCGTGAGGGGCATGGATAAGGCAAACAGCTAGGGTCTTATTCATGTTTAGGTGAGTCCAAAACTAGAAAGCACAGGCGTGAGGGAAAAGATTGAAAAGGGATATTAGGGGCAAAGTTTCAAGCTGAACGTGATACGTGTATGGAATAAGCTGCCAGAGAAAGTGTGGACGCTGGTATAGTTACAACATTTAAAACGCATCTCATTGGATATGTGATTGGGAAAGGTTTAGAAGGCTATGTGCCAAGTGCTGGCATATGGGACGAGATTAATTTAGGATATCTGGTCGGCATGGACAATTTGGACTGAAGGGTTTGTTTCTGTGTTGTACATCTCTACGACACTAATAAATTAAAATTAAGATAGGTTTCTCTTTTATGGAGAGTTAGCAGAAGGTCAGACAATTCTCCTTGGAGCTGAGAAGGATAAGCAGTGATTTTGACCAGTAGTTGATTTGTTTCCAGGATATTTCATTTATAGAGAGACAGAGTGAGAAATTTTTAACGTCACAATTTTTAGTAACTACTTTCAGGTAACTGGCAAATTATGCAGGTTAAAAATGTGAAGATTATTTTACTCACTAAGTTCTGAGCATCTGGAACAGTTTGAAAGACAGCTGAATGCCGATTCAGTAGCTATTGTCAAAACAAATTTGAAATTTAACTTTTTAAGGAAGGATTTGGAAGGCTATGTCCAAATGGGAGGTGAGTTGGAACTGACTGGTACCATCTCCAGAGGGAGAGAGTACAGCCCCAATGGGCTGAATAGCTCCCAGCCCCTGTGCTCTGTGATACTGCCTCATTCACTGTGAATGATGAAGCTCATCACAGGGCAGAGCTGTAGAGATGTACAGCATGAAAATACACCCTTTGGTTAAACTGGTCCATGCTGACCAGATATCCCAACCTAATCTAAGTCCCATTTGCCAACACTTGGCACTTATCACTCTGCACCCTTCCTATTCATATACCCATCCAGATGCCAAATGGTATAATTGTACCAACATCCTCCACTTCCCGACAGAAGATTCCATACACGCACCAACCTCGGTGGGAAAAAAAATTGCCCCTCTGATCCATTTTAAATTCTTCCCCTCTCATGTTAAACCTATGCTCTCTCATTCTGGACTCCCCCACCCCAGGGAAACGACCTTGTCTATTTATCCTACCCATGCCCCTCATGATTTTATAAACCTTTATGAGGTCACCCCTCAGCCTCTGATGCACCTGGGAGGATCCCACCACTCAGGTCACAATGGGGCCTGGCTGATTGACACAGCTTCAGACCAATCGGAGAGTTGGCATGATCCTCCAGCCAATGGGAGTGAATGAGGGGTGGGTCCAGCAGGCCAACACATGACCATCAGCTTTGCAGGCGCAGTGTCACTGTGAGGGGAGACTCAGTGAGTGTGAAGGGAGTGGGAGAGACAGCAGAGACTGGGAGAGAGATGGAGTTAGTGTGGACTGGGAGGGTTGATAAACACTGTTTCAGTCTGCTAGAGCTGAATTAGATACTCCGGGTAAATTGAAAGAACTGTGGATGCTGTAAATCACACACAACAACTGAAAGTACTGGAAAAGCTCAGCAGATCTGGCAGCATCTGTGAAGTGAAATCGGTTCGCATTTTGGATTCGGTGACATCCTCAGGAACTGATGCTACTGAGAAAAAAATGTTGGTTTTTATGCAGAAGGTAGGGGTTAAGGAGTAAATGATAGGGGGGATAGAGTCCAAAGAGAGAGATAGGAGCAGTTGGACAAAGGAGTGGATAACGATCTGAGGGGGAGGGTGAATAGCTGCTTATGGGGACTGTTAGTGGCTAACCATAGGTAGTGTGTAATGCCAGGCTATGTAATAAAAAGGCCTGGTGTGTGGGGTAAGGGGCAAAGACACTAGGACGTGGGAGAGTTCAGGACCTAAAATTATTGAATTTGATGTTGAAGCCAGAGGATTGTAGGGTCCCTGACTGGGAGATGAGGTGTTGTTCTTCCAGCTTGTGTTAAAGTGTGGCGCTGGAAAAGCACAGCAGGTCAGGCAGCATCCAAGGAGCAGGAGAATTGACATATTGGGCATGTAAGCACTTCATCAGAAATGTGGGAGTTGGGGGAAGAGGGCTGAGAGATAAATAGGGAGGGGTGTTTGGGGTTGGGGGGAAGGGAGCTACGAAGAGACTAGGTAGATGTAGATGGGGTAGTGGTGAGAGGGTGGAATGGATAATTGGGAAGGAAGATGGAGAGGTGGGACAGTTCAGGAGGCCAGTGCCGAGTTGGAGGGTTGAGTCTGTGATGAGGTGGGGGAGAGGAGATGAGGAAACCTTGATGCCGTGTGGTTGAAAGGTTCCAAGGTGGAAGATGAGGAGTTCTTCCTCCAGGCGTGGGGTGGCTTGGATTTGGGGGTGGAGGACACCCAGGACTTGCATGTCCTTGGCAGCGTGGCGGCGGAGGTGATGTAGCTGAAGTGGTCGGCCACAAGGTGGTGGGGTTGGTTGGTGCATGTGCCCCAGAAATATTCCCTGAAATATTCCACAATTTGGCGTCCTGACTCCCCAGTGTAGAGGAGACCACATTGAGAGCAAAGGACACAATAGTTGAGGTGTTTGGGTGGGCAGGGAAATTTCTGCTGGATGTGGGAGGATCCTTTGGTGCCTTGGATGGAGGTGTGGGCACAGGTTTTACACCACATGCAGTGGCAAGCAAAGGTGCTGGGAGTGGAGGATGGGTTGGTGGGGAGCGTGGACCTAACGAGGAAGTCACAGAGGGAATGGTCTCTGTGGAATGCTGAAAGGGGAGGGGAGGGAAACATATTTCTGGTGGGGTCTGATTGTAGGTGGTGGAAATGGCAGAGGATGATGTGTTGTATCTGGGTGGAAGGTGAGGAGTGGGGGGATCCCATCCTTGTTGGGGTTGGAAGGGTGGGGTTCAAAGGCAGTGATGTGAGAAGCGGAGGAGATACACTGGAGGGCATTGTTGACCACATGGGAGGGGAAATTGCAGTCCTTGAAATAGGAGACCATTTGGTATGTTCTGGAGTGTTCTGCCAGCTTGTATCAAGCTTCACTGGAACACCGCAGTAAGCATGAGACAGAGATGTTGGACAGGGAACAGTCTTGTGTGTTAAAGTGACAGGCAACTTGAAGCTCCGGGACCTTTTTGCAGCCACAATGTAACTCATCAGTCACCATTTCCACCACCGCTACTGAGATGCTACCAGGTTCCTGTCTCCTCCACTAACAGCTTTCCACCCTTCCACCAGATCGTTATTCACTCCTTTGTCTTTCCAAATGTTCCTGTCTCTCTTTGCACTCTGTCCCCACCTATTATTTACCCTTTAACCCCTATCTCCTGTAGTCCAAAGATGTGCAGGTTCAGTGAATTGGCCCAGCTAAATTTCCCGTAGTGTTCAGGGATGTGCATTAGTCCGGGGAAATGGAGAGTAATAGGGAGGGGAATGGGTCTGAGTGAGATGAACTTCGGAAGGTGGGTGTGTAATTGTTGGGCCGAAGAGCCCGTTTCCACGCTATAGGGATTCTACTTTTCCCAGCTGTTTTCGGTTCTGATGAAAGGTCACAGAACCCGTGATGACCCTTGGTGTTTGCAGGAGGCGGAAAGGGGAGAGTGGCAGCAGAAACCGGATGAGATGTATCAGTGTAGACTGGGAGGGTTTAGTCATACTCTGTGCAGGTCGTTAATCTGAATTAGAAAATCCTGGTCCCACATTTGCAGCAAAGGGGAAGATGGCTTGGGCCTCATGCAGTGAGAGGTCCTGGGTTATGGCCGCCATCTTTATTTGGGGTAAGGTACAGCAAGGCGCATGCACATGTCCTCTTTTGGGGGGGGGGGGGGGGCGGGGTGATTTCAAGAGGAGTGTTTACACATCAAACACATACCAAGAGAAGTGTTCGCCTTCACTATTCATCTTGCACTGATTGTGAGCTTTGTTTTGCGAATTCATTTTCTAGGATATTAATTGAGAATAATTGAGACTGGGATCTCAAAAACAAGTTTCTACAGTCAGCGGAGTCATCAGGATCTGAATATCATTGGCATTTAACTATGGAACGAGAAAGGTTTGTTCAGTCTGGGAAAATATCACCAATAGTTTTGTCAAGCAAAAAGCAGAAAGATGTTCAAGTTCATGGTCAGATCACCCTTTGGGTATGTGTTCAATTCTTGGCCCTGCAGCTGTGGAAGGAGGTATTGGCCTGAGAGAGAGCACAGATTTATCCAAATGCCAGATTTAGTCCCAGTCACCCACTTCATGATGTTAACTGTAAACTCCCTACTTCCAATTCCCTGCAAGCTTCTCATTGAATTTCCTTGTGGACTCAAATTCCAGCACCATTTCAGGTGGAACATTCCAGATTCTGACAACTGTCTGTTCATCCAGAAACTGCTGAAGTCCATGTTGACTCTGGGGTTACAAAGGGCTGAACTGAAAGATGAGATGCTGTTCCTAAGCTCCCATTGAGATGCGTTAGAACAGTACAGGAGGCTGAGGGCAGTGTAGGTATGAGCAGACATTGAAAATGACAGGGCTGTACTGAGAGTGCTGCTTGGCTCAATGAGAGTGTTTTGGAGTTGGGTGTAAACAGAGTGAGGTGAGACTGGGAGAAGGTGAAGCTGAAACTCAGGTTTAGTTCAGGCCATTCAATAATTCACGTGGTCCCAATGGGAACAACCAATTTCTCAGTGATACCTGCGGAGTATTTAAGTTTTTAAAGTATGACATATCTACTGACGTAAAGATTTTTTTTATTATCATGTACATGTTTGAAGTGAAGGAAGGTTGCTCACTCATTTAAATTTTCTTAATGGGAGTAACGAGATGAATGTAGAGAGATGTTGTGATAGGAGACCTCAGACCCGTGGTGTGGTCCTCTTGTACAGTGTGGGAAATAAGGGACGTTCCAGTGTGCCTGACGGCTATGTGTGCTGCAAGTGTGTCCATCTGCAGTTACTGGGAATCTGCTTTTCAGACCTGGAGCTGTGAGTGGACTCACTGTGGAGCATCTGAGAATGTTATGGACAGCACGTTTAGTGAGTTAGTCACACTGCAGGTGAGGGCTACACAGGCAGAAAGGGAATGGGTGACCATCAGATCAAGTAAAAGGCTCAGGAAGGGAGTGCTGGAGTTCCCAGGTGGTCATCCCCTTCTCAAACAGATACTGTATCCCGCTTGGGATTCTGTAAGGGCGGGAATGGGTGGGGTAGCTTCTCGGGAAATCAGCACCAGTCAGGGTCATGCCACCACAAAGAGCTCCGCTGCACAGAGCGGGAGGAAAGAGAGGAAACACGGCTATAGTAACAGGGGATTCAATGCTCAGGGTTAGGACGGGCACTGCTGTGGCCACAGACGTGAATCCAGGATGGTATGTTACCTCCATAAAGCTTGGATCCGCGCTATCATGGAGCGGCTGCAGGACTTTCTGGAGCTGGAGGTTAAACAGCCCGTGGTGTGGAACACACAGATACCAACGACATCGCTAAACAGAGGGATGAGGGCCTGAAAGCTAGATATAGGGAGAGCAGAGATGCATTAACCGAGCTGGAAGTTTTTGTTGCAAATGTTTCGTCCCCTGTCTTGGTGACATCCTCAGTGCTTGGGAGCCTCCTGTGAAGCGCTTCTGTGATCTTTCCTCTGGTTGCCAGTTCCAGCTGTCCGCTGTCGTGGCCGGTGTATTGGGTCCAGGTCGATGTGTTTGTTGATGGAGTTTGTGGATGAATGCCATGCTTCTAGGAATTCCCTGGCTGTTCTGAATTCCTAGAAGCATGGCACTCATCCACAAACTCCATCAACAAACACATCGACCTGGACCCAATATGTCGGCCACTACAGCGGACAGCTGAAACTGACAACCGGAAGCGGCAGGGACAGGCCACTATAAACACTGGAGGAAACACCACAGAAGCGCTTCATAGGAGGCTCCCAAGCACTGAGGATGTCACCTAGCCAGGGGACGAAACGTTTGCAACAAAAACTTCCAGCTCGGCGAACAGAGCCACAATAATGAGCACCCGAGCTACAAATCTTCACACAAACTTTGAAGAGATGCATTAAAATGTAGCTCCTGAAATGTAATAAGGTCAGACTTACTCCCAGTGCCATGTGCTAGTGAGAGGAGGAATAAGAGGGTAGATCAGCTGGATGTGTGGCTGGGGAAATGGTGTACCAGAGAAAGGTTTAGATTCTTCAGGCACTGGGACTGTTTCTGGGTGAGTCCTATGCCAGCCTGACCGGTTACCCCTGGGCAGAGCTGAGACAAATCTGATGGGGGCTTTTGCAGTTCCATTGGTGAGGTTTTACCTAGTCTGGCAGGGGGTTGGGAACTAAAGTGTCGGCTTAGATGGGTACGATTCAGGTCAGGGAATGGGAGGTAGAATATTAGTGATGTAGTCAGCAGCTCAGAGAGCCAAAGAAAAGGAGGATTAAACGAGGATTGAGTCCCTCTTCAGCCATCAGTCCTCTCAGAAATGTGAGTCAACAAAATATGGAGCTGTGTACATGTCTATGACTCTATGTGCTTCAGCAAAATGGTGGAAATCTGCAATAAGAACATAAATTGCTGGACATCCTCAGCAAGTCTGTCAGCATCTGAAATGGTGACAGATGCCGGAAACATTGCAGCCTTGCAGAAGTGTTTAGATGATCACACCAAGATGTTACACGGAGTGCCAGAACGTGGGACTAGAATAAATAGGCGCTTGATGACCAGCATGGATACGATGGGGTTGGAAAGTTCATGTTTTGGGTCAGGACTATTCATCCGGTCTGACAAAGTGTCCTGACCCAAAACATCAACTTTCCTGCCCCTCTGATGCTGCCTGACCTGCTGCACTTCTCCAGATCCACATTGTATAAACTCTGACTTCCAGCATCTGCAGCCCCTAATGATCTTCACATCCCAGGACTCTGGCTGGTGACCCTCTCTCTCAATAACCAGGATAGCTTTCCTTGGGAAAGGGGAACAAAGGTACACGCAGTACTCCAGGTGTGGTCTCACCAAGGCCCTTCCAGAAAGGGATTCCTGCTCCTGTACTCGAATCCTCTCACTAGGAAGGTCACACATCATTTACATTCTCCACTGCTTCCCACTCCTGCCTGCTTCTGAAAAGAGGGAATCTCAGAGAAACATGGAATAAAATGGGGTCAGAGTCTCTGTTATAAAACTGTTGAACACAATGCCCCCATCAAGTGCACGTGCCTGGTGTGATCATCTAAACACTTCTTCAAGGCTGCAATGTTTCCTGCATCTGTCACCATTTCAGATGCTGCCAGACCTGCTGAGGAGCTCCAGCACTTTGTTTTCTCTGTTGTAGAGTACTGAAAGGGGGGATTTGTAGTTGAGAAATTCACATTGAATTTCATGTTCAATTTTGATGCTTACTGGATCCATGCCGATCTGAATATCATTGGCCTTTTCATTTGGAAGGAAAGGTGTGCATTCTGCTCGTGGACGAATATCTCAATTGTCAGCATGACTGGAAAAAGTACTGAGACAGTGAAGTCTGTGTTAGCGGGGACTGTGGAGAGAAATTTCATTGGTTTTTGAAAGTCTAAAAAATCATGGCACATTTCCCAGGAACAGTTAAGTCACAGATTGGTTTTGTATGAGGGCAATTTACCATGAAACCAGAAAGACAAAAGGATTCCTGCATCATGGAAAAAGCTATGAAAATGGGATTGTTGTAACGGAGTGAATTATCGATCATGGATTGTAATCCATTGGCGTTGTCACGTCGGTTCCAGCACCGTGGGGAAACACGGGAAATGTGATGGATGCAGTGTAGGTTTCAGTTATTAAACTGGAAAGGTGCAGAAGAAATTTACAAGGATGATGCCAGGTCTCAGGGGTCTGAGTTACAGGGAGAGGTTGGATAAGCGAGGACCTTTTTGTTTAGAGCAAAGGAAACCGAGGGGGAATAATTTACAGAAGTGTATAAGATCATGAGAGGCCTGGGTAAGGTGAATGCACTCAGTCTTTTTCCCAGGGAACCAAGGATTGGACGGCATCAGATTATGATTAGAGGAGAAAGAATAAAAGGGAAGCTGAGGGGCAACTGTTTTACACAGAGGGTGGTATGTATATGGAATGAGCTGCCAGTGGAAGTGGTTGAGGTGGGTACACATAACAGGTAAAAGGCATTTGGACAAATACATGGAAAGCAAAGGGTCAGAAGCAGATGAGCCAAGTTAGCGTGGATGGACATTCTGGTCGGCATGGGCAGATAGGGCCAAAGGGCCTGTCCCTGCTGTAGGATTCTACAATTCTAAGTGTATTTGCTATTTCTCCCACTAAGTCTGTTGGTACCCTGGGATGTATTCCACCAGGGCAATGAGACTTGTGTACCTTTAGCTACATTAACTTGCCCAGCTCTAACTCTTTCATGATAATGGTTGTTTCAAAGTCCTCACCTTCCTCGGTATGCTTATCAATTACTGGCATGTTCTTCGTATCCTCCACTGTGAATACTGACTGCTGTGTACTCATATTCCTGAACCCTGCTGGATAGGAATAACTAGGCACAGAACTCTAAGAGGTCTTCTTTGAGTCTTTATTGATGAGATATGGCAGTTACCTGGATAGTGTACATGCAAAACACCTCCAGGCAGCATCAGGTAACTCCCCGCCTGTCCGATGTGCCGCTCCCATTCTTATACCTTTGTGGTTTGGGACTTCGAATAGAGACTGTCTCTCAGTATTATCTCCATGGCAACGGCAGTTAGAAAGTCTAGTTCAGTTTAGCACTTTGAGGTTAAATCACATACCCCTCCCCCACGGCCCCGTGGCTCCCTCAAGTATCTGACAGACGCTTCAGTTTCAGTGGGGCCGTCTATCAGGATTCTGATATGGAGGAGCTGGTGTTGGGGTGGGGTGGACAAACTTATAAATCACGCAACAGGTTATAATCCAACAGGTTTATTTGACAGTACAAGCTTTTGGAGTGTGCTGTGATTTGTAACTTGATCAGGATTATCTCTATGGTAACAGTGAAGTGCTTCAACAATTACAGAGGCCATATGTTCCCCACACAATAGGTTCCCCTCTAGCAGTGTAAACTGCTATTCCGGCCCTGGGGATAGCTGCTCATCACTTTTCTCCCCCAATCCCATCTAGCTCTCTGTTGATCTTTGAAGTTTTTGTAATCTCCTAATTTTTTTCTTGGTGTCTTTGCCAATTTGTATGCCTTCTATTTCACTTTGATAGACTTCCTTATTTCGTTAGACACCCATGGCAGATTACTCCCTTTCCAGCAGTCCTTCCTTTTCACTGACATGTGCTTTTGCTGAGCACTTCGAAAAATTCTTTGATATTCCTCCACTGTCTGTCAACTGTCCCACCATAAAGTCTTTGCTTCCAGTTGACATGAACCAACTCCTGCCTAATCCTATTGTAGTCTCCTTTGTTTAAGTACAGGATCTTGGGATTTGATTTAATCTTCCCACTTTCCATCTGTGTTCTAAATTTAACCAGACTTATCACAAATCTTTTATCAGATTACGAGGTGAGGCGATGTTTCCTGGGTGTTTTGGGTTTAATTGTCAGAGACCTTGGCTTTGTAATAAAATACAGGATAGATATTCACAACGGAGTATTCTGGACGCTGTGAATGTACGACACAATCTAAAACCATAAATCACTGTCTGCCCTCAGTTAAAATTGCAAAATAATTATCTCCTACATGCTTCCTCACTATCTAAGTTTGGAATGCTAATCCACCTAACTATCCTGCTTTTTCCGAAAATCTTTGGTGAAGCCTCACAGTGGTTAGCACTGCTGCCTCACAGTGCCAGAGACCCGGGTTCAATTCCCGCGTCAAGCGACTGACTGTGTGAGTTTGCACGTTCTCCCCGTGTCTGCGTGGGTTTCCTCCCACAGTCCAAAGATGTGCAGGTATGCTAAATTGCCCGTAGCGTTAGGTAAGGGGTAAATGTAGGCGTATGGATGGGTTGCGCTTCGCCGGGTCGGTGTGTACTTGTTGGGCCGAAGGGCCTGTAATGTAATCTAATCTAATCTAAAGGTGGTGAGTTTTGGATTCAGCTTTCCAGTTATTACCGTAAGAAGATAAGCCCTGGGCACAGGATAAGCAATGCAGCCCCTCGAACCAGCTCCACCATTTAATACTGCGATGATTGAGCTCACCTCGGTCTCAGCTGGATTTTCCCCCCAGCTCTCTCTCACCCTTCAACTCATTGCAAATTAAAAATCTGTATCTCTTCGTTAAATTTGCTCATGTCCTGGCATCCACTGCATTTTGAGTAGCGAATTCCACAGATTCAAACACATCGAGATAGGTATATTCTTCTTCATGAGAATAGAATAGTCCCTAAAATACAGAAACAGGGTATTCACCCATCAAGTCCACACCCTACGATGAGCATCTCATTCAGACCCATCCATTCCCTGTTACTCTGCATTTCCCAATGTTAATTGCCTAACCGGCTCATGCCAAATTGCCCACTGGGTCCATGCATGACCAATCCACCTCACCTGCGCATCTTTGGACTGTGGGAGGAAACTGGAGCACCGAACAAAACCATGCAGACACGGGGAGAATGTGTAAACTCCACACATTTGCCTAAGGCTGGAATCAAACCCGGGTCCCTGATGCTGTGAGGCAGCAGTGCTAGCCACTGAGACACCTCTGCTTGAAATCTGCTTCCCCTTATTAACCTCCCCACCATGCAATTGGCTGAATGTGTATTTCTTACGTCAGAAATCGGGTTGTCTAAGCGGATGTCTCAGTAAAACCCAGTGACAGTCCAAATGTCCTGTGTGTCTGAATGGGGATCCTATACACAACACCCACCAGCCCACACTTTCTTTCACTTTTCAGAGACAGTTCTCCAGAGGCTTCATGGGGACTACAACTCCAACAATCCCTGAGGCAGGGACCACACGTGTGCGGGGAAAACCAGCACTGGACATGTACAGAATGTGGGTGAGTTTTGGAGCATTTGCTTTGGGGTAACTAGCGGAAAGCATTTCACACTTTGGCTGGCGAAGGGACGCATCTGCTTGTAGTATTGTTGGGGGGTCAAAGTGTCACTACACCCACTTGGGACCAAGTTCCATTCGCAACTTGTCATAACGTTGGGAGTCAACCAATGAGGAAACAAAGAAAGATCTGACCCATTCTCCCAGACTGAAGGTTGCTCTTCTGTCCAGGATCTGCCATCTCCCTTTCTGTTTCCTTTTGTTTCATTCTGCTGTTACATTATTGACTTGCAGCAACTGAAGGGAAAGGAAGTGAAACCAGAAAGGGTGCAGCATCTAACCAGGGACGGGAAGTGGTGGCATGGATCTGTTTATCAGCAACTCCATGAGAATGTGGAGGGTGTACATTAGGGGGTAGCAGAGTCAGAATGATGGGAGAGAGTAAGTGGGCTGGAGGGTTACAGCTTTGGGGGAACAAAGGGGAAAAATATTCCAGAGATACTAGAATTGTCTGTTCTGAATTTCTAATCTGTACCTATTCACTTATACAGTGTGCTAGATGGTGAAGATTTGTGGACTGAAATCTCAAAATCATGTGCCAATCATGATTGAGTTATCCAGAATTTGACAAACCAAAGATGTGGAATTACTCGGCCAAAATCCTGCAACACTCTCCCTCCCAGCATTGTCGGTCTATCTGCGCCAAATGGACTGCGATTGGTACAAGATGGCAACTCACTACCATCTTCTTAAGCGTACCTAGAGATGGGGAACAAATGCTGGCTGAGCCCATATCCTGGAAACGGTTTCTATCTCTAGTTGCTGAAACCCAGTTGATATTACTGCAGGATGATGAGGGATGCTGACTGCCTTGTCCAGGAGGCAGCACCATCACATTTCCCCTGCCTACACCTACACAGTAACACAACAACATCACTGGAACAAAAGGCAGTGAAGCCAAAGGAGGACTTTGATATAGAGCTGAAAATGTGTTGCTGGAAAAGCGCAGCAGGTCAGGCAGCATCCAGGGAACAGGTGAACCGACGTTTCGGGCATAAGCCCTTCTTCAGGATATAGTTCTTCGAGGTAAAGTCATCAAAGGGGATTGGAACACAGCAGGAACAGGAGACTGAGCTGGATTGTCAGCTGTTTCCCATTGAATGGTGGAGCACAATCGAATGACCGCCTCCTGCTGCTATCTTCCAAGTACGTATATAGCCATGGAGCCCGGGTAGGAAGAAGTAGGTAGGGCAGAGATTCTCCAGGAGATTGCATGTCCACATCAGTTTTCAGTGAGGGATGGTTTGATGGATTTTATTTAACATTTGTCTTTTACATTTAAAAAAAACAAATTTGCTAACCTTGTATTAAAGTTTATTCCACAATAAATAAAAGTAAAAGAATTGAAAATATCTGAATATAACAGTTTTTAAAATTTCAAATGCCATTTAGAACAAAATCCTGTCTCTTCCTGGACAACATCACTTTCTAGTTACTCAAATTCCAGGGAAATGTTCCCTCCCTGTCTGAACCTTTGGTTTGATTTAATTGCTTTTCAGTTCTCATACTGTGAGCTGTGAAGCGCTCTTTGTTCCCCATTTCTCCTACCCAGGAGTGTTATCTCACACAGCTGAGCAACCTTTCCACCATCAACATCATCTTTACACCATTTTGGTTCACATATAATCACCAGCAATAAACCATTTGTGTAACCAATTGAATATTTATAAACAAAGCCCATTATGGGCAAAGCCAACCATTACAAGTGACAGAGTGGGAAGGGACTAAATCAAAGTAGATTTGGGGGGAGGAGGGGGCAGTGATGGAGATAAAGCACTGCATCCCATGTGGTGCCCACCTCCATCTAAAGGCATCGAAAGCATTGATACACACCACATGCTCCTTCTCCAAGGACACTCTGCTGTTAAGCCTTTATCCTTAATCATAGAATAGAATCCTAACAGTGTGGAAGGAGAAGATTGGCCCATCAAATCCCACCGACCACCTGAAGAACATGTCAGCCAGTACACTCCATCCCTGTAATACTGCATTTCCCATGGCTGATCTACCTAGTCTGCACATTCCCGGACACTGTGGGCAATTTAGCACGACAGATCCACCTAACCTGCATATCTTTAGACTGCGAGGAAACCAGAGCACCTGGAGTGGACACACACCATCATGGGGAGAATGTGGGAACTCGACATTGACCAAGGCTGGACTCCAACCTTGTACCTGGTGCTGTGAAGCAGCAGTGCTACAATTACAATTTAAATCAAAACAGACGATCCCTGCTCATTGTCACATTGTTGTTTGTGGAGCCTTGTGCCCAGAGAGAGACCCTGAGGTTCAGAAAGTGGCAATATAAATTCAGTCAACTCCAGCCCAGTTAATGTGATTAACAATAACATCGATACTCCAACAGTGTCATTATGAACAAGGTCCAGTCCTGACTCTGATGAACAGTAACTCCAGAATCAGAGTCCTGCAGTGATATGTGAACTCTACCCCACACGGAGCAGGGGGATGACCACTTCCCTGTGTGCACTCACTGGGCTGTCAGTCATGTTGAAGACTCAGCAAATCCCTTGTCACACAGAGAGGGAAACAACAACTACCCAGTGTGAACCCGCTGGGGTCTCAGCAGGCGGGATAAATCACTGAATCCCTTCTGACACATTGAGCATCTGAATGGCCTCTTCCCTGTGTGGGCTCGCTGGGGTCTCAGCAGATCAGAAGACTGAGTGAATCCTTTCCCGCACATGGAGCAGGTGAATGGCCTCTCCCCCGTGGGAATGCACTGGTGTCTCTGCAGGAGAAAGATTTGAATGAATCCTTTCTCTCACACAGAGCAGATCTAAGTCCTCTACGCAGTCTCTGGTGCCTCATCAGATTGCAAGAGTCGAGTAAATCCCTTCCCGTACATGGGGCAGGTGATCAGCCTCTCCCCATTTTGATTGTGTCAGTGAGTGTCCCACTGGGAGGGGTAAGTGAATTCCTTCTCACAGTCCCCACATTTACACGGCCTTGCCCTGGTCCTGTCACATTGGTGTCATCCCAGATCACAGGACGAGTTAATCCTTAACCACATGCACAACACGAATGGTTTCTCTGGGCTGGGAATGCTGCTTTCCCCTTCCATATTCTGTATAATGTTCAGGACCTGCGGAATTGGGTGTGTTGTTAAAGCTGAGTTTCCCATCTGTGAACTCTCTCTGTAAAACAAGTTTATCTCCTTCATTACTACAGCTCCCAACACCAGCTCTCCCTTCAGTTCTCCTGAAATTCTAAATTTGGACTAATGCAATAATGTGGCTTTCTCTCACTTGTTTCTGAAAGTAAATTTGGATGATTTTGAATAACTGGACTTTACTCGCCAAACCTGTTCTTACGCTATCATTTGCGACTTTTAAGCCATGGGAAATGTGTTACCAGCTTCGATGACCGTTATAATGCTCTGACCATGGCTATGGAGTCAGTATAAGTCCATTCTAACAGTTGTCAATAGATTGTATCTAAACAGGATGCCCCCACAACAGTAGGTGCTCTGACACTCAATGTCTGTAAGTTACGTTCTTTTTCTTAAAGCCCCAGCAATCTGGCAATACAATTGAAGATGTTTATATAGTAACCTTACAGTCTCAATTGCCAGTTCCAATCCATGAAGCAGTGAGTAACACGCCCCAGTGAATTGAATTCTAACAGCAGCTTTGTCCTGTCAGGAGAGATTGAGAAGCATGAAGCTGTCTTTTCTGGAGGACGGAAATATGAAACACTTGAAATGAACAAAATTCTTCAAGAGCTAATTAGGATAGATACAGGACGATGTGCTCCATGGCGGTGTGTCTGGAATGAAATAAGCACTAACTGCGGTATCTTTACCCAGCATCTCCTTTAGCTGTATAAATATTCAAGATTTATTTGGTGCTCTCATTCCACTCGCTTGTTGACTCCCATTTGTAACTGCTGTAATGTTGGTGGCCGTGAAAATTGGTAACATTTGAATCAATCTATTCGAAAACCTCTCTGTGTCTGTGTCTCACTTTTGTTCACTGAGACCCTCATTCAATCTGACCTCTTGACAAACCCTGCCCTGATATTTCCCTGGAGGGCTCAGAATGAAATGTTCACAGAAATGTTACGGTGCAAAAGGAGGCTGATTGGCTCATCAGCTCTCCAAAGGATCACCTTACCGAATGCTATTCTTCTACCTTTACCCCATAAACCTTCCCATTCGTCCCCTTCCAATAACTGTTCAAGTCGATTGTCTTCATTGTACCTGGCTCCACTACACTCTTTGGCAGTGCATTCCAGGCCATAAACTTTCTCTGCATAAAAACGTTCTGTCTCATGTCACATGTGCTTCTTTTGTCAATCCCTTAACACCGGTGCCTTCTCATTATTATTTCTTTCATGCATGTGAACAGTTTCTCACAATCAACTCTCACTGGATCCCTCTTGGAGGTACCTGGACCCCCGGAGTGCTGAATATCATATCTCCCTGTCACAGAACACCAGTGAAAGACCATTCAGTTGTTCTCATTGTGGGACTGGGTTCAGTACACCATCCAACCTCACTGTACTCCAGCAAATACACACTGGGGAAAGGCCATTCACCTGCTCTGCGTGTGGGAAGCAATTCACTCAGATATCCAGCTTGATGAAACACCGGTGAGTTCACAAGTAACCACAGCGATTGGATTTGTTTTGTTTGTTCATGGGATCACGGCATCACTTGCTGGGGCAGCATTTGTCATCCATTCTAACTGCCCAGGAGATGATTCAGAGTCAACCCCATTATTCAGGATCTGGATTCACATGTAGGCTGGACCAGGTCAGAATCAACAGTTTCACAGGCCCAATCACATGAAGATTGATTTCTGGCCTATTATTTCAGAAATAATAATGAATAATGTTTGCAGTTGAATTAAAAGTGAAAGACCAAAATGGGTTTTATTCTGATTGAGCACTTCCTCCTGTTTTCTCAGTTGTTATTGACAGTCTCATTCTCCTCGCACCAGAACCTGATCCAGAGAGTGTTACAGAAAAGGCAGAATGGTCAGCTGCAGGTGGTCACCTGACCGGTCACTGGACCCGAAAAGTTCACTCTCCACAGATGCTGCCAGATCTGCTGAATATTTCCAGTAATTTCTGTTTTTTTGTTTCTGATTTCCCAGCATTTGCAGAAGGTTGATTTTTCGATATTCATCTTGTCTGTTGCAGAGGAGTTTATTGATGAGTTTGGAGAGTTTTGAAAATTGCAAGTTAGGCCACAAATCAGCCGTGATCATATTGAATGGCAGAGCAGGGTTAAGAGGTTGAATGGCCACCTCCTGTTCCAATGGAAGTTATCCATCTGCAGCTTGTGGCAACATTTCCCCTCACTGCTCACTTCACATCCATGTCGATCACACTGTTACTGACTGAACAAACCTCCTGTGTTTGAACTCAACCTGCTCATGCTAGTGGCTCCCCCTCCTGCCACCCAGTTCTGGATTAGTGGTGCTGGAAGAGCACAGCAGTTCAGACAGCATCCAAAGACAGGCAAAATCCGAGGACAGGTCGGATTTTGCCTGTCCTCGGATGCTGCCTGAACTGCAGAGCTCTTCCAGCACCACTAATCCAGAATTTGGTTTCCAGCATCTGCAGTCATTGTTTTTACCTCCTGCCACCCGGGTTTAACTCTCATCATGGAATGCTGTCTTATATTCCTGCGGGAATGTCCACAAAGGACTCAGCCTGTAGTCTGTATCCCCTAGGATCCACAAACCCGGTTTATTTCATCCTTCCTCTTTCATTCTGGCTATTGAACTCTCGGTTTCAATCCAATCTCCTTTCATGCTCTTCAACATGCCCATGTGTTTGAACTCAACCTGCTCATGCTAGTGGCTCCCCCTCCTGCCACCCAGTTCTGGATTAGTGGTGCTGGAAGAGCACAGCAGTTCAGACAGCATCCAAAGACATCCAAGAGGCAGCTGGAATTTAATGAAGGGAAGTGGGGATTAGACAGAAGCACGAGGAGAGACGACAGCAAAGGATGATCTCATTGTAACGGCAGACTTTCTCCGTGACCCAGTGAGTGGTGAGGCACCTGAGATTGAATCTGCCTCCCCCCACAATCAGGGATTTGGGAAAACACTCAGACACTGACCTGTCCATCTGATTGTTAACACAGACAGATAGACATAAATAAATACTCACATTTAGATAGCACCTTTGATATACTGGGGAAATGAAACATGCTTCCAACCCAATGATTTCAACCTCAACTCTCTGAAAACATGGGCACAAAGTTTCCTGCTTGTACCAGGTTGTCTATCAGCCTCCCTCTTTTATTGAGAAAAGAGTTTTAAGCTGTTTAGCCTTTCCTGGTGATTGTAACCTTTGTGTCCTTGTAAGATGTATGACTGAATCTTATTTTCCTGTTCCCTGTGAGCACCACCAGCAGCAGAAATGTAACCTGTGAGCGGTTTCGGTTGGAGTATTTGTAATTTCAAATCCATTCCCACCCTCGCATACAGTGTGAAATTGCTGTAAAACTGAAGGAAAGGAGTGAGTGAGCACGCACAGAAACATCAAGGCAGCATGTGGACCTGAGCTGAATGAACCTGGCATGAGGAAAATGTGATGACAATCACAACTACTTAGAATCACAGAATCCCATAGGTGCAGAAAGAGGCTATTTGGCCCATCGAGTCTGCAATTACCTGCTCTCCCACCCTTCCCCCATAACCCCACATTTATCATGGCTAACCCAACCCGCCGAACCTGCACACTACAGGCTATGTTAACATAGTCAATCCAGTAAAACTGCACATCTGTGGGCGGGTCACAGATTACATCCAAATGCTCGGAATTGTGGATGAAGGCTCACAAATACTTGACTCTTACACAAATGCTCTGCTTTTCAAAATAAAATCAGGGGGAAACTGCAGCCAGAAAGATTTCCAATTACCTCTGGAGGAAGAGAATTCAAAACTCGTGCCACTGAGCCAGGGGGTGCAGTGAAAGTTAGAGAGGTCTGGGAACCAAAAGAAATGTAACAGGTTGTGCAGGTTGTGAGCAAGGTGCGGGTGAGACAAGGACAAAAAGACAGTCTGTCACACGGGGGAAAGCAGGAGAGATTAAACAGCAGAAATGGTAGTCCCTCAAGGCCACGGGGAATGGAGTCAGGGCTGGGAAAGATACCAGTAAACAAAGTGTGCAGCTGTCAAAGATGTACTTTGAAAATACAGATAATAACAACATAGAGGGCAGAGTACACAGTCTGAAATTGTTGCTCTCATCGGTGAGTACAGAACGTTGTAAAGCCTGGGTAGTTCTATTACAAGCAACACATACAGGATGGGCCAAGTGTCCGCGATCTGTGCTGTAAGTTTCTGATATTTTTTTCTGACATTTGGAGTTCAAGTATGATGATGTTGATAAATTTTCAAATTGGACTGGAGTTTAATATTCTGGGGAAATGTCAAATAAATCACATTGATCCCATTCTGCAGACCCTAGTCCATAGCCTTGCATCTTCCAGCATTTCAGTTACATCCATGTCCTGCTGGTGGGACAGGACATACAGGGATGGTGATGGTGGTGTCTGGGACATTGTAAGTCTGGGACTCTGCGCACATGACTGTTTCAGGCCGTTGGTTGACGTGTCTGCGTTCAAGCGAACCCAATACGATGCTGGCAGGGTGAGAAACTACATTTGGAGCTCCTCTGCTCACCAGTTCCTTTCCTTTCTGCTTTTGTTTATTTCTTTCTCTCTCACTCACCCCCTTGCAGTCTCGGACACAAATGTCTCAACATTGAATCATGATATCAGGATAACCCTGTATCCCATGCCTCATTACTTTCTGAATAAGCCTACCATGGGGAACCTTATCAAACACCTTGCTGAAATCCATATACACCACATCCACTGCTCTGTCCTCACCAATGTGTTTGTCACATCCTCAAATAATTCAATAAGGTTTGTGAGGCATAACCTGCCGCTCACAAAGCCATGCTGACCATTTCTAATCAATCTATGCTTTTCCAAATAATCATAAATCCAGTGTCTCAGAATCCTCTCCAATAATTTGCTCACAAATGATGAAAGACTGACTCATCGATTATTCCCAGGATTATGTCAATTGCCTTACTTGAATATTTGCCACCCTCCAATCATCTGGTATGACACCAGTGGACAGTGAGGATGCAAAGATCATCGCCAAAACACAGTAATCCGTTGCCTCCCTTCCCATAACAATCTTAGTTATATCCTTTCTGGCCCAGGGGGCTTATCTATCCCCATGAATTTCAATATGATCAGCACATTCTCCGCCTTAACATTGACCTGTTCGAGTATATCAGCCTATTTCACTGTCCTCACAAGGACAAGTTCCCACTCGTGAATACTGAAGCCAAGTACTCATTAAGGACCTCCCCTACCTTCTCTGACTCCTGGCACAAGTTTGCTTCACTATAAGGTATATAAATGTGGAATTATGTCTCAGCACTGAATTAATGTAAAGATATTGCAGTGTACAATCACTCGATTACTTTGAATATTGACCTGTATTTTAACTGAGAAAACACAGTTGAATTGAATTGATTTTATTATATTTTACTTCATGCTAACATTTATTGTATTTAGAACCACAATAAGAGTTTCCTTTATATAAAACTTAAAATTCATCGCACGTTTATGTACAGAAAATATAATTAACATCTGCTTGTTCCTTCCTTTACAATGGCTGTTCATTTTGAATTTGTGGAAGTTGTACATTGTTGAAAGGAAGGGAAATTGTCTTAAGCTGAATATTCACATTGAATGACTAATGCATCTTTAAAATCAAAGTACAATGATCACACAGTTTTGTCAATGTGTTTTTCAAAGAACTGTCATGAGATTCCTGTTTATTTAAGACCACAATTCTATTGTTATTGTAAAATATTGTTTATTTTCCAGTCTATTACACACAGAAAGTACCTAATTAATTCCCATTCAAATTACTACAATAAACAACTGATTAGTTTTCATTTGAGTAACCACATTAAACATAATATTACAGTCCTGTCCGTCGTGAGTAGGGAAAGTATGTAAGGAGCTTGTGTAGTTGTGGTAGTGTCTCTATTACTAGACCCGAGGAAAGGTTTCAAATCACACCTCCAACAGAAATATATCAAGAGCTGGACTGAATGTTGATAAGAGAGTACCTAAGCACAGATTGAATTGCTTTTCAATACAACATTAGATCTGCTTTTATCTATTATATCAATAATCACAAAATCTGATACTTATTTGTGTCAGGTTACCAAGAATTATGTGTACAGCTATCCCCCACTTTTGAAAAGTTCGGTTTTGCCACTTTGCTTTTACAAAAGATTTACATTTGTCCCTATTTTCTCTAACTGAATGAAATCTGAAGAGGATTTTCACTTTTACGAAAAAAGGTGAGATGTTTCCCATATAAATTAATGCTTCTTCGATTTACGCATTTTCAGCTTATGAAAGTTTTCATAGTAATGCTTTACGTTCGGGTAGTGAGGATACCTGTAACTAATTTTGTTGCTTATAAATTCCTGGAGAATATTTGAAAATGTTGCAGAATTAAAGATTACGATGTCTAAGTAATGAGATTGATCACTTTTTTGTTGTTGCAAATGGGCAAGTCCAAAACACATTAAACATTATTCCACTGTGCTATAAATTTGAAATAAAGTTTAAATCTTCTTCAGTAAACTAACAAATGCTACCACCTATTACTTGTCAGTCAGCTGGTTACCAAATTTGTAACTAAATGTTGTGATTAGTCGAAATATTACTCTGTCGTTTGATCAAAGTGAATTTGTAATTATTGTTCAATGTATGAATTGTCAGAAAATTGTTTTTATTTTTCCATTCACCTATCCATTTTGACCGTAAGGTTGAAATGCTTTGACAATATTGGAGTTTGTTAATAAGGTTTGCACATCTCTCACATATCTCATTTCTTGTATTATGATTCAAGAATGTTTCCTAGTGGAATTCTAGTAAATGACAAACATTTGTTAACTTCAAATAAGATCTTTAACACCCAATTATCAATCTGTTGTTAATTTTTCAGCTGTTTACATTGACATTGGTTAGGTACTCATTCAGAGAGATGAACTGACAATTGTAAACTATTGTAGGATTATTGAATTGAAAGAAAGATACAGACATGCAAACATTTTTTGGAAGGAATTGCTTTTTCATTCAAATGTGTAGGCTGTTCAAGAATTATATATCGCCTTCCACTGGTTTTCTTGACGAGAATGCAAATTTATAATTCATGTGAATTTTATTGTGTTCTGTATTTTGAGATTTGTATCAGATGTAAGAAGAAAAAGAGGATCAATTAACATGAGATCATCAGTGAAGAGAAAGCACAGTAAATTAAAATGACTGAGACAACGTTTAGTATTATATCTGAATATTCAGTCAAATATTTCTAATGTCAATAGCGTGGTGCTGGAAAAACACAGCAGGTCAGGCAGCATTCAAGAAGAAGCAGAATCGACATTTTGGGCATAACACTTCCATCAGGAATCTTTTCTGATGACGGCCTAATTCCAAAAAGGTCGGTACTCATGCTCTTTGGATGTGCCTGGCTTTTTCCAATGCCACACTCTTGGCTCTGATTTCAACTTCAGCTTTCCTCACTTTCTGCAAATATGTTTAATGAACATGAACTGAAGATGGTAGCATCAGCAGTTGAACAAGACCAAATAAACACATTTTTTGCAATATTTATAGTGAACATGCAACAAATCAGATTGAACAACATCTCTTGCTGTTAGAACTCTTGGCTATTGATAATAAAGAATCCTTCAAACAACCAGTATGGTGTATAACTTCAAAGTTTGTGAGAAGTTTTGTAGCTCGGGTGCCCGTTGCTGTGGTTCTGTTCGCCGAGCTGGAAGTTTTTGTTGCAAACGTTTCGTCCCCTGTCTAGGTGACATCCTCAGTGCTTGGGAGCCTCCTGTGAAGCGCTTCTGTGGTGTTTCCTCCGGCATTTATAGTGGCCTGTCCCTGCCGCTTCCGGTTGTCAGTTTCAGCTGTCCGCTGTAGTGGCCGGTATATTGGGTCCAGGTCTATGTGTTTGTTGGTGGAGTTTGTGGATGAGTGCCATGCTTGTAGGAATTCCCTGGCTGTTCTTTGTTTGGCTTGCCCTATAATGGTAGTGTTGTCCCAGTCAAATTCATGTTGCTTGTCGTCTGCGTGTGTGGCTACTAGGGATAGCTGGTCGTGTCGTTTCGTGGCTAGTTGATGTTCGTGGATGCGGATCGTTAGCTGTCTTCCTGTTTGTCCTATATAGTGTTTTGTGCAGTCCTTGCATGGGATTGTGTACACTACATTAGTTTTGCTCATGCTGGGTATCGGGTCCTTCGTTCTGGTGAGTTGTTGTCTGAGAGTGGCTGTTGGTTTGTGTGATGTTATAAGTCTTAGTGGTCGCAGTAGTCTGGCTGTCATTTCAGAGATGTTCTTGATGTATGGTATCGTGGCAAGTCCTTTGCGTTGCGGCATGTCCTCGTTCTGTTGTCTTTGAGGAAGACAGCTAACGATCCGCATCCATGAACATCAACTAGCCACGAAACGACACGACCAGCTATCCCTCGTAGCCACACACGCAGACGACAAGCAACATGACTTTGACTGGGACAACACTACCATTATAGGGCAAGCCAAACAAAGAACAGCCAGGGAATTCCTAGAAGCATGGCACTCATCCACAAACTCCATCAACAAACACATAGACCTGGATCCAATATACCGGCCACTACAGCGGACAGCTGAAACTGACAACCGGAAGCGGCAGGGACAGGCCACTATAAATGCCGGAGGAAACACCACAGAAGCGCTTCACATGAGGCTCCCAAGCACTGAGGATGTCACCTAGACAGGGGATGAAACGTTTGCAACAAAAACTTCCAGCTCGGCGAACAGAACCACAGCAATGGTGTATAACTACTGAACTAAAATACCAGAGGGATAATGATTGCATTTATTGGAGGGAATGATAACCAGATCCTTACTGTGATAATGGTGTTTGATCTCAGGAAGAAAAAGATCTTTACTGTGATTATTATTCCACTGAACAGTAATTAGATGGTCATGAAGATCGTTGTGTGGCTTTATGTGCAGTGTTTTGTTTGAGCATTGATTTCAGTAACATTGAGATATTTTGCAAGATTAACAATTGTGAGAAACGAAGCTTACTCACTTCAATAATTTCAGTCCAAGACAAGATCTGAATTTGTAATATAGTTTATAACGCTCTTGCACGAGGGGAGTTGTGTCCACTGTCCACAAGGCAGGGACACACACACACACACTGAATTCAACTAGTACACAATACTTATGTAATTTGTTCCTATTCAATACTCCCATTGCTCCTCCCCTGTTTACATCTCCCACTTCTCTAAGACAGGCCCCCATTACTCTTGTTCATCTCTTGCCTTATCCGGCCTTGTCTGTGACAAATGCTTATTACTGGCCTCACAAGGCCGTTTGACCACATCCTGCCGTGGGCCATTGTTAGGTATATCCTCCTTCACTACCATCTGTTTCCCTCACTTGTTACAACCTTATGACCTCATGACATCTTGATTGTGGTTTGTTCTTGTTTTTGCAGAAGTGGGAAATAGATGCTTATAACTATTGCTGAACATTGTGTTGCTGGAAAAGCGCAGCAGGTCAGGCAGCATCCAAGGAGCAGGAGAATCGACGTTTTGGGCATAAGCCCTTCTTCAGGAATGGAAGGCTTCCTCCTAACATCACACAACCTTTTTCCACTAGAATCATATCAAGGGACATTCTGTTTTCCCATGTCATCCTACTTGTTGCATCATGCTGTTCATATTCCTTTAACCACATCTCTTGTATAATTTAGAAATCACTATTGATTATAGAAAATGTAATTTATACAATCTACATTTTTATTAATCATTACCCACCAGAAGAGAACTGACTCAACGCCTGCTGCAATCTGGGTGTGAGCCTTGAACTCATCAGGTATCCCTCCTAGAGACTCCTACAGAGTCGAGATAAATCCTGCCATCGAAAGCAATGTCTAACAGTGATCTCTTACTCCTTTCCTTTTTCTCTACTATCCTTTCCTTCTCAAATGCCAGAGTAAATGGAATTGCCAATGGTAAAATTGCACATCTCCCTCTCCAATCCGGAGGTAGGGTGGGTCTGAATATTTTTCCTCCACAGTACCAGCACAGATCTGCTCAAGGAACCTTTCGTGCTGAGTCGTTCCCTCCCTTGATCGGTTTGGTAACATTCTTAATCTCTGTACTTAATTTCGGCTCGCCCAAATATCTAGACTGATTTGTTCCTCGTTTACACACACACGATGTGTGATTTCCCCCTGCGGCTGAAAACGTGTGTGTGTGTGTGTGTGTGTGTGGGGGGGGGGGGGGGGGGGGGGGGCTTTTAAGTCCTTCTTCTCCAAGGGAGGGAACATCAGAGATAGGGAGGAACAATTCCTCTCATTCCATGCAGTCTCATCCTGGTACAGGACTATCATACATTTCATGCCCTTCCTGTCTTGCTTCCACCCAAGTGGAAAGGGCCACTGGCCTACCGAAGGCACGTGCATAGCAATTGTTCTTGTTCAGGCCTTTTTACAATATACTTTACCCATTCAACCCAGGTATTTGCATCCCCATATACAGTTTCTAGTTCGATGGTCTGTTTCAAGTCCTTTACCTCTATAGTTTGTACTACCTTAGAGTCATTGGGATGGGTGAAAGTTGTACCATATTATCCAGTAGTTCTGTCTGTTTTTCCTTTCCTACGCTAATTTGAAAAACAACAGCCTGAGAAATCCCTCTAGTTTGCTTTCATTTCTATCCCAAATGTTTCATTTAATTGTACATGACAGTGCCCCCCCCCCCCCCCCCCCCCCCACTCATCCGGCACAATCGCTTCGTGCCATGTGGTTTTCTTTATCGTTCGGTATATTGGGTTCGCTCTTTATTGGGACATTCGAGATCTGATCAGAAGGGCAGGCGGTGTACTGTGACGAGACCATGATACCAATCACCATCCCCAAATGACCTAAGATGTTTCTCCAAGCTGCTGTACTGTCTCTGATTATCTGCATCCCCACAGTTTACTAAGCTGCATGCATCTGCGTCTATTACTTGCGGAGTATCAGGGACCGTTAATAACACATATGAAAATAATGTTTGACAAAATCCCAATATTAAGAGGGCTAGTATCATAACCCTAAGCATCCCAAGCATTCTACAAATTGTGCTGAAGCACCAAAAGGCCTTAATATACAATCCTACAGAAATAATCCCGTGCTCACATCACCACTCTGTAATCGGTTACTCGAAGTCTCGTTAGCCTGAGTTTCAGTAGTTCTTGTGTTGATTTGGCTGTCCAAACTTCTTCCTCAACTGGAGATTCCACTGGCCCTTTGATCAGAGTGTAGTGAGTCCAGCCTTTCCCTGTCATTCTTATCGCTGTTTCTATGGTCAAGAGAGTCTGGTACGGCCCTTCCCAGTCCGGTTGCATTTTAGTCTCTGTCCATGATTTTACTAATACCCAATCTCCCAGTCGAATTGGATGAACAGCAAATTCAAGCGCGGGGTCCTGTGCCAATAAACCCTGTTCCCTGAGAAAAGACAAAGAGCAGGACAAGCCCAGTATATACTTCTTTAACAACAAATCTTTAGTTTCTGGTATTGGCAGTCGCCAGAGTTAGGAGCTTCCCGAGAACCTGGGACAGTAGGAATTAGGGAATAAACCATCGCTTCCTGTGGATTCAGGGCTGCTTGTTTAATTACCTCATCAGCTAGTAATGTAGCTTTCCGTTTCTTAATTAACAATGAATTAATGCAGTCATGTTTTAAATTAACCAGGAGTCAATATGACAAGTCACTGAAAATGTATGAAGGGATCCTGCCAATTAATATTGATTCAGGCTATCACAATCGATTTATTATGAATATTAATTATTAATTATAGATTATATAAATATAAAAATTCAGGGTGGAAACGCAACAAGTGATTTAAACATTTTTAGAACTGTAATTGCGCAGTTCTGTTTGTTTACCAGTCACTTGTGACTTCTCATTCTGTTTCTGTAATTGTTTTGCTCAAGCACATTCATTTTTAAGACCCTCAACAGATTTCATAGCACCATTTGCAGTTAATTCAATCCCCAATTTGATGGCAGTATCTTGTCATGAGTGCCTCTCATCAAAAACTGTCGCCATAATCCAATTAACTCTTTATTTCCCGCTGCCTTAGACTTAAAATTTAAGGGTGACCTTACTGACCCCGTATCGACTACATCCTCTTTACAAAGTCCCACCTTTAAATTTATCAAGGGTTCCTGGTGGGTTCCCGGGGACAGGAACACCTGACACCCCTATTCTTCATTAAAGTTTATAAATGGTATTGCCTTTGCTTCCTTTTTCAATACTAGACACTCTCCCTTGAAGTGACTTCTCTTTCCACAGTAATAGCAGCCCGCCTGTGGTTGATTTCCACTTCGATCCTTGTTCCTGTACACCAGACACCTTAACATCTCCTCCCTTTATTTTCAACATGCTGCCCACCACCATTCCGGTTTCTTTCTCCTTTTAGGTTTGTCCCTTTTCTTTATTATCTCATCAACCGTGGGCTATCATTATTTTTTCCGTTTGTTTCTACTTCTCATGTTTCGTTGCCAGATCAATTGCTGACCTGATTTAACCAACTGAGCAGCCTTAGGGCCACCGAATGGCCGTTCTTCATCACCCAATGTTTTGGTTTGACCTTGAATTTTTTTAAAGAAATTTTGCAACATTTCTTGCTCCCTATAACCTCAAATACTAGTTCAACAAATTATGCTTGTCTAATTTTAAAGCCTGTTCCTAACTATACGTTTTGGAACCTTACTTGTAAACAAAATTTATACATTATAAATTCATTTTTTCAGTGTTTAATTTTTAACATGTGAAGTGCATACAGTTCCCAGCTTTGACATCCACTTTAATCCCAATTTTAGTCCCTTAATTTAAATTCAAGATTAGTTTTCTTAAGTAGTCCTGACCAATGAATGCTCAATTACAATGTTATAGGTCGTGAAATAATCGGCGGTGCCTTAAAAGGATTTGTCTATTCAAGTTAAAAAAAACTTATAAAGCATGAACAATGGCCAAATCCAAACTCACAGTTATTAAACATAGGATTTTTTCTTCTTATTATTATTACAATCCAATGTTGAACTGAAACTTCAACTGTCCTCCATAAATCGCTTTTATGTAAGGATAGAGGAGATTAGTTAGAAACTGAGAGTAATATAGTAATGACCTGTCAAAGTAACAGGAGTTAACATTTTATTCATAGTCACTGTAAAATCCTTAACCTAAAAAGAAATCATGTTAAATTTCCATAATAGAAATCAGATTCAAAACAGTCCTGGATCTCAAGCTCCAGGGAAGGAAGCACAAACACTCAATCACCAACAACCAAATGTGCATTCAAACCAAATCACAAAGTGTTAAACTTTCCATTAGCTGAACAGCTTTCTCTCTCTCACACACACACACAGTATCTCAAAGACACTTTCTGAGCTTCCCGCAACAAAACCTCTAGATGCTCCTTACTTCATCCCTCTATCTTTTGATTTTTTTTTCTCTGGATTTCTGGCCATGATTTAGTTACAAAGTGTACCCTCAGTAGCACTTCAGCCACTAGCCCTTCCGACATGAAGCATAATCTGCTTCCCCCTGACTGTAAGGCTGTTTTTCACTGACATATAAGTACAAATATTTACAAACCCAGTCTTCGTCCGACCTGTGCTTTGGCCAGAAGACGGCGGGAAGAAGAATGGATTCCTTAGTCCATAGAAAGCAACAATATTTAATCATCTTTTCACTATCTTTTTCCCTTGTACAAGTATTATTTTTCCAATTCCACAGCATCCTGCCCATCGGACTTTCTGGAGGGATGTTGTAAGGGACCCCGACTCAATTTCCATGGTCTTTTTCTTCTTTTGTTTTCCAGGAGGCTTTTTCCTTACCCACGGCACAGCCCATAATGAGTTCCTTCATTAGTCCCGTATTAACTACTAAAATGCAATCCCGGCCACCAAGGCAGTACTTAAAAGTCAATTTTCTTACCTTGGTCTCTGTACAGAGTTGCCTGGCCCCTATTTTCCGTATTTTCTATTGACCTCCTTTCACTGTCTGATTCAAATGTCTCTCTGTGGGATTCGTACCAGTCGCCCAAGGGAGCGGGCCAAACCGGGACATGAGACCGCTCCTCAATCGGGAACGGGACGCGTCTTTCCAGTGTCCAGGGCCAGCGACCTCCCTCCCCCACCAGCAATGGAATAATATCACGGACGGCCCCCAATTGTGAAAAACGAAACTCACTCAATTCAATAACTTCAGTCCGAGACAAGATCTGAATCCATAGTATCGTTTATTACGGTCTTGTAAGAGGGGTGTTGTGTCCACTGTCCACAAGGCAGGGACACACACACACTGAATTCAACTAGTACACAATATTTATGTAATTTGTTCCTATTCAATCGTCCCATTGCATCTCCCCTGTTTACATCTCCCACTTCTCTAAGACAGGCCCCCATTACTCTTGTTCATCTCTTGCCTTATCCGCCCTTGTCTGTGGCAAAATGCTTATTTCTGGCCTCACAAGGCCGTTTAACCACATCCTTCTGTGGTCCATTTTTAGACATATCCTCCTTCACTACCATCTGTTTCCCTTAATTGTTATGACCTCATGACCTCATGTCTTCTTGATTGTGATTTGTTCTTGTTTTTGCAGAAGCGGGAAATAAATTCTTATAACTTGTGTTTGCACAGTCATATCTAGCTTAACCCCCTCCCCTCACAGCACCTTATCTATTTGTCTGGAACATCTACCATTGTTTGCAGGCACATTTCATTCATTAACATTTTGGCTCATAAAAAAATGTGTTTGCTTCACATAGTTTAATTCTTGTTGGCTCAGCTCTTGGCTGAAACAGTTATACACTGGTGTGAGTTCATTTTCCTTGCATAAGTAATTATGATTGTAGAGGTAAAACTACTTTACCTATATCCCACAACAATTGACTGTTAAAGATAAATTTTAAATGCAACATTTCAGAACAATTGTCCGGTTTGTTTAGAGAAACACAATTCTAAGTTTACAGAGTCCCTACTGTGTGGAAACAGGCCATTTGGCCCAACAAGTCTATGCTGACCTTCCAAAGCATAATCCACTCAGAACCATTCTGCTCTCAGATTACTGGGCATTTACCCCTGACTAATGCACCTAACCTACACGTCCCTGAACAGAACATGCAGACTAGCATGGCCAATTTACCTAACCTGCACATCTTTGGTTTGTGGAAGAAAACCAGAACATGCAAACTCCACACAGACATGTGACCGAGAATGGAATTGAACCCCAGTGCAAAACACTGTAAGATAGGAGTGCTGACCACTGATCCAGACCCCATGCAAGAAGTGAGATAAGTGAGAGATGTGCAAAATCAAATTTTAAATGAACACTCTCTGATATTGCCGAAGCATATCAATCTTACATTCAATATGAATAGGTGAATGGAAAACAAAAAATAAAACTCCCTGACAAATCATGAATGAACAATATTTAGAAAATTAATATGATCAAAGGATACAACAATATTCAGGTGAATTGCATTGTTTAACAACAAATTTGGGAATTAGCTAACTAATGAGTAACGGAAAGTGGCATTTGTTTATTTTACTGATGATGAAATTGACTTGCTTTTCATCTTTGTAACACTACAGAATAGCGATTTATATGCCTGAAATTAAAAAAAAATCAGTACGACCACTTAGTCTCCTTCATCTTTAAGACTGCAACATTCTCAAATACTGTCCAGGAATTTAGAACCAGCAGAATTAGTTAATTTGGTTACTTGGAAACTCGAAGTGAATAAACAGCAGATTCTGTGTATTAGTCATTCAATGTGATTATTCAGCTGAAGACAACATCCCTTCTTTGCAAAAATGCTCAACTTCGAAAAATTCAAAATGCATTGTCATTTTTTAATGAAACAATACAGAGATGTTAATTCTTTTTCATTTTACTTAACAAAACCCAGGCATTTTAAATGATTTTGTTGCATGAAAAATACTTAAATCTTACTGTAATTATAAATACAATAAGTGTTCACATCGATGTGAAATATATTGAAATGAATTCAACTATGATTCCGCGGGTAAAATAAGAATTAATATTAACAATGATTGAGAGATTGCACACTACAATATATTTAGTTATTCATTAAAAAACCGTAATTCCACATTTTCAGCACGTACTCGATTGAATAATTATTAGGAATGAGCAACAACTGAATTATAAAATTCGATCAATGAATTTAGAAATAATGAGAAATCTCATTTTGCTATGTGACTGAGGAATATGTGCAAACAAACAGGAATTATTGTAGTGAAAAGTAATTGCAGGTCTGTGAATTTAAAGTCTGTGGTTACGGAGATCATTCAAATAAGCAAACATTAGACATTCATAATTAATGTTGGATGGGAAGTCCTTGTATCCATTGTGGGATACTCGACCTGAAAAAAAGTGTCATATTGCAGTGTTGGTACTCAGAAACAATTGGTTACATTAAAATGTGAATCTCATTTTACTTGTTCAAAAGAATTTCTTAAATAATTGCGCAATTATTATCATGACAATGACTTGATAATGTTGTTATATGAGCAATTAAAATGATTCGATATTTCAAAAACAGTTTGCTGTGATGCTGATTGGATATTTATTAAAATTGATAAATTGTGGAAGAAAATATAGGAGCTCGCTTTATGAATTGAAGAAAAAGTGAGCCATTCAGTGATTATAAAACAAATCTTCCTTTCTTTACTAAAAAATACAGGTAACACAAGAAATATGAATTTCTATCAAATGGTTTCTTCATAGAGACATGTTATTTTAATTTAGATGATTAATATTATGATCAGAGTTCAGACATTTGTGTCAAAATTTGGAAGAAAATTAATAGATAATGAAAGTGAGCATGAAAGTGAACAAATGCTGCAGTCAATGACATTTGGTACGTAAAGAAATTATAATAATTGTGTCATTATTGTACAATGTGAATAATGTTGGAATAGAAAAGACAAAAAAATCAACATGTTCAAAGCAGTTCTTTTCTTACAATGAAATGAAACCAATAATAATTTTGGAGAGCGCATGATTTGAAAATAAAACAGTCATTTAATGTGTTATATAAACTGAAGACTACTTCCATTTTGCAAAAATGGAGACTTTTCCAAATTCAAAATTTAGGTTTGCTGAATTATACAACAAAAATGGTTGTAATTTGAAATAACTCTTGCACACAAATTTAAAATAAGTAAACTTACAGGTTTTTAGAATGACAAAATGTTTGTTGTTTGCATGATTGTGTTAGAGTCAATATCCGTGATAAATTAGAAGCATTGTTTTAAGCAACATAAATCATCTTTAACTACTGTACTGACATAGAAGATATCAATTGCACTTGTTGCATGGAATAGTAAACAAATGGTTACTGTTATTATTGGTTTCAGGAGCAATAAGTAACTTAGGTTATTCTATTAAACAATAATCAGATGGTGATGAAAGTCTTTGCGTAGTTCAATGTGCACTGTTTAGTGTGAACACTGGTTTCGATAAAATTGAGATATTTACATGAATTAGGAACAGATTGATAATTGGATGCGAATGATCTGATTTAAAATCAGACAGTTTTTGATATTTACGAGGATTGCTGAGTAAAACGTTCTTAAACCATCGTGCAATCTCTGGGATAAGTGAGAGTTTGCAAATCCAATTTTCAAATGAACACAACCTGATATTCTCACACAATTTCAATGTCACGTTCAATATAAATAGATGACTGGAAAGCTAAAATCAACTCTCACACATTCATAAATTGATAAATAATAGCACGTGGCATTTGTTTATTTTACTGAAGAAGTAATTGATCTTTTCTCATATTTATAGCACTGGAACATAAAATTCTATGTGTTGTTTTAACTAGGATCTACAGAACAAGAGAAAATTAATGACTATCATGACTTCGTATATTTCAGCTTTCTGACTGCAACATTCTCAAATATTTTCCAAGGAATATTAAATGAGTGGTATTAGATACACCTTGTTATTAGTGACCAGAAGAAAGTATATAGCAGATACTGTGATTATTGGAATGAACGATGATACCTCCATATAATCTATTGATATTATGATTGGATAAACAGTAAGTGTCAGCATCGAAGTAAATTATAATCAAATCAATTCAAAAATGTTTCCAAGTTTAAAATAAATACAATATTCACAATTATTGAGATATTGTATTTTGCAATGTCCTTGCAGTATTTATTGTACGGAAGAATAATTCCACATTTATACCTCTTACTGGATTGCACAATTATTATATATAAGATATATTAGCAACAAAGGGATTTTAAAAATCATATTCGTGAATTTGAGAGTAATGAGATATCTCATCTTGATATTAGACTGAGTAATATGTAGAAATGAAGAGTAATATTGCAGGGAAAAGGAATTGGAGCTCTCAGAATTTCAAAGGCTGAGATAATTATTATCTTTCAAATGAGCAAAAATCAGATATTTACAAAGAATTTTGCAAGGGATATTATTGGTCGTTTTGTTTTTGGATTGGCCGGAACAAATAGGTATTAATATAGTAGCATTGACAATAAGAAATAATGAATGAAATTTTAAAAAAAACACTGCATTTTTACAAAGTCTAAGTTAAATTGCTATCTAATTATTGTAACTGATAAATGCCTTTATATCTGACAGATAAATTGACTTAATATTTTTAATGCACTTTGCTCTGATGTTGATTGGATATTCATTAAGATTAAGAAACTGAAAAGTAAAGCGTAAAACTTAGCTGGATGGTGTGAAAAAATCATTCAGCAACAATTGAAAAACAAATTGTTCAAAAATGCAGGCAATGCAAGAGTTATATGCTTCCAACAGCTTTCTTGAAGCGTCATGTCGATTTTGTTAACGTAATTTTTATCACAATAAATGTTTCAATATTTCTTTTTCAGAATTAGGAGGAAAGGAATTAGGCCATGAAAGTGACTATTATTGTGAACAAAATATAGTGTCAATGACATTTGGTACGGAAACGAATTCTCAAAATTGTGTGACTATTATTCACTGACAACTAACATGGAAGGAAAAGGAAAATTGTCAACATTTCCAAGCAATTTTTTTCTTATAATGAAATGAAAATAAAAATTATTTTGGAGGGCACATGGTTTGAAAAAAAGAAACAATCACATCATGTGACATTTGAACTGAAGACTAGATCCCGTTTCCTCCATTGTAGTCTTCACAATAATTTAAAACTTATTGTTGGTTGAGCTAAAGAACAAATGGATATAATCAAATTGTTTTCTTGTACACCAAAAAAAAACAAATGCAAAGCAACTTTATCATGAAAACTATATCGCTCTGAATGTAATCAATTCACACACGATAAATGTATGTATTGAATTGAAATGTCATCATAGCTGTAGAAGTGTTTTCACCTGACAGGGAATGAAGACTCTGGAGGCAGGCTGAGTTCAGGCATGTGAAAGATGTTTACTCATGCAGCAATCAGTTAACGAAGGGATCGTCCCCCGAGGCCAATCTCAGAAGGGAATCTCCTTCATCAGGTGATTGTGGAGGGCTCGATCGTAACAGAGAATTTATAGCAATTATACAGAATTATATAGAATTATCCAGAATTTTAGCTATCCATTCTGTGTTACGATCGAGCCCTCCACAATCACCTGATGAAGGAGCGTCGCTCCGAAAGCTAGTGTGCTTCCAATTAAACCTGTTGGACTATAACCTGGTGTTGTGTGATTTTTAGCATTTTTATGGACTTTCTGAATCACAATGCAATGTGGTGACAACCTCTCCTCCGCATCCAGACACCCAGTTCAAACACATAATCGCAGATGGACATTCTAATGGATATTCTTAAATTCCTTTCATCTCGTGTTGTTTAACAGCTACTATAATCTCCAGACATTGGGGTCTTTCCACACATCTTATTAATTCAGATTTCAAAGTTATTCCTGCACTCCCTCGGGCCTCTCAGGATGCCTTATCAGTTGGGACATTTTGAATTCTGCTATTCATTATATTTAATTTTATCAAAGTCAATTAGTCCTCATATTGTTCACTGTCCTAATTATATATGTACAAAGAAATACAAAAGTTTTGACTTACTTGCTATAAGATTAGTAATATGACTTGTGTTATAAAGTTCGTTACATTGTGTAAAGTTATACAGCTACTCTTACTGTCAGGAATTTATAATTAATGGGCAGTCAACATCATGCATTGAAGTTCATTCCTAAAACTAGCTAACTGCACAACTAAGTCGAAATGCTTTTCTATAATGTTTTTGATAGGCATTGGTTACATGTATCTAATTATGTTACAAATTATCCCTATGATTCTCAAGAATCTGTAATTAGAACCTTTGTTTAATATTCTGAGTAACTTTAAAATAATAACTATTTCCGACAAACGAACTCTTCTGTTGTCGCGATAGCTGATTAGAAATCTCATACAGCTGCCTGTCATATGTAAAACAGAACAGCATTTGTTGGAGTGTAATGGGCGGCACGGTGGCACAGTGGTTAGCACTGCTGCCTCACAGCACCAGAAATCCGGCTTCAATTCCCGCCTCAGGCGACTGACTGTGTGAAATTGCACATTCTCCCCGTGTCTGCGTGGATTTCATCCCACAGTCCAAAAATGTGCAAGCTAGGTGAAATGACCATGCTAAATTGCCCGCAGTGTTAGGGGTAAATGTAGGGTAATGGGTCTGGGTGGGTTGCCCTTCGGTGGGTCGGTGTGGACTTGTTGGGCCGAAGGTAAGTAAGTAATCTAATCTCAAAAAAAACAGACGTCCCTTAATATGTAAGGCCGAATATTAATCCAATGATTTCTGTGAACATTCAAATTAGAAAGGAACAAATATTGCCTTTGAGTGTTGGATGGGGAGTCATTAATTAGTTTGTGTTTGTGTTGACCTGGAATGAGAGAACTATTATTCCTTTTTAATATTGACACTAAGAAATACTGGATTAAATTAACATGTGAATTAGACGAAGTTTGTTACAAAACCTAAACTGAACTACTGTGAGATTTTTGGAATGAAAATAAATTGATAATTAATATTATAACTTTGGCAAAGTAAACGATTCAATATTTCCAAACAGGTTTGTTCTGATGTTGATTAGATATTTCTTAATCTGTCAGCTGAGAATACAAATTCTGGCATGATGATGTGGAAAGACATGAGACATTCTGTGAACATTGATCAGAAATGGTTTGTCATTCAAAATCCTCAGATCTTCAAGATTTATATACTTGGTTTCTTAGTTTTTCTTCTGGAGAAATATAATATATAATAAGAACAAATCCTGCATTGTATTTAATTCATGCAATTTTTCATATCATCAATATTTAGACATTTGAGTCAGAATTATAAAGAAAATAAGTCAATAAGGAAGATTTATTTTCACAGAAACATACAGTCAACAGTATTTATCAAGGTATTTGTTTCAATATTGTGTCTGAATAAACAGATAAATACGTTTAATGGGGATCTGTTGACAATGTAATGAGCCACAATTACATTTTTATCATAATTTTTGGATTGGAAAACTATCAGAAAAAAAAATCCTACATTCAGGACTTGCTTCATCTCGATACATGTTACGCGTAGTATCCTCAGTCAGAAGTAATAAGGTGTCATCATTGGTCAGGGAAAGATGTAATGTGTAAATTATAATAAGGTTTCTCTTACATATCTTTGGATCTGGTGAGAGTGTGATGTTTGCTGTGATTATTCATCCTGAGAACAATAAGGCACGTACAAAGTGTTTTTCACCGAACAGTAATGGTGGTCTTGAAGACCATTACGAGTACTTTGATTTCAATAATGTTGAGCTGATTTCCATGATCTGGGAAATGTTTCAGAACATTTTTCCGAAATTCTGGATCCTAAGCATTCAATGGGTTTCGTGCAAACACCCTTCACTTGTCGTCATCCTCAAGCGAGGTGTAGAACGCTCAGGCACTGGCTGCAAGTCAAAGTGCCAGGAAGTCTGCTTCAACCTCTCCAAAACACAGCTCTCGGGCTTGTTGTAACTGGATCTCCCGAACCTTTGTGACCTCTTTGACCTGGCTTTCCACTGTTTTCTGGAGCTGGTTATTTTATCTACTGTTTCCTTTAGTTTGACTTTTTTAGCTCTGATTTTCCCAGCTGTAGGAATATTTAGAATGTTCAATTATGGGCGACAGGTCACTTGACCTTAGTGGACAGATAAAATATGGTTCACTTATTGTTGTAATAACGAATTTTAGAATGAATCTTTGCATTTTAACAAATAAAATGTTTCAATATTTTTCAGCGGTTTACAATGACATTGATTAGATAGTCATTAAGAGAGATCAACTAACACTTATAATCTATTTGTAGGATTATTTAATTGAAAATAGACGTACAGAGATTTTTTTGGAAGGCATTGCTTTTTCATTTAAATATCTTTGCTGTTCATGAGGTCTATGTAGCTGTTCATTGGTTCTCTTGTCCAGATACTAATTTTATAATTCATATCGCTTTTATTGTGCCCGGAGTTTTGAGATTTGTATCAGATTAAGAAGAAAACGAGGAGCTATTAAAATGAGAACTTGAATGAATAGAAAGCACAGTAAATTTATATTACAGAGGAAACAGAGAGTATTTGCTCCAAATAAGCAGACTTTTTTTTTATGTCGTAAGTGTGGTGGTGGAAAAGCACAGCATACCAGGCAGCATCCATGGAGCCGGAGATTCCCGATGAAGGCTTCTGCCTGAAACGTGGTTTCTGCTGCTCCTCAGATGCGGCCTGGCATTCTGTGCTATTCCAGCACCACATTCTTGTCTCTGATCTCCAGCATCTGCTTTCCTCACTTTCTCCAAATATTTGTAATGGACTTGAACATTAGCCTCGGCAGTTGAACAAAACTGTTAGAAACAAAATTCACTTTAAATCAGCCAGAGACAAAGACATGGAAACAAGGACAATTGATTACGAACTTGCAAGTCCGGGCACCCCGCTAGCCTGGCAAAAAGGGCAAATATATCAGTTATGCAATCATTTTTATATAGTTTGCGTGTTGCAGGCTCACATCCCCTTTCCCTATTCTTACCCTATCATAATTATTTATTTCATTTCATTCCCTTATTTGGCCTTACTTGTGACGAACCTGAAGATAATTCCTTCACTTGTTTTTCTCTTTCCTTATCTATGTACCAGGTTGTCCGCGTCCTTGGATGTCTGACTCTAAGTTTTATTGTGAAAATGTACTTACTTCTTCTTTTGTGGTCAGCTAAAATACTCCATAGTTATTTCCTAGCTTACAACTATTTTCTTTAAAACTACTTCTTTAAAAGACCCCCTATATTCATTAAAGTCTTAGCCTTAAGTATACTATATGCTACAAGAATTTCATGACCGTGTGTATAATGTCTCACCCCTCCCCCATCTACAGAAATTACACTCCACTAGCACTTACAACAATCACATTCCTATATCGCCTGCAGAAAACTACATTTCCTATTTCCCACAAAACCAAATTTAAAACTTTTTTTTTGCAATATTTGGACTGAAAATTGTTTGTGATTATGCAACACATTAGGACATATGAACATCTGTTCCATTAGAATCCTTGGCCATTCATAATAAAGAATAACCACAGCTTTGACCAACCAGTGTCGTGTGTAATTACTGAACTGAAATACCAGAGGACAATTACTGCATTTATTGGAGGGAATGATAACGGATCCTTACTGTGGCAGTGGGGATTGATCTCAGGAACAATCAGATAGTTACTCTGATTATTCCACTGAACAGTAATTAGCTGGTCACGGGGACCTTTTTGTGATCTCATGTTTTATGTGAGCATTGATTTCAAAAAACATTGAGATATTTTACAAGCTTTGGGAACACATTGATAATCAAGTATTAAACATATTAACTGAAGTCAACAATTAAAAAAAACGTTAGAATTGTATAGAGAAACGCAATTAAACGATTGTAGAATCCCTGTTAGCACAGTGTGGTGGCAGGCAATTTGGTCGAAAAAAATGACCCTCCAAAGAGTAACCCAGCCAAATACATTTCCCGACCATATTCCTCTACACTGCCTGCTGACTAACATACACATCCCTGAACACAATGTGCAATTTAGCATAGCCAGCTCACCTAACCTGCACATCTTTGGATTGTGGGAGTAAACCACAGCAAATTCATATTGCAACAACTTGACAGAATTGAGTGATTACTCCATATTGATTAATAAAAAATGAAAACAATAATTTTATATCCTCAAAATAGTTTCTCAATTTATGAAATGCAAATTAAAATGTTTTTGTTCTATACTTAAATTGGAACAAAATGATGAACTGGTCAGTCAATGAAGGCACCTTCATTCTTTCTAAAAATGTATGATTTCTAAGACGTCACCATTTCTTTTGATTGTTTAATGAAACAAGGGTGATGTCAATGCTTTTTTGTGTACGTGAAAAAGATTCATGTGAATTTAAATAATTTTGCACATGAAAAATATTTAACTGTTATTGTCATTAGAAACATTGTTAACATTGAAGTGAATTACAATCAAATCAATTGAAAAGTGTTTCCAAGTTTAAAATGTAAAGCAATATTCACAATGATTGAGAGATTATACATCGCAATGTCCTTGCATTAGTTATTATATGCAACCATAATTCCACGTTTACGCCCCTACGGAATTGAATAATTATTCGATATTAGGTATTAGCAACAAATCAATTTTAAAACTTATATTAGTGAATTTAAGAATAATTAGGTATCTCATCTTGCTATTCCACTGAGTAATGTGCAGCGTAAAGTTATTGGTGTTCTCGGAAATTCAATGGCTGAGATGACTGTGATCTTTCAAATGAGCAAAAGTCAGATATTTACAAAGGATATTGCAAGGGAAATTACTGGTATTTATGTGGGTGTAATGGCCTGTCCAAACAGGTTTTTTTATCTTGTAGCTTTCACAATAAGAAATATGGAAGATATTACAACACGTTGTGCTTGCTACGAAATCTAAGTTAAAGTGTTGTGTAATTACTGTAATTGATAATTGTTTCTAGATTCCTGATAGATAAACAACTTCATATTTTAATGCACTTTGCTCTGATGTCGATTGAATATTCATTAATATTAATCAACTGAAAATTAAAATCTAAAAAGTTGCTTTAATAATTAAAAAAAAACTCAGCAAAAATTGAACACAGTTCAACTTACATTTACCGTGATAAATGTTCAGACATTTATGTCAGAATTAGGAAGAAAATAATTAGGCCGGAAAAGTGAGTATGATTATGAACAAAAGGTCGAGTTAATGACATTTGGTACAGGAAGTAATTTTGCACCAAATGACTGATAATTGTGTGATAATTGTTCATTGGCAACTAATGTTGGAAGAAAAATAAACTATATCAACATTTACAAAGCAGTTTTTTCCTTATCATGAAATTGAAATGCCGGTTATATGATTTGAAAAAAAAACAGCCGTTTAATGTGACATTTGAGCTGAAGAATCGTTATTTTTCCCGCAGTGTAGTATTTTCAATAACTTAGTGTTAGGTGAACTAAAGAACAAATGGATGGGCCTACATTGTTTTCTTCCACACAAAAAAGTAAAACAATTTTAACATGAAAATGATGTCGCTCTGAAAGTAATAATTTCATACATAATAAATATTGGTATTAAATTGAAATGTCATCATAGCTGTAGGAGTGTTTTCCGCTGACAATGAATGAGGACTCAGGAGGCAAGGTGAACTCAGGCACGTGGAAGACTCTTACTCATGCAGCAACAAGTTAATGCAGGGATCATCCCCCCAGACCATTCTCGGAAGGGAGGTCAGTATTTTTACACACTTCCTGTATTACAATCTCCACATGTTTACAGTCTTTCCCTCCTTATACAGACACCCAATCCTGTAGAACACCTAATCTCAGATGGACATCGTTATGGATAGCCCCAGCTTTCTATCGTCTCATGGTGGTTAACCGGTGTTATAATCTCCAGGCATTGGGATCTCTCTATGTATCTTATTTCTTCAGATTACAATGGTAATTGCTGCACTCCTTCTGACCTCTCACTCTGCCTTATCTACGATTCTCAATAATCTGTAATTAGACGCTTTTTAAAAAAATGTTCTGAGCAACATTAAAATAGTAACTATATCTGACAAACGAATGCTATCTGTTGCGCTGATAGCTGTTTAGGGGGTTAACTGGGCTGTATCCTGCAGCTGGTGTTTATTCATTCATTGGGACAATTTTTCTTTCATAAATGAAGGTCAGGGTTGGTCGTTTTTCTGTATCTGGCATGTTCTTGTCGCTGTCTGGAATATAACTGTCTGGAATGGCATACTTATGGACTTGGTGCAGGATTGTACAAAATGTTCTTTTTAAATGAAGACTGGATCAGTCTGTTCGTCTTGTTTATCTCTCCTCCACCATCTTGTGTTTTAATTCTAAGGCAGGTTGTGTCTTTTTGTTTGTTGGACAAGAGCCAACATGGACCCTTCTGTTCGAGATGTGGCAGGGCATCCCCACAACAGCAAATCAACCAGGATTTCTGTATTAAAATAAAAAAATCAGCATTCGCTACTGTTAGGAAACTGTACCATGCAATTTGCTTCCGTAACTGAGACTTAATGCCACACTTAAAGCTGAATAAAGTGCATCTGATCAATGATTAAATGTTAGATATAAGGAACAATTATTCTTATCACAGGTCACTGCAAACTTAAAATAATTAGAAATCTCATATTGTAATATGTAAAAATGAATATTAATTATTGGAGTCTAAACAATCAGACGTATCTTCATTTATAAGGCTGAATATTAAAGCAATGATTTCTGTGAACATTCAAATGAGAAGGTATCAGATATTTCCTGAGAGTGCTGGATGAGGAATCATTGCTTTGTTTGTGGTTGTGTTGACCTGTAATAGAAGATCCATTTTTCTTTGTGAAATTGGAACTAAGAAATAATGGTTTAATTTGAAATGTGAATCTTTCGTTATTTGTTACAAATCCTAAACTGAATTATTGTGTGATTGTTGGAATAACCATCAATTGGTAATCTATTTTAGAACGCTGACGCATTAAGTGATTCAATATTTCCAAACGAGTTTGCTCTGGTATTGATTACATAATAATTAGTATTGGCGAACTGAGCATTAGAACGCCGGCATGATGGTTTGGAAAATGCATTCGATATGCAGTGATTATTGATAAGAACTGTTTTCTCATTCAACATTCTCAGATAGCCCTGAGTTCGGCACTTGCTGTCTCAGCTTTTCTTCTGTAGAAGTACAATACATATTCCATGCAACTTTTAATGTCATCAATATTCAGACATTTGTGTCAGCATTACAAAGAAAATAAATCGATCAGGAACATGGTATCATAGCAAAATACAGTCAACAGCATTTATAGAGGAAATTTTTAAACATTGTCTCTGAGTAAACACATGAAAAAGTTTAATGGAGGGGTGTTCACAATGTACTCAGCCACAATTACATTTTTATCATGATGACTGGGGCGAACCTATCAGAAAACTCGCCTATAATTAGGAATTCCGTCATCTCAATACATGTTAGTATCAGCATATTCCGGAGTATAGTAATTGCATGGTCATGAAGAACATTTGTGAGAGTATTTGGAGCTCGGGTACTCTATGTTGTGGTTCTGTTCGCTGAGCTGGGAATTTGTGTTGCAGACGTTTCGCGCCTTGTCCAGGTGACATCCTCAGTGCTTGGGAGCCTCATGTGAAGCGCTTCTGTGATGTTTCCTCCGGCATTTATAGTGGAATGTCTCTGCCACTTCCGGTTGTCAGTTCCAGCTGTCCGCTGCAGTCGCCGGTATGTTGGGTCTAAGGTCGATGTGTTTGTTGATAGAATCTATAGATGAGTGCTATGCCTCTAGGAATTCCCTGGCTGTCCTCTGTTTGGCTTGTCCTATAATAATAGTGTTTCCCAGTTGAACTCGTGTTGCTTATCATCCGCGTGTGTGGCTACTAAGGATAGCTGGTCATGTCGTTTCGTGGCTAGTTGGTGTTCATGTATGCGGATCGTTAGCTGTCTTCCTATTTGTCCTATGTAGTGCTTTGTGCAGTACTTGCATGGGATTTTGTACACTACATTGGTTTTGCTCATGTTGGATATCGGGTCCTTCGTTCTGGTGAGTTGTTGTCTGAGAGTGGCTGTTGGTTTGTGTGCTGTTATGAGTCCTAGTGGTCGTAGTAGTCTGGCTGTCAGAGCTGAAATGTTCTTGATGGATAGTAACGTGGCTAGTCCGTTGGGTTTTGGCATGTCCTCATTCCATTGCCTTTCCCTTAGGCATTTGTTGATGAATTTGCAGGGGCATCCGTTTTTCGCGTATACATTGTAGAGGTGTTCTTCTTCTTCCTCTTTTTGCAGTTCTGGTCTGCTGCCCTTTTGTGGCCACAACACACTGCAGTACACCAGAATTGCATTGAAGAGGAAGAAGAACACCTCTACAATTTATTCGCCAAAAACGGATACCTAACAGATCCTCAGGGAAAGACAACGGAAAGAGGATATGCCACAACCCAAAGGAATAGCCACGTTACCATACATCAAGGACATTTCTGAACTGACAGCCCGATAAATATGACCACTAGGACTCATACCAGCCCTCTCCCCCTGTCTTGCCCTCTCTCATTCTTTCGCCCTCTCGTCCTCTCTCTCCCTCTCTCCCTCTCTCTGCTCTCTATCCCTCTTTTGCCCTCTCTCCCTCTCTCGCCCTCTCTCCCTCTTTCACCCTCTCTTCCTGTTTTGCCATTTCTCCATCACGCGCCCTCACTCCCTATCTTGCCCTCTTTCCCGCTCTCGCCCTCACTCCCACTCTCGGCCTCTCTACCTTTGTCGCATTCTCTCCCTCGCTCGCCCTCTCTCACTCTCTCGAACTCTCTCCCTCCCCCCTCTCTCCCTCTCTCCCTCCCTTGCCCTCTTTCCCTCTCTTGCCCTCTCTCCCTCTCTCGCCCTTTCTAGACCTGTCTCCCTCTCTCGCCCTCTCTCCCTTTCTTGCCGGCTTTCCCACTCTCTCCATCTCTCTCTCTCTCTCACCCACTCTCCCTCTCTCTATCTCTCCCTCTCTCGCCCTCTCTCCCTCTCTCTCCCTCTCTCCCTCTCTCTCCCTCTCTCCCTCCCTCGCCTTCTATCCCCCTCTCGCCCTCTCTCTCTCTATCCCTCTCTAGTCTTTCTTCCTCTCTCGCCCTCTCTCCCTCTCTCACCCTCTCTCACTCACCCACTCTCCCTCTCCCCATCTCTCCCTTTCCTGCCCTCTCTCCCTCTCTCGAACTCTCTCCTTCTCTCCCTCCCTCCGCCTCTATCCTTCTCTCGCCCTCTCTCCCTCTCTCCCTCTCTCGCCCTCTCTCCCTCTCTCGCCCGCTCTCCCACTCTCTCCATCCCTCCCTCTTTCACCCTCTCTCTCTCGACCACTCTACCTCACTCCATCTCTCCCTCTCTCGCTCTCTCTCCCTCTCCCCCTCACTCCCTCACTCACCCTCCCTCTCACTCTCTCTCTCTCTTTCGCCATCTTTCCCTCTCTTCCACTCTCCATCTCTCGCCCTCTCTACCTCACTCGCCCTCTCTCCATCTCGCCGTCTCTCCATCACGCCCTCGCTACCTTTCTCGCCCTCACTCCCCCGCCTTCTCACCCTCTCTCACCCTCTCTCCCTCTCTCGCCCTCTCTCTCTCTCGCGCGCTCTCCCTCTCTTTCCCCTCTCTCCCTCTCTCTCACCCACTCTCCCACTCTGGAGCTCTCTCTCTCTCTCGCCCTCTCGCCCTCTCTCCCACTCTCTCCCTCTCTCGGCCTCTCGTGCCTTCTCTCACACTTTTGCCCTCTCTCCCTCACTCCCCCTCTCTCCCTCTCTTGCTCTCTCGCCCTCTCTTGCCGTCTCTCCCTCTCTCGCCCTCTCCCTCTCTCATCCTCTCTCCCTTTCTCGCCCTCTCTCCCCCTCTCTCCCTCTGTCTCACCCTCTCTCCCAATTATGCCCTCTCCCCCTCACTCCCTATCGCCCTCTCACTCTCTCGCCCTCTCTCACCCTCTCGCCCTCTCTCTCGCCCTCTCTCCCACTTTTGCCCTCTCTCCCTCACTCCCCCTCTCGCCCCTCTCCCTCTTTCACCGTCTCCCGCTCTATTGCCCTCTCTCCCTCTAGTGCCCTCCCTCCCTCCTTTGTCCTCTCTCCCACTCAAGCTCTCTCTCCCTCTCTCGCCTTCTCTCCCTCTTTCATACTCTCTCCCGCTCTTGCCCTCTCTCCCTATCTCCCACTCTCCCTCTCTTGCTCTCTCACCCTCTCTCCCTCTCTCGCCCACTCTCCCTCTCCCACCCTCTCTCCCTCTCTCGTCCTCTCGTCCCCTCTTGCACTCTCTGCCTCCTTTGCCCTCTCTCAATTTCTCTCCCTCTCTCGCCGTCTCACCCTCTCTCACCCTCTCCCCCTCTCCCTCTCTCGCTTTCTCGCCCTCTTCCCCGCTCTCGCCCTCTCTCGCCCCCTCTCTCTCTCTAGCCCTCATTCCATCCTGCGCCCTCTCTCCCTCTTTCACCCTCTCTCCATCTCTCGTCCTCCCTCCCACTCTGGCCCTCTCTCTCTCTCACCCTCTGGCCCTCTCTCGCCCTCTCTCCCTCTTTTGCACACTCTCCCTCACTTCCCCTCACTCCTTCTCTCGCACTCTCTGCCTCCTTCGCCCTCTCTCAATCTCTCTCTCTCTCTCGCCCTCTCACCCTCTCACCCTCTCTCACCCACTCACCCTCTCTCGCCCTCAACCCCTCTCCCTCTCTCGCCCTGTTTCCTGCTCTCGCCCTCTCACTCTCCCTCTCGCCCTCTCACCCTCTTTTGCCCTCTCTCTCTCTCTTGCCCTCTCTCTCTCTTGCCCTCTCTCCCTCTTTCGCCTTCTCTCCCTCTCTCGGCTTCTCTCCTGTCTCCTTCGCTCCCTCCCACCCTGTCTCGCCCTCTCTCCCTCTCTCCCTCTCTCGCCCTCTGTTGCTCTCTTGCCCCCTCTCCCTCTCTCGCTCTTCCTCCCTCTCTTGCCGTCTCTCACCCTCTCTCCCTGTCTCCCTCTCTCTCGCTCTCTCCACCTCTCTCGCCCTCACTCGCCCTCTCTCCCTCTTTCACACTCTCTCCCACTCTCTCTATCTCTCCCTCTCTCGCACTCTCTCACTCTCGCCCTCTCTCCCTCACTCCATCTCTCCCACTTTCACTCTCTCTCCCTCTCGCCCTCTCTCCCTCTCTCGCCCTCACTCCCTCTCTCCCTCTCTTGCCCTCCCTCACTCCCTCGCCCTCTCGTCTCTCTCGTCTCTCCTTCTTTCGCCCACGCCCCATCTCCCCCTTTCTCCTTTTCTTGCCCTCTCTCCCCCTCTCACCCTCTCTCGCTCTCTCCCTCTCTCTCCCACTCTCCCTCTCTCGCCTTCTCTCCCTCTCGGTCTTTTGCACTCTCTTGCCTTCTCTCCCTTTCTCTCCCTCTCTCCCTCACTCGCCTTCTCCTCCTCTCCTGCCCTCTCGCCTTCTCTCTCTCTCTCGCCCTCTCTCCCTCTCTCCGTCTCTCGCCCTCTCACCCTCTCACGCCTTCTCTCTCCCCGCCTTCTCTACCTCTCTCGCCCTGTCTCCCTTCTCTAGCCCTCTCTCCCTCTCTCGCCCTCTCTTCCTCTCTCTCTCGCTGCCTCTCTTGCGCACTCTTACTCTATCGCCCTTTCTCCCTCTCTTGCCCTCTCTCCCTCTATCGCCCTTTCTCCCCCTCTCACCATCTTCCCTTTCTCTCGCCCTCTCTCCATCTCTCTCCCTCTCAACTTCTCTCCCTCTCTTGCCCTCTCGCCTTCTCTCTGTATCGCCCTCTCTCGCTCTCTCTCCCTCTCTCTACCACTCTCCCTCTTTCGCCATCTCTCCCTCACTCGCCCTCACTCCCTATCCCGCCCACTTTCCCGCTCTCGCCATCTCTCCCTCTCTATCCCTCTCTCCCTCTCTTGAACTCTCTCTCTTTTCCTCCGGCTCCTTCTCTCCCTCTCTCCCTCTCTAGCCGTGTCTCTCTCTCTTGCCCTCTCTCCCTCTCTCGCCCTCTCTCCCACTCTCTCTGTCTCTCCATCTCTCACCCTCTCTCACTCCCACCCACTCTCCCTCTCTACATCTCTCCTCTCTCACAGTTTCTCCCTCTCTACCTCTCTCCCTCTCTCGCCAACTCCCCCTCTCTCTCGCCCTCTCTATACTTCTCTCCCTCTTTCATCCTCTCTTCCTCTCTCGCACTATCTACCTCTCTCGCCTTCTCTCTCTTTTTCGCCCTCTCTCCCTCTCTCACACTCTCTACCTCTCTCTACGTCTCTCCGACCCTTTCTCCTCTCTCTCCCTCTCTGCTTTTCTTGCCCACTCATACTCTCTCGCCCTCTCGCCCTCTCTCACTCTCTCGCCCTCTCTCCCTCTTTCACACTCTCTCCCTCCCTCAACCTCTCTCCCTCTTTCACACTCTCTCCCTCCCTCAACCTCTCTCCCTCTTTCGCGCTCTCACTCTCTCGCCATCTCCCCCGTCTTCCTCCCCCTCTCTCCCTCTCTATACATCTCTCCCACTTTCACCCTCTCCATCTCTCGCCTCTCTACCTCCCTGACCTTCTCTCCCTCTCTCGCCCTCTCTCTGTCACGCCCTCTCTACCTCTCTCTCTCC